>NW_006408537.1:31317252-31331691 GCF_000296735.1 Chrysochloris asiatica
TTATACATCTCCTCATCATTGCTTTCAAACACTATTTTTTTTTTTTTTTTTTTTTTTTTTTTGAGGCTGTTAACTGCATATCACTTGAGCGAGGGAGAAAGGAAAAGCCAGAATCATTACTACAGAAAGCATGTAAGTTCGTCTTCAGCCTATAACTGATTGGAATACCTTAAAGGGGGCTAGAAGTTGCCCAGTGAAAGAGGCTTCTTGTGGAACCTTTACACTGAACAAGACCATAGGTGGAAACAGAATCCCATCCAGAAGCGACTGAGGAAGGAAATTTCCACTGGAAAGGACAAGTAGACCTGACTGGAGCAGCTAGAAGAACAGAAGATACTTCATGAAAGAAAGACTAGCAGGAAAAATTCGAAAACAATAATGGCTATCTGATTGATTACTACAAGAACAAGTAAGCTGTTCTCCCAAGAGCCATCAAGGCAAGTGGTTGGCACCCCTCAGAGCAAATTTTATTGTAATATTTGACTTTATCTTCTCAAGCTGACCTTTGAAATTTTCTGTTCAGCTCTTGGACCTCCTCATTTCTTCCATTTGCTTTAGAATGTCTACACTGGAGAGCAAATTTCAGTCTCTTCTGACATCCATTTTTACCTTTTCCTTCTTTCTTGTCTTCTCAATGACTTTTTGCTTTCTTCATGTATGATGTTCTTGATGTCATCCCACAACTCTTCTGGTCTTCGATCTTTAGTGTTTAATGTATCAAATCTGTTCTTCAGATGATCTCTAAGATCAGGTGGGATATATTCAAGGTCATATTTTAGCTCTCGTGGACTTGTTTTCATTTTCTTCAGCTTCAGTTTGAATTTGCATATCAGTAATTGATGGTCTGTTCCAAAGTCTGCCCCTGGCCTTGCTTTGACTGATGATATGGAGCTTTTCCATCGTCTCTTTCTGCAGATGTAGTCAATTTGATTTCTACGTATTCCACCTGGTGAGGTCCATGTGCATAGTCATCTCTTATGCTGTCTAAAGAAGGTATTTGAAATGAACAAATCATTGGTTTTTCAGAATTCTATTATGCATTCTCCAGCATCATTTCTATCACCAAGACCATATTTTCCAACTGCTGATCCTTCCTCTTTGCTCCTAACCTTTGCATTCCAATTACTAGTAATGATCAATACATCTTGATTTCATGTTTGATCAATTTCAGATTGAAGAAGTTGGTAGAATTCTTCTATTCCATCCTCACTGGCTTTAGTGATTGGTGTGTAAATTTAAATAATATTGGTGTTAACTGGGCTTCCCTGTAGGTGCATGGATATTATCCTATCACTTATCACAGACAGCATTGTACTTCATGACTGATCTCGATATGTTCTTTTTGACAATGAATGCAACACCATTCCTCTACAATTTGTCATTGACCGCATAGTAAACCATGTGGTTGTCAGTTTCAATATGGCCAATATCAGTACATTTCAGCTCATTAATGCCTAGGATCTCGATGTTTATGCATTCTATTACATTTTTGACAAGTTACAATTTTGCCAGATTCATACTTTGTACATTCCATGGTCTGATTTTTCAATTGGATGTTTACTGCTCTTTCTCTTCATTTTGAGTTATATCCCATCAGCAATTGAATGTTCCACGGGTTTTTCTTCCATGGGCTTTACTCCTTTCATGTCATCATGGTCAGCTCTACTTTGAGGAGGCAGTTCTTCCCCATTTGCATTTTGAGTGCCTTCCTTCCTGAGGGGCTCATTTTCCAGCACTATATCTGACAGTGTTTTTCTGCTATTCATAAGGTTTTCAGTGACTAAATATTCAGTAGTTCATCACTCCTTCTTCCTAGGCTGTCTTCGCCTGGAAGCTCAACTAAAACCTGTCCACCATGGGTGACCCTGATGGTATTTAAAAAACAGGTGGCATAGCTTTCTGAATCACAGCAACTCACAAGCTACCACAGTATGACAAACTGACAGAAGAGTGGTAACCATTTAGTTTTAAGTGAAAACTGTACTTATGGATGTAGTTGCTCAAAAAAGGGAACAAATCTTTACAGTGAGGTCACTCCCACCCCCTAGGTGCACAGGTTTGACAGGGATGGGCAACTTAGACACTGGCTACCCAAAATGGGGGCAGGGGCTATAAAGGCAAGAAGTGACTGGCTTACATGTTTTCAAGAGGGAGCCTAGTTCCAGACATGGCAGGGGAAGGTAGAATGATTTCCAATCTGTTGGGACTAAGCTGGCAATAGCAAATGGGGATAAGACTCTTGTGACACAATAGTGAATAATTGTCATCAGGACTGACTGTGAGCGTAGGAAATATAGAGGTATATGTTTTCTGACAAAAGGAGGAGAGCGATTGATTTTGTAGCGCAGGAGTGGAGGTCCCTGGAACCATCAAGTGAGAAGAATGGAGAATGTCACCTTACCCAGAGAGACAGTGATGCCAGGGATGTAGACAGAGAAGATGATGTGGACAGATGGAGTGACTGAGGACACTGAACTTAGGGAGAAGGGCTGTGTGCTGGCAGCCAGCGGGTGGGCCTGTGTGGTATACCCTTTGGTTATTTGGTAATGCATGGAGGAGATGGTAATCATTGCAATGAAATGAAATATGTTAAGATGAGTATAAAGCTGATTTTCTATAATGTAAACCTCACAATAAAAACTTGGGAAAAAAACACAAATACAGGTGGAATGCTGTTTAGAAGCAAAGATGGTAAGCTATCATCTCACATACTTGGTTATGATATCTGGAAGGATCAGACCCTGAAGAAAGACATCACACTTAGAAAAGTAGGGGATCAGTGAATCAGAGGAAGATCCTTAATAAGATGGACTAACATAGTAGCTACAACAATAGATTCATAAATAGCAAGGACTGTGAGGATGGCTCAGGACTGGGCAGTGTTTTATTCTGTTGTACACAGGGCCAATATAAGTTGGAATTGATTCAATGGCCTCCCAAAACAAACAGCAGACATATAATTTTCTTAATATGTAACTTCATAAAAATTTTTTTAAAAACATTACATACAAGTCCAAATGAGAAAATAATAAAGGTGTTTTTGCAGTGTTTACTTCAAAATATTTCTCTTAAAGAATTAGACAGATAATCTAAATGATGAAGTAGTCCTCTGAGTCTGCTAAATTTTATAGGTAGAAGAGTAAAGGCAGAAGGTATACATAATTCTAAAGTTCAAATAAAGGTATTTATACTTTTTAGTTATTAAAGGAAAAGCTTTCAACTTAAAATGGAAAAATAATCAGTTAAGATTAACCAGCTTTTCAATTTGGAAAATGCAATATTTTAAAATTAAATTGCTTTCAGAATGTTTTTTGCTTTATTTAGTTGTGCCTATATTTTGACTTCATTCCTATATAGGCAAGTTTCCCCAGAATATCCTCAATCATTAATAACACAACATTTGTTTGCAGGGGATGTTTTACTTTACCTGGATATAATCTACTTATAGAGGCAGGTGGAGGCTACTACCTGATAAAAATATGTTGTTATAGATACTGGAATTTTGATGAGGTACAATAGGATAAGTACTGGAGTGCTAACCAAAAGACCAGTGGTTCAAACCACCAGCTTCTCCTGGGAAACTCTATACAGGATAGCTATGAGTCAAAACTTACTCTATTGCACTTAACAACAACATTATGGATGTTCACCATCAGGTATTCATTGAGAAGAAACATTATGACTTTAAATATCCTATATTCCAAACACATGCCTTAGAATATTTTTACTTAATTATTACAAACAGAAGATGGATTAGTCTTTTTGGGATACAGAAGAATTCTGGATTTAAAAAAAAAAAAGAAGTCTAAAATCATACCACTACACAAAGATTACCATAACGTATTTATTCTGTTAATATTAAATTATGCTGTTATATGTCATCAAGTTGGTTCTGACTCATAGTGATCCCATACACAATAGAATGAAACACCGCCGGGTCATGGACCATCCTTACACCTGTTGCTACTCTTGAGCCCATTGCTGCTGCGATTGTGCCATTCCATCTTGTTGTGGGTCTTCCTTTTCTTCGTTGACCCTCCATGATGTCCTTATTCAAGGGTAGGGTCCCTACTAATAACATGTCCAAATTATGAGAAATTAAGTCTTGCCATCCTTGATTCTAAGGAGCATTCTGGCTGTACTTTGTTCAAGACATATTTCTTTGTTTTATGAGTCCATTGCACTTTTATTATTCTTTCTCAACACCACAACTCAAATGCATTAATTCATCCATGGTCTTCCTTATTCATTGTCCTTTAACATGCATATGAGGCTATTGAAAATATGATGGTTGGGTCAGAAACACGTTAGTCCTCAAACTGTCATCTTTGCTCTTGAACTCGTTAAAGAGGTCTTGTGTTGCAGAACTGTCTAATGCAGTATGTCATTTGATTTCTCCACTGCTACTCCCATGAGTGTTGATAGTTGATCCTAGCAAAATAAATTCTTTCACAGCTTCAATCTTTGCTCCATTTATCATGAGGTTTTTTTTTATTGCTGAAGTGGTGAGGGTTTTTGTTTTCTTTACATTGAAGTAAAATCCATAGTCTTTGTTCTTCATCAGTAAGTATTTTCAATCCTCTTTGCTTTCAGCAAGCATATCACAAGTTGTTTATGAATCTTCCACCAATCCGAATGTCACTTCCCTCATCATATAATCCATTTTCTCAAATTATTTTCTCAGCGTATAGACTGAATACCTTTCCTAACTTTAAGCCATTCAGTATCCCCTTGTTATGTTCAAATGACTGTCTCTTGGTCTATGTACAGCTTTCTCCTAAGCACATTTAGTGTTGTAGAATAACAATTCTTTGCAACATTCTTCATAGCTTGTCCACACAGTTGAAAACTTTTGCATAGATAACAATGCACAAGTAAACATCATTCTGGTATTCTCAGCTTTCAGTCAAGGTCTACCTGATGTCAGCAATGATATCCCTCATTCTAAGTCCTTATCTGAATGCAGCTTGAACCTTTGGTATTTCCCTGATGATGTACTGTTTCAGTCATTTTAAAATTATCTTCAGCAAAATTTTACTAGCATGTGATATTAAGGCTATTGCTCAATGATTTCTTCATTCTGTTGGGTCACCTCTCTTTTGAAGGGGCATGCTTATATATCTTTACCAATCAGTTGGCCATGAAGCTGTCTTCTAAATTTCTTGGCTTAGATGAGTGAGTGTTTCCAGTACTGCATCAATTTGTTGAAAAATTTATATTCATATTCCATCAGTTTCTTGAGCCTCGTTCTTTGGCAATGCCTTCAGTGTAGCTGGGACATCTTCCTTCAGTACCATCAGTTCTTATCATATGTTACCTCTTAAAATGGTTGAACAAAGACATTTCTTTTTGGTACAATGACTGTGTATTCCTCCATCTTCTTTTGATGCTTTCTGCACCACTCAATATTTTCCCCATATAATCCTTTAGCATTTCAAGATGAGGCTTGAATTTTTTTCCTCAGTTCTTTAAGCTTGAGAAATGGTAAGTGTGTTTTCCCTCTTTAGGTTTCTAACTCCAGGTCTTTGCACATTTCATTATAATACCGTACTTTGTTTTCTCAAGTGACCCCTTGAAATTTTCCATTCAGCTCTTTGACTTCCTCATTTCTTGTATTTGTTTTAGCATTCCTATGCTGGGAAGCAAATTTCAGAGTCTCTTCTGATATCCATTTTTTAAATTTTATTTCCTGTCTTTGTGTGTGTGTGTGTTTTTGGGGGGTGTCCACAAAAACACTCAGGAATATATAATAATTTAAACAACCAAAGGGCACATTCTGCAAGCCTGCCTCCTGGTTGCCAGCACTCAGTCCCTGTCTTTCCATGAGGCCATAGTCCTCAGCTACTCCCTCTCTCCATATCCTCACCTCTGCCTCCATCTCTGATGTCACTGCTTCTCTGAATAGGGTCCCACATTCCACTTGTGCTATTCTTCCTTGATGGTCCTATGGTCCTCTGTTCCTGGACTGTAAGATTAACCACTCCCCCTTTTTGTTACAAAACTTCTACCTTTACAGTTGTGTCAGTTGCAATTAGTCATGATAACAATTATTCACTATCAAATCATAGGAATCTTATTCCCATCTCTTTTCACCAGACCCGTCTAGACAAGAAGAAAACTATTCAGTGGGGACTCTACCTTTCCCCACTGACTTTTAAATTTAATTTCCTCTTGAAAACTTGTAATCTAGTCAATTTATGCCTTTATCGGCCCCTCATTTTAGGTAGCCAATGTCTAAGTTGCCCATCCTTATATACCCTGTATACAGAGGGGATAGGATCGAATACTTGATGTGAAGACTCCTTCAATCTCAGTTGGTATTTTGAGCTACTACGTCCATAAGAATAGGTCAAATTCATCAAATTGTACCAATTTATAATCATTTCCTTTATCAAAAACATTTTTTTAAATCTTCCTTTAGTTGAGTTTTGATTATCAAGCCATCAACGCTAGGTCAAATTGGTACTATCTACAAGTTTGGCCATTCTTGTTCATCTCCCCTAACTTTGTATCAGCTGGATGCTTCACTCTAGCCCTCTGTGGCTATGTTGTTGTCCATGGGCTCAGGAGACCCCAGGTCTCACTACACTTTGAACCAATCAGCCCTTCCTCTTCTCTCTCTCATCTCCAGCTCAACAAGAGCCAATGGAATATGGTTGAACTTGACCCATTTCTTAATTGCCGCCTTTCCCCTTGTTTCACTCACCAGTATGTCAACATGGTTGCCAACAAGTTTACATACCTGCTCATGTGTTCCCTTTGAGTTTCAGTCTTGGAGACGGATTTGTCCTAAAGGGACTTGCTTGCTTGCCTTGATGACTCCCTGGTGAACAACTTGCTTGTTCTTGTAGTACCTAATCATAATACCATTTTTGTTTTGATTTTTCCTGCTGATCTTTCTTTGAAGATATATCTTCTGTTGTTCTAGCTGTTCTAGGCAGGTCTGCTTGCCCCTTCTATTGGGAATGTCCCACCTGAGAAGATTCTGCATGGGGCTCATCTTTCCTGTCCTTTTAATGACTTTTTGCTTGCTTCCTGTATGATGTTCTTGATATCATCCCACAACTGGTCTGCTCTTCTGTCATTAGTGTCCAGTGCATCAAAACTGTTCTTGAGATGATCTCTAAACTCAGGAGGGATACGTTCATATTTTGGCCCTCATGTACTTTTTAATTTTTCCTTCAGCTTCAGCTTGAACTTACATATGAGAAACAGATCATGGTCTGTTCCAAAATCTGCCTCTGACCTTCTTTAGGCTTATGATATGTAGTTTTTCTATTGTCTTCTTTACTGTTGCAGTCTATTTGACTTCTATGTATACCATCTGGTATGGTCTATGTACATAGTTGTTTGTTTTATGTTGTTAATAAAAAATATTTGCAGTGAATAAGTTGTTGGTCTTGTACAATTCTATCATGCTATCTCTAGCAACCTGCTGTGGCTCTTGGCTTAATGTACTGGACTACAAAGGTGGTTTGAACCATAAGGTCCTTTGTTCAAGCTTACCAGCTGCTCCTTGAATACCTTATACAGGGTTCCTATGGTCCAGAACCTGACTTGATGGCATTTAACAACAACAGTCTCCAGCATCGTTTTTCTTACCAAAGCCATATTTTCCAACTACTAATCTTTCCTTTTTGTTTTTAACCTTTGTATTTCAATCACTATTAATTATCAGTACATTTTGATTGCATGTTTGATTCCTTTCAGACTGAAGAATTTTGTTGTTAAGTGCCCTCAAGTCAAGTATTGGGGAATACTTCACTACTAGATAAACATATCATTATCAGTCTAATGCTGTCTAACCCAAGAATGCACAGAAGTGGAGTGGCCTAACATGAACTAGGTGCACAAGTCACATTTTACAAGATTTATATAAGGCAGAACTGTGGTAGCTTCTTAACTGATCTACTTGTCTCATTCTTGCTATTCTGTTTTCAGGAGAGCAGCCCAAGGGTGTTGTTAAAACTAATGTCAGATATTGTCACTCCTCCACTCAGACCCTTCACTGCTATTCCAGTTCACTGATGTATAAGCCAGTGTCCTGACTAGCCTTGCAAGGTTCCTTTGACTTTCCTACACTCCAACTCCTTCTCTGGAGAGAAACATTCAGAATGTCTTCTGATATCCATTTTGGTCTTTCCCTTCATTCTTGTCTTCTTTATGACCTTTTGCTTTCTTCATGTGTGATGTTCTTGATATCATCGACAACTTTTTTGGTCTTCGGTCTTTAGTGTCTTAATATATCAAATCTGTTCTTCAGATAACCTCTAAATCCAGGTGGGATATATTCAAGGTCATATTTTGGCTTTCCTGGACTGGTTTCAATTTTCTTCAGTTTCATCCTTAACTTGAATCTGAGGAATTGATGGTCTGCTCCACCGTGCCCCTGGCCTTGTTTTGACTGATGACATGGAACTTTTCCACCATCTCTTTCCACAGATGTAGTCAATTTGATTTCTATGTCTTCCATCTGGTGACTTCTACGTATATAGTCATCTTTTATGTTGTTTTAAAAATGTTTTTGCAATGAAGAAGTCATTGGTCCTACAAAATTCTATCATACAATCTCCAGCATTGTTTCTGTCACCAAGGCCATATTTTCCAACTACTGGTCCTTCTTCTCTGTTTGCATCCTTTGCATTCCAGTTGCCAGTAAATATCAATACAACTTGATTGCATGTTTGATCAATTTCAGACTGAAGATGTTGGTAGACTTCTCCAACTTCATCATCACTGGCTTTAGTGATTGGTGTATAAATTTTAATAATAGTGGTATTAACTGGTTTTCCTTGTAGGGGTATGGATATTTATCCTATCATAGACAGTATTGTAGCTCATGACTGATTTTGACATGTTCTTTCTGATGATGAGTGTCATGCCATTTCTCTTTAATTTTCATTCCCATTATAGTAAATCATGTAATTGTCAGATTCAAAATGGCCAATACTAGTCCATTTCAGCTCACTAATACCTAGGATATTAATGTTTATATGCTCTATTTCATTTTTGACAATTTCTAATTCTCCTAGATTAATACTTCATAAATTCCATGTTCTAGTTATTAATGGATGTTTACAGCTGTTTCTCTTCTTTTTGAGTTGTTTACCATCAAGCAAGTGAAAGTCCTGAGGGCTTTACTACTTTTGCTTCATCACGATCAACTCTACTTTGAGAAGCAGTATTTTGAATGACATTTTGAGTGTCTTCAAACCTGAGGGACTCATCATCTGGCACTACATCTGAAAATATTCTGGTGTTCATCGTTATATTTCAATATTCAATATTCTGGTGTTGACTGTGTTCCACTGCTATTCATGATGTTTTCAGTGACTAAATATTCAGAAGTAGTCTGTCTTTCCTTCTTACTCTGTCTTCATCTGGAAACTCACCTGAAACCTATCCACCATAGGTGACCCTGCTGATATTTACAATACCTGTGGAAAAGTTTCCATAATCAGCAGCAACATGCAAGCCACCGCAGTATGACACACTGACAGATGAATGGTGAAAATGTACTGGGTGACAATGTGTTTTTTGTTTCCCCCCAAGTCTGCCAGCCCTAATCCCTTTTTAGTTTTCTTTTTATTTTTAAAATTTACTACCATCTTCACACTATACATATTATTTTTATTCAGTATTGTCTACATCCTTCTAATAAAATATAAATCATGACTATAGGTCTTTTTGTATATATTATTAACTGCTGCACCCCAAGTGCACATGGCAGTGTCTAGAACATGGCAGATGTTAGAAAAGATAATTTACTTATTAAATGAACATAGATCTTTACTTTTTATTTAATGAAATATGTTCAGGGACAACAAGAATTTACCCCAGGCACCAGACCCCACTGCTAAGCAATAGGTGAAGACAAGACTAAAACCAGATAAGGTAAATAACAAAGGCACAAGGTTATTTCTTATTTAAAAAGATAGCTCTAAAGGTAATTATTTCTATCTTCAACAGAAGCTTTCTCTGGTTGTTGTCACAAGTATTGTAATATGCTTAATTATTCAGCAACATTTATTTAGCACAGATTATATGCCAAGCTCTGTTCTCAGTCCTAATATTTAGCAACAAGTTAAATTTGAAGCTTGTATTCTAGTAGAGGAATGTAAGCAATAAACAAATGCATGAAAGTTATGAATGCTGTAAACAATACCAATATGCTTGGTGCTGGATGGGTGGTATTATATATTAAATATGGTGGCCAGTGAAGAACTCTTTGAAAAATGAAATTTAATCGAAGATCTGAATGAGAAGAATAAAACAGTCTTGCAAAGATACAGGCAAAAAATCTTTATAGACAGAGGGAATAGTTAATGTCAAAGTTAATTTTTGGATATGGCTTGGCATCGTTACGTAAAAAAACTGAGTGATTGGTCAATAACAACAAAATGACAGCATAAGTAAGATGAGTTTAGAGAATGAGGCAGTTCATAAATAGCCTAATAATCAAAAGTTATTGCCAGCTGTCATTGAGTTGACCCCTTATTAATGATGATCCTATTTGTTAGAAGACAGAACTGAACTCTATAGGGTTTTCTTGACTGTAATCTATACAGAAGTCGTTTGCCAAATCTTTCTTCCTTTCTAACCAATCTGTAGTTTGTTGTTGTTGTTAAGTGCCATCTAGGTGGTTACAACTCACAGCAACCCTGTGTAGGGTTTCCGAGGAGTGACTGGTGATCTTGAACCACTGATTTTGTGGTTCATATTGACTTTGCAGCCCAGAGCATTAACCCTCAGCACTATACTAGGACTCCGATCTGTAGGTTATCAACCATTATCAAAAATAAGAAGCATAAATTTTAATCAAAATGCAATAGCAAGTATTGAATTGCATTTTGTTTCTATTTTCTTAAAAGTAAAAAAGAGTTTGATCTGATTTATATTGAATACATGTCATGCTAGTTTTATCTGTCATGATATATAGTGGTAGGAAAGGAAGGAGATTATTGCAGTGAACTAAGATGAAACAGGATGGTGAAACCGTTGAGACAATGGAGATGGAGCAAAGTGGACAGATTTGGAAGATAGTTGGAGTTTGAGATAACAAAAGTGGATAATTAATGAAGAGATTAAGAGCCAAGAAATCAAAATCACATCTTTGGAGCATGACTGTATATATTTATGAATGATGTTGCCAAAAATAAGTGAGATAGAGACGATTTTTAGGGGAATAGAAGCAATGATTCTGAATTTGACACATAAAAATTGAGATGTCTGTCAAACAATAAGGATCTTGCTGTGGTTTGGAGCTATTGAGTTAGTTCTAACTCATAGTGATTCCAGGCACAACAGAATGAACCGCTGCCCAGTCCTGTGCCATCTTCACAGTAGTTACATTTGAAACCATTACTGTTGCCACTGTTTCAATCCATCTCATTGAGGGTATTCCTGTTCTAACTGACCCTCCATTTTACCAATAAGGATGGACTTTTCCAGGGATTGGACTAGCCCAAAAACATGTCTGCCATCTGAGAGACAAAATCTTATCATCCTGACTTCTAAGAGCATTCTGGCTGTATTTCTTCCAACATAGACTTGTCTGTGCTTCTAGCCATCCATGATATTTTTAATATTCTTCTTCATCACCATAATTCAAATGTATCAATTCTTCTACTAATTCATTGTCCAACTTTCACATGCATATGAGGCTATGAGAAGACAGAAAACACCTTGGGTTGGGTTAGATGCACCTTAGTCCTCAAGCTGATACCTTTGCTCTTTAACACTTTAAAGAGGTTTTGTGTAGCAGATTTGCTTAATGCAATACATCATTTGATTTCTTGACTGCTGCTTCCATGAGGGTTGATTGTGGATCCAAGCAAAGTGAAGTCTTTTACAACTTCAATCTTTTTCACATTTATCATGATGTTAGTTATTGATACAGTTGCAAGGAGTTTCATTTTCTTTACACTGAGGCAAAATCCATACTGAAGACTATAGTCGTTGATCTTCACCAGTAAATATTTTAAGTTCTCTGTGATTCCAGCAAGGAAAATTGTATCATCTGCATATTGTAGGCTGTTAATGACACTTTTTCCAATCTTGATGTTATGCTCTTCATATAATCCAGTTTATCAAATTATTTTATCAGCATATGATGAAAGATACAACCCAGACACACACCTTTCCTGATTTTAAACCATTTAGTATGCCCTTATTCTCTTCCAAAGACAGCCTCTTGGTCTATGCATAGGTTCCTCATGGACACAAGTGTTCTGAGATATCTATTCTTCCCAATATTATCCATATTTGTCATGACCCACACAGTCAAAAACTTACATATAGTCTATAAAACACAAGTAAACATCTTTTTGACATTCTCTACTTTCAATCAAGATTCATCTTCTGCCAAGAATAATACCTCATGTTCCATGTCCTCTTCTAAATCCAGCTTGAATTTCTGGCAGCTTCTTGTCTATGTACTTTTGAAACCATTTTTGAATTATCTTTAGCAAAATTTTACTTCAATGTGATATTAATGATTTTGTTTGATATTTTCTGCACTCCATGGAGTTGCCTCTCTTTGTTGTTTCTGTTTGTATTCAATTCTTTATGTCATCATTCCTTCCAGTCCCTTTATTTTCTCTACACCAAAAAGCAAGTTTAAGAGTCTTTTCGGACATTCATTTTGTTTTTCTTTCTTTCTTTTATGGATTTTTAATGAACTTTTGCTTTCTTCTTGTATGTTGTTCTTGCTGTTATCCTGCAATGCCTCTGTTTTTCTGTTATTATTGTCTCATACGTCAAATATCTTCTTGAGATGGTCTCAAAATTCAGGAGGAATATACTCAAGATCATATTTTGACACTTGTGGACATGTTTACTTCAATTTTCTTAAGTTTCATCCTGAACTTACATATGAGCAATTGGTGATCTGTTCCATAGTTGGTTCCTGATTTTGTTTTGGTTGATGATATTAAGTTGAGCTTCTCCATCATCACTTCCCACAGGTTTAGTCAATTTGATTCCTGAGTATCCCATCTGATGAGGTCTACCTGACACCATTTATGTTGTTGAAAAAGTTTATTTGTAGGGGATAAGTCAATGGTCTTGAAAAATTCAATCACGTGGCTACCAGCATCATTGTTGTCACCAAATCTATATTTTCTTACTGTTGATCTTTATCAAATTTCTCTATATTGCTCTAGTTTAGCTCTGGTCATCAAGCCATTGAAGATAGGTAAAATGGATACTATCTGTATGTGTGGACATTCTTGTGCATCTCCCCCCACTTCATATCAGCTGGATGCATCCCTCTCAGCTCTAGCCCTCCTAGACTAGGTCAATGTCCATGGGCTCAGGGGTTCCTAAGTCTCCCCAACCAGCCCTTCCTCTTCTCTCTCTCATCTCAAGGTCGACAAGAATCTATGGAATGTGGTGAAACTCATCCCATATCTTCATTATTGACATTCTTCCACTTCCACTAACAAGTACACCAACACAGTTGCCAGTGAGCTTACATTCCTGCTCAGGTCTTTCGTTTGAGCTTCAGTCTTGGAGGGAGTTTGTCCTGAAGGGATTTGACCACTTGCCTTGATGGCTCCCCAGCGAACAGCTTGCTTGTTCTTGTAATGGCCAAACAGACTGCCATTTTTGTTTTTCCTACTAATCTTTCATTCAGGATGTATCTTCTGTTCCTCTAGTTGCTCCGGGTTGTCTGCATGTCCTTTCAAGTAGGAATGTCCCACATCTGAAGGTTCTGGATGGGACTCAGGATTCCACCTAAGGTTCTATACATTACAAAGCTTATTTCAGCGGACATGTTTTAGAACCCCTTTTAGGTATTCCAATCAGTTATAGGCTGAAGATGGGCTTAAAAGCATTCTGTAATCGTGTTTCCCGGTATTCCTTTCTATCCCACTCAATGTCCATAAGTCAGTCAAGCATATTAATATCATTTCCCTTATTTTATCCATTCAGGCTATACCTAAATCCATGTAACACAGAGCCCTATTGTTCTAATGTTGAACAAACATTACTGTTTACCTCTATCCCATTTAGCCCATGCAATCCTACCTAAGTGTTCCACTATCTACCTTGTTCTTCCACCCAGCTTCCCCTTCTTGTGTATTGCCCTCCCCTTCCTTGTATATTGCCCTCCCCAATACCTGAACTATAATGTCTCTATCCCCTAAACTGTGCTCTACTGTCCCCTCCCTTCCACCACTGTAACCAACACAGATTCCCCCACCCCCTTTGAGTATGGAAATCTGTTCTTAAGCTTTTACAATAGTGGTCTTATGCAATATTTGTCCTTTTGTCACTGACTAATTTCACTCACCATAATGTCTTAAGGTTCATCCATGTTATATGGTGGTTTGTAGCTTCCTTGTTATTCTTCGAGGTAGCATAATATTCCACTGTGTGTATGTATCAAAGTTTGTTTATCCATTCTTCCGTTGATGTGCACTTAGGCTGACTCCA
>NW_006408537.1:31356632-31357954 GCF_000296735.1 Chrysochloris asiatica
TGGAACAGTATACTGGAACATAAGCAAATACATCAGGAAGTCATCTTACATATGCTACCATGCTATAGAGTAGATTTGGTCCTTTAAGAAGTGCACTTATAAAGCAAAATCAAAGCCATATAAGAAAAGAAAGCAGATATTAATGTGATTAATAAAAAAAAAAAAGTTATTAAGTTTCCAAAGTCACTTAATTTCCTGAAGTATCTGAGGATACACACACACATACAAACATTTTTAAAGTTTTGAATAGATCATGTATTCATATAATATAAAAATTAAAACCATATGAAAAGTAATATGAAAAATCGTGTTTTTACCAGTATACCATATCATTCCTTTCCATTTTACTACATCTATAATGACTAATTAAATTTTCTGTACTTATTTATAATACACATGTAGATACAAATATATATTGTTAGTTTCTGCCCTATTTGACACTAACATTAGGTTAACAAACTTGTTGACATAGATGCTTCATTTCTGTTTGAATAGTTGCAGGAAATGGTAGATTATACCTTCCCTTGAATCTCAGAGGATTGGTGACCAAGGTGGAAACTATGTTATTGACTTTGGAGGCTAGGTCATAGAAAGAGATGTGGCTTCTTTCTAGTTCTCTTGAGAGGGTTGATCTTGGACACAGCTAAAAAGCTATCCATAAGCCCAAGCAATCCAGGAAGAAAATATGAACCTTGGCTTACAACCCCACATCTGAGTTCCCACTGATAGCCAGAACTGACTTGCAAGCTATTTGAATTAATGATCATTATTTGAGGGAATTCAACTGATGCTACATGGAACAGAAGTGAGTTTTCAATGATGAATCTTGCCCATATTTCAAATTCATACAACAACGAGAGTAAGACAAGTGTAATACTGACATAACTTTCGGCAGCAACCCACTGATATCAGAGACAATATTTAAACAAATTTTGTTTGGAATAAGTTCATGAATATACAGACTAGAACTCTAGTAGCAATACTTTTTGACTAACCATTGTAAATATATTTAATTGGCAGGTCAGACTGGAAAGGGCAGATCCAGGTTTAATAGAACCTGAAAATTATACTATTTGGGCATTATGATACTTGATTTTGTCTTTTAGAGCTACCCTTTGAAATTTTGTATTCAGTTCTTATACTTCTCATTTCTTCAGTTGCTTTTCAAAGTTAAAAAGCAAGTTTCACTCTCCGCTCTAGTCCTCTGTGGCTTTGTCACTGACTCTGGGCCCAAGAGTCCCCAGGTCTTGCCACACTGCTGGCCAACCAGGTCTTCACCCGGGTTCACAGAAGTCTATTGAATGTTGTAGGGCTTAGCTCAC
>NW_006408537.1:31359105-31367532 GCF_000296735.1 Chrysochloris asiatica
GACTGTGTGCTGAAGACCTGGGGGGCACGGGGGAAGGATTGCATGGAGGGGATTGTAACCATGGCAATGATATGATATACAATAGAAAGAATGTAAAACCAATGTTCTCCCATGTAAACTATCACATAATTCACAATAAAACATTTAAAAAATAAAAAAAAGCAAGTTTCAGAGTTTCTTCTGATATCCATGTTTGCCTTTTCTTTCTTTCCTGTCTTCTTAATGGTCTTTTGCTTTCTTCATGTATTATATTCTTGATGTCATCCTACAACTCCTCTGGTCTTTGGTCATTATTGTCTAATGCATCTATAATTAGCATCTAATGAGATGGTCTCTAAATCCAGGAGGCATATATTCATGGTCATAGTTTGGCTCTTAAGGACTTATTTTCATTTTCTTCAGCCTGAACTTACATATGAGCCACTAATGTTCTGTTCCAGTTTGCCCTTAGCCTTGATTTGGCTGGTGATATTGAGGTTCTACCGTGTCTTTTCCCACAGATGTAGTTAATTTGAATCCTATATATTCCATTTACTGAGATCCATGTGTATGGATCTTTAATGTTGCTGAAAGGTATTTACAATGAATAAGCCCTTTGTCTTGAAAGATTTTATTATGCAATTGGATCATCAGCATCATTTCTATTGCCAAGGTCATATTTTCCCACTAGTAACCCGTCCTCTTTGTTTCCAAGTTTGGATATTTTAGATGTTGCATACATTCAAATAATAATGGTATTAACTGGTCTCCTTTGTAGGTATATGGATCTTACACTACCACAGACAACATTGTATTTCAAGATAGATATTGAAATTATTTTGATAATGACTATGATGCCATTCCGCTTCAATTTGTCATTCCATTCATAGTAAACCATGTGATTTTCAGATTCAAAATGGCCAATACCAGTTTATTTCAGCTCACTAATGCTTAGGAAATGAATGTTTATGCATTCCATTTCATTTGGATGACTTCCAATTTTCCTAAATTTACACTTCATACATTACATGTTCCACTTATTAATGGATGTTTGCAGCTGTTTCTTCTCATTTTAAGTGAGAAGCAAATGAAGGTCCTGAAAACTTTGCTCCATTCATGTCATTAAGGACAAGTCTACTTTGACAAGGCAGCTCTTCACCAGTCCTATTTCGAAAGCTTTGCAACCTGAGTGACTCATCTTACAGTATTATATCTTGACAATGTTCCACTCATATTTATAAGATTTTCAGTGATTAACCATTCAAAAGATTACTACCTCTTCTTCCTAGTCTCTCTTAGTCTGGAAGCTCTTGCTGAAACCTGTCCACCATGGGGGACCCTGCTGGTGTTTAAAGTACCAGTGGC
Source organism: Chrysochloris asiatica (assembly GCF_000296735.1). Taxonomy (NCBI): domain Eukaryota; kingdom Metazoa; phylum Chordata; class Mammalia; order Afrosoricida; family Chrysochloridae; genus Chrysochloris; species Chrysochloris asiatica. The sequence continues at coordinate 31,360,450 of NW_006408537.1, forward strand.
ATAACTTCCAGAATCACAGCAATGCACAAGCCACCACAGTATTACGAACTGACAGAGGAGTAGTATAAGGGTGAGACACTGTGTGTTCGGCTTTATTCACTTCCTGGCAAACACACTTCTACAGCTGTCCAATTATGCTAACATCTGAAGTCCTGTCATGCATCATTTAACATCCATGTTATGTTCTGTAAAATAGATTGTTGTGTGCTTTGGACATTGTGCAAACACTGTATTATGTACAGGCAGTCCCTGGATTATAATGAGCTCCTTTCCTAAATCTGTCTTTAAATCAAATTTGTAATTCAAAACAGTTAGGTATGGTTTATCCCTAAGGTCAGTTAGTCAAACATTTGTCTTAGAATTTAGTACATAGAGTACATTTCTATGCATATTGTTATTGTTCCAAAATACCATCATGTTGATTCCAACTCACAATGACCCCAATGGGTTTCTGAAGCTATAAATCTTTACAGGAGCAGAAAACACCATATTTCTCCTAAGCAGCAGCTGATGGACTCCAACAGCTGTCCTTATATCCAGTGTTTTTCATACAGAGCTACCACACTCTCCTTTACATAGAAAATATTAAAGAAACACACTTAATATATTAAAACACCTTTAAAATAATAATAGTAGTAATTTGATGCATGCTGTAAGTTGCACTTGTTTATAATCATGGAACTTTGCATGTACCTCAAAATTTTTGATATAATAGACTCTATGGGGGTTGAGTAAATATATGTGGTCATAAGTTGCCTAATGAACATTAGTGGCACATGACTGTATTTGCAAAATTGCTAGCAAGTATAGTAGATCAATATTGCAGTATTCAGCATAGAGAAGATAGGAATATTAGATTTAATCTGACAGAAATACCAAAATTCTTTTTTTCTTTTTTTTGCTTTCATTGGTTCAGTCCTAATTTTAGTAATAGTTGTAAATTGATAAGCTCCTGAAGAGAATTGGAAATACTGAGGCAGTAAATTTAAAATGTGATGTGGTAATCTATACAATTTTTGTGAAAGTTTCTTTTTGGTTGAGCTTGAAAGATTTCATTATCTATTGTTGTGTTGCCAGCTGGCACCACAAGGGCAATATATTTCTTAAGCTATGGCAGCCAATTTGTCTTTATAATGTTTTCTGTAGTGATAAGGATAAGTTCCAGGCACAGTAACAGCCCTCATTCTCAGAAATTTATCAATCACACACACACACATAAGGAAAAATACTGGACACAGGCAAAAATAACTAAACTAAATAGAAGACTCTGTGTGTGTATGTATATATATATAATTTATGTGTGTGTGTGTGTATATATGTGAGAATATACACATGGCAACTTCTTGCAACCCTATATAGGGTTTCCAAAGAGCAGATGGTTTGAACCCCCAACCTAGCAGTTCCAACTGACCTTGTGGTCCAGTGTTAATCCTACAGTGCTTTTCCCACAGTACCACACCAGGACTGCATGGGGATACAGATGTATATGAGGGTAATTTTCAATGTATTGCTAGAGAGATTCATTGCATTGTTGTTGTTGTTAAGTGCCATCCACTTGGTTCTGATTCATAATGAACCTGTATAAAATTTCCAAGGAGTGACTGGTGAGTTTGAACTGCCAACCTTGTGGGTAGCAGTCTAGTTCTTATCCTGAAAAACTCAAAATGCAAAACTAATTTTTCTTGACATAGCATCCATCTATATCTAAATAATTTCTGAAAGCTGTGTTTCCATCTCTCTAATCTTTCCCTAAATAATTCTACACTGTAATTTATTCCATGTCAAAACAGAAATTTTCTCATTCTTCAGGGTTTAGACTGTTCCTTTGCAATGTTCTTTGAATTCTGGAACAAAAAGAAGTCTGAAGGGACAAGATCGTGGCTTTAAGTTGGATGGGGTAAGGTTTCTCAGTGCAATTGTCATAGGGCATCCTTGCTATTCTTGAAGAATTTGTGGGTGCCTTGTTATAATATAAGAAAAAATATCCTCAACACAACTTTTCTGGCCTTTTTCTCATCAATGCTGTTTTCAATGTGCTTAAAACAGCTTCCTAACAAGCCCCCATGATGTCCTATGTCCTTCAAGAAAAGCTATCAATATCATCCCTTTGGAGTCCCCAACAACGGTCACCATAACCTTCTGAGCTGCCTTCTCTGCCCTGGATTTAACTTGCTGAATATCTATTCAGAGCTGAATATCTCTTTTAGATCCCCATGGAGGCAACCATTTAGACTGAACTTTTTTTTAAGGCATTCTAATGAGACTAAACGAGAACTTCTCTGCAGATATCCACTGTTCACAGAAACATGTTTTAACATGTTTTATTTGGAATAAACCTGTGCATATCTCAACTGAACCCTAGTAGCAATACTTTTTGATCTACCTTTGTGTATTAATATATGTCCATATTCATAGATGATGGCACTTAAAAATAATACTCATATATAATCTGTACAAATGTATATATATTAATAATGTTGTTGTTGCTAAGTGCCATTGATTTGGTTTTGACTCACAGGTGGGATTGAACTGTCTTTTGTGGTTCAAACCAAACTCATGTCCCAGTACTTATCATATAGCACCACACCAGCTGGAAAATTCATGCTTACGGTTTTCTGAGATTCTCAAGGACCAGAATTGGAACACTATCAGGAACAAGACTCAATAATCAACAGTGCTCATTACAGTGAGATGCTGACTGAAGAGATGAAGTCTACATTTTGGATTAAACGTTGTTGTTAAGTGCTGTTTAGTCAGTTCAGACTCTTAAGCACCCTGTATAGGGTTTTTGAGGAGCAGCTGATGAGCTTGAACTGCCAATCTTGTGGTTCAAATCAACCTTGCAGTCCAATGCATTAACCGATCCAAGGACTTTGTGTCTTGCATGAGAATGTACACACACTGTTGACACTCTGCAACAATTTTATGGTGTTAAAGCATCTTCTCTGTAATCCTGACCTTGCTCCATCGGACTTTCACCTGTTTGGTCCCCTGAAAGCAACCTTTTGAGGATAAATGTTCACCTCTAATGAAGAAGTGAAGACAGCAGTGCATTTGTGGCTTGCATTTCAGCCTAAAACATTTAAAATAAGGGAGTATGAAAGCTTAATGACAGGTGGATAAAGAGTATTGAAAAGCTAGAAGATTATGTCAAAAACTGATGTATTTGTCTTTTCTAAAAGTTGATTAAAATAAATTCTACAACCAGAAAAAATGTGGATGATTTATGATATATATATATATATATATATATATACACACACACACACACATATTTGTTGTTAAGTCCTGTTGAGTCATTTCCAACTCATATCAACCCTGTCCAGGAATTCTGAGGAGCAGTTGGTGAGTTCGAACCACCGGCCCTGCATTGCAAACCAACCTTTTGGTTCAGTACATTATCTTGCAGCACCACACCAGGACTCTTTTATATGCATGAGTAATTGTTGTTAATTGTTGTTCTTGTACTGTGGAGAAACTATGAAAGGTAAGAATTTCTAAATAAAAGACAAATAATATTTTAATCATTGAAAGAAACTTCCAAAGAAACTGTATTTGGTTGTTTTACATTTATAAAGAAGAGCTAAAATAGTATTTATTTCATAAAATTGCCGTAAGAACAAATAATATAATTCATAATGAAGAAGATGACTCATGATGGACAACTTTTAAAAATTGTATTTCAAATACCAATGTACCTGAAAAAATGGATATCAAAGCTTTGCTACTTTGACTTTTATTTTGCTTATTGATGCTGCAATTGAAAATTTTGAGCAATATTTGGTATGCACACTTTTAATCTTTTATATTAATTTTTGTCTCTAATGAAGTGATCTTATTTTCATTTTGCTTTTAGTTAAGTACTGTGATATTCAATATCACAAAAAGCTTTTGTAAATCCTACATAATCTAATGAGTATTAGACGAAGGAAAATTAAGGAGGGCATGCTGTGAAGAAAATTTCTGGGTAACTAATCAAATACACAGGGTAAATCCACCAGTGATTGGTGTTATTACACATATTGTTTTGCAATTGAAAAGAGAAACTCTTTGGTAATAGAAAAGAGGAAGGTTAATTTAGATTCATCAATTTTTTTAAAAAATATATTCTATTTGGGTTTTGGGGTTCCTGGTATGGATCAATGATTCAAACCCATCAACTGCTCCTCAGAAACCATGTGAGTTGGAATACAATGAGTTAGAGCTGCTTCAATGGTACTTAACAACAACAATGGCAATTTGGTTTATTTGTTCTTATGTTACAAGTAAAGGAAGAAATAAAAATTTTGTATAGAGTTTCATGTTGTACTTATAGCCTATATTTTTTAGGCTTTACAAGATTTTATATTGATATTTGTGGTGTCTTCCTATTTTACACCTTTTAAATAGTAAATAGACTTTATATGGCACTTTGTAACTTCTTAAGCACTTCCACGTGCTTAGGAAGTTACAGAGTTACACTTAGGAATCCTGGTTTGACACTGTGTGATAAAGCACTGGATTCTAAGGTTGGGTTGAACCACAAGGTTAGCAGTTCAAACTCACCAGCTGCTCCTTGGAAACGCTATACAGGCTCTCTATGAGTCAGAACCAACTTGAGGGCACTTGACAACAATAATAACAAGCACTTTCATAATACATTGCAACCCACTTTCACAATGCATTTGATCCTTTAACTCCCAGGGATACATTTGGGATATTTCTTATTTACTTTATTTTATTATTTTATTTATTTTATATGTGAAAGCTGAAGGTTGGGTCAAATTTTGAGAGTACAGCATCATTGGACACTAGGATGGAGTTTCTTCTGATACATTATATTAGAATCTGCAAGTCTTTGTAAGCAAATATTCAGAAGACTAAAAGGATTATGAATGTAATATAACAGAAACTCATTTCCCCATTCTCTCCTCCCACCCATCTCTATTCAACATGAAGCTAAATCAATGGATGGTTTGAAGTAACTTCTCCATTTCAACAATCCACTTAGTGATTAATGGCCTCCAGATAACAACTCTTTCCTCAACTCTTCTTAATTTGTTCTGTATTTTCCTCCTTTTACTTTCTTATCATTCATACCTTCATGAGTAGCCTTACTTTACTTCACTGCATAATGTCAGTCTACTCAGTTTTTTGAATACTATATTATTTTTCAATGCTTTTACATTATTATGCAAAAGAAGCCTCAGGCCTCCAATTAAATTAAGATTGCTGTCCCTAAACTCTTTCCATATAAATGTGAATTTCAGAATCTACTACTGATCTGTCTAACCTACACATTTCCTTTACTGTTTCTAGTTCAGATTTGCTTTCTTTATATTTTGTTTCTCAATATAAAAATCAAAAGAATAAAACATTGAATTTTTAAAAATGTGCAAAAGTTATGGGAAATTGGGGGTGGAGCTTAATGGTGGATCAGGGAGAAGTACAATGAGGACCTCTGTCAGTAATAATACAGAATAACAGACAAAGCAGGTTCAGGGGACAGTCCCAGAAAGCTGAATTACATATAAAGAGATATTTAGAAAGTTTGAAGTCTTACAACTAGTGGAATTTGTAGGAGAAGCAAGAAATCTGGAGCTTTCTGATCATCTGGCCTCAGCAGCTCCTGGAGTGGCTATCTTGGGAGAAATGGAGATGGGGAAGGATCAGAGCCATGGCTGATACCTGACACATCCTCAGAGATTAAGGTGTGGGCATTCTCTCTCTCTCTTTTTTTTTTCTTCTTTTCTCTGTTCATTGGTCTCTCGATGTCTGTGCACTTGCATTCTAGTGACTGAAAGGGGTGCCTGAATGAGTGGATGCTCCCCACCCCCAGAGGGTTCTACTAAAAATGCTCACAGATCTGCTCAGAAGTTAAAGGAAAAGGATTCCCTTAAAACCAAACAGCAGCAAAAAATAGCCCTTGCCAGCCCTGAACTGATAATCACTAGGAAAAAGGCCTGAACGGGAGTTATGGAATGGAAGAGAGACAGATTAAAAAAGCAAACTGGCCAAAAGTTAAATCCTGAGTTATATCATAATGACCAACAGTGGCATCTTGAAATTTCACTGGTGGCCATGAAGGCAAGAAGCCTAGAGAAGAATACTAAAGTCATATTCATATTTTGCCACAGAATTTTTTTTTCCCTCTCTTTTCTGCAATTACAGACTACAGTATCCAATCTGTCTTTTTTGCTATTATTGTTCTGTCTTTTGGTCCCCTCTTTACCTTTATGGGGCTCTTTCTCTCCCTACATTAACCAAGAAGAGACAGCAATTACAGTCAGATAGTCAAGCTACAATCACACCCTATAAAATCTCACCATCCACGCAAGAACCAATACCAGCTTCCATACACCAAGTAGGCAGCCAACACCTGCAATAGTTACTTTGAGTTGAGTAATAAGAAGAGTGAAAAGGGAAGCCCATCTCCTGATCACATATACCTGGAGGCAATCAGAAAGCATAATAAAACATCAACATACATTAATCTAATTATAAAGATCACAGCTAACTACAGAAGATGCCCAAGAAGCAAATGAGCATATCAGAACATGTTCAGAAACAAGCTAATGTGACTGAGACAAATGAGCTGGAGGTAGATAGACCTAGACTTCACATTGGAAGGAGGGCAGGCTTTGAAAATGCCTGAAAAGGAATTCAGAAAAATGATAATGAAATGTATCAAAACACTTTACAGAGGAATTGAGAAAAATAAAGAAGTCAGAAAAGTTCTACAGGAACAATCATAAAAGATTTACATAGCATTGGAAACAATTCAAAGCCCACAAAAAGAGGTCCAAACAATTAATAATAGAATATCAGAAATGGACAATACACTGAAAGGGCAAAGGAGTAGAATTGAAGAGATGGAAGCCAGAACGAGCAAGCTGGAAGACAAATCTCTCAATACCACTACGATAGAAGAGCAAGCAGGAATAAAAGGATTAAAAAAATCTGAAGCAAGTCTAAGATTCATGTTGGACAACATAAAGAGGATAACTTAAGAATTATTGACATTCCAGAACAGGAAGAATCACAAAAGTTCACAGAGGAGATAGTTGAGGATATTCTGGAGGAAAATTTCCCTAACATTTTGAA
>NW_006408537.1:31369015-31369774 GCF_000296735.1 Chrysochloris asiatica
ACTGGACTTCATAGATGTGTACAGACTATTCAAACCAACAACAACACAGTTCACATTCTTCTCCTGTTCACATGGAGCATTCTCCATGTGTTAGACCACAAAATGAGCCTCAATAAATTTACAAATATCAAAATTTACAAAAAGCATCTTCTCAGACCACAATGCTATCAAATTAGAAGTCAATAATAGGAAGACCAAGGAAATAAAGTCAAATACATGGAAACTGAATAACACCATGCTGAAAAACTGTAGAGGGAGTACAAAAATAAAACATGAATTCACAAAGTTCATAGAAGCAAATGAGAACAAAAACACAATACACCAAAATATTTGTGAAACAGCAAAAGCAGTGCTGAGAGGACAATTTAATGCAATAAATGCACACATCTAAAAAGAAGAAAGAACCCAAATCAACATATTAACACATCTCCAATAACTTGAAATAGATCAGCATAGTAAACTTACAATCAACAGAAGAAAGTAAATAATAAAGATTAGAGCAGAAATAAACAAGCTGGAAAACAGAAAAACTATAGAAAGAACAACAGAACAAGAAGCTTCTTTGAAAGAATTATTAAAATCCACAAACCATTGGAAAACCTAATAAAAGAAAAGAGGGAGAAGACACAAAAAACATGCATAAGAAACCACATGGGTGATATCACAAAAGAACCAATAGAAATAAAAAAGATAATAAGAGAATATTATTAAGAGTTGTACTCCAAAAAATTTGAAAACTTACAGCAGATGAATACATTT
>NW_006408538.1:0-1063 GCF_000296735.1 Chrysochloris asiatica
TTCTTGGTGCATTTGTGAGGATTTTAATTTTCTTTACGTTGAGTTGCAATGCTTACTGAAGGTTGTGGTCTTGGATCTTTATCCATATTTTCAGTATTCTTTACTTTCATCAATCAAGTTTGTATCATCTGCATATCAAAGTTGTTACTGAGTCTTCTTCCAGTCCTAATACCACATTCTTCTTCATATAATCCAACTTCTAGGATTATTAGCTCAACATATAGATTGAATAACTACAATCCTGATGCACACCTTTCATCAACTTAAGCCATTCGGTGTCCCCTTGTTCTGTTTGAAAGACTGCCTCTTGGCTCTAGGTACAGGTTCCTCATGAAAAGAATTAAGTGGTTTTGGGATACCCATTCTTTGCATGTTATCCATAGTTTGCCATAATCCACACAGTCAAAGTCTTTGCATAGCCAATAAAACACAGGTAAACATTTTTGTGGTATTATCTACTTTCACAGATATCCAATGATATCACTCATTACACATCTTCTTCTAAATCTGACTTGATCCTCTGGCCATTGCTTGTGGTTGTACTGTTGCAGCTGTTTTTGAATTATCTTCAACAAAATTTTACTTGTATGTGACATTGATGATATTGTTCAGTGATTTATGCACTCAACTGGATCTACCTGTCTCTGAGTTAGGCACAGATAGGGATTTCTTTCTATCAGTAGGCCAGGTAGATGACTTCCAAATTTCTTGGCATCGATGAGTGAGCACCTCTGGTTCTTCGTCAATTTGTTGAAAGATTTCAGTTTGTATTCTAAGAAATTCCATAGTCTTCTTGTTTGTCAATGCCTTCAGTGAAGCTTGAACTTCTTCCTTAAATACCATTGGCTTCTGATCATATTCTACCTCATGAAATGGTCGAACATCAACCATTTCTTGTGGGTACAGTGACTCTCATCATTTCTATCACCAATGCCATATTTTACAACTACTGATCCTTTCTTTTTGTTTCTAACCTTCGCATTCCAGTCGCTAGTAATTACCAATACATGTTCCATCTTCTTTGGATGGTTTCTGCATCATTCAGTATTTTGTCCAGGGAATC
>NW_006408538.1:2153-13462 GCF_000296735.1 Chrysochloris asiatica
CCATGTTGTGATTATTAATGAATGTTTACTGCTGTTTCTCATTTTGAGTTGTGACCCAGCAACAAACAAAGGTTCTGAAAACTTTATTCCATTCAGGTCATCATGGTACAATCTACTTTGAGGAAGCAACTCTTCTCAGTTGTATTTTGAGTGCCTTGCAACTTGAGGGACTAATATTCTGACAATATTCTGGTGCTATTCATGTTTTCATCTACTGGCACTGTATCTGACAACGTTCCACTGCTATTCATAAAGTTTTCAGTGGCAAAGTATTCAGAAACAGTCTACCTCTCCATCTTCCTAGTATATCTTAGTCTGGAAGGTCTGCTGAAACTAACAACAAGATATATACAAATTATATATATAACTAACAACAATGACAACAACGTATACACATATGTTGTTGTTATTGTTAAGTGCTGTCAACTCAGTTCTGACTCACAGCGACCCTGTATAGGGTTTTCAAGGAGCGGCTGGTGAGCTTGAACCGCCAATCTTGCAGTTCAAACAGATCTTGCAATCCAGTGCATTAACCCACAGCATGACACCAGGACTGACCTGCTCTCTCGTGCTCTCTGTATATATATAATGTTGTTGTAAAGTACCATCGAGTTCACTCCGACTCATAGCAACCCTGTACAGGGGTTCTGAGGAACAGCTTAGTGCATCTGAACTACCAAACTTCTGGCTAGTAGTCCAGTGCTGATTCTACAGTGCTGTATGTATAGGTATATAAACTTGTCATTTCAATATTTTTAACATATACAATTAGGGGCATAAATTATAGCCATCATATTGTGCAGCTATCACTACTGTTTCCCAATTTTTCCATACCATTTAAGAGAAGCTTAGTGACCGCCACCTTCTTCTCCCTTTTGCCACCCTGCTGGTATTTAAAACACCTATGGTACAGTTATTAGCATTACAGCAACAAGCCACCAAAGTCTGACAAACCGACAGATGAATGGTAGGTGTTGTTGCTATTGCAAAGTGTTGCTGAGTTGGTTCTGACCCATAGTGAACCTGTACAAGGTTTCTGAGGAGCAGCTGGTGAGCTTGAACCACTGACCCTGCAGTTGAAACAGCTTTGCAGTCTGGCGCATTAACCCACAGCGCCACACCAGGACTAGCCACTGGTAATACACTGTTAGTTTCTGTCTCATATGTTGCTGCTTCTCTATGTTGTTGAGTCGGTTCTACCCATAACAACGTTACAGAGGGTTTTCAAGACTGCAAGTATTTTCTGGAGCAGAAAACCTCATTTTTCTCCCCTGGCTAGGCTGGTGGAATCAAACTGCTAATCTTGCAGCTAACAGCCCAATATATTAGGCCACCAGGGTGATCATTAAATATTTGTCTTTTTGTGCCTGATTTTTGTTCTTTTATTCAGCTCAAAAAATCCTGAGAAATCTTCAGAGTTGGCTAATTCAGTGAGTAAACAATGTTATTAGACACAGATTCATTTATATCTCCATAAACATGCATCATCTCTACAAAAACAAAACAAAACACCAAAAACTTGTTTGAATATACTATGACTGGTAGCAGTTCAGAATCATCTAGGAGAAAAGGTTCACACTTTTTGAAAGTCAATTAAAATAGCTAGACAAACCTACAAACAACACAACCTAGAGACAAACAGTAAAAGGATCTATAACAATGGGCAGTAATAGAACAGAAAGTCAAAAGCAACCATTTGTCTTTTTTGTCACAAGATACAAATAAGAGGTGCACAGAAATATTTTATACAGCACAGTAACCCATTTCTAATAGTAAGCTCCCAGCGTCCAGAAAAGAGACTGTCAAAGGTGAAACATGACACCTCATCACCTGAAGCTTGGTTGCTCTGAAGTCTGAAGTCATTCCCACCTTTGCTGTGACAGGAAGATCAGTGTCCTTAACTTCATTATTACTGTTTCCAGGAGGGTGAGGGCTGAGAGCTTTGTGTGCTTACACAAGTTTGGGAGGCAATAGAGGGGGGCAGGGTGAATCTCTTCCAGCTGTGTCATCTTCTCCCTGAGATTTCTAGCAAAGAGCCAAGGGAGTGTTTTCAGAGCCGGGGTTGCCTTTGAGATCACCTTGGAACTGCTCTATCTAAGTTTTCACTAAGGGTTCTTATTTACTTGTTGAGGATTTTTGTTTCAAATACAAGCATAATCAAAAACCAAAACAAATTGCCATCGTGTGGCTTCTAACTCATAATGCCTCCATGTGTTGCAGAGAATAGCTTCAAAAGGTTTTCATGGCTATGAACTTTCAGAAGCAGATTCTGAGGTCTCTCTTTTGAAGTTCCTCTGGATGGTTTCAAACTCCCAACCTTTCTGTTAGTCATTAAGTATTTAACCATTTGGGTTACCCAGGGACTTCTATGGGAATGACAATAAGTCTATGATCCAGAATCAAAGAAGAAAGATTATCCATTATTAATATATAATTAATGTGAACAGGAAAAATGAAATTCAGCTTGTCAAGAGGCTTCTTAGATGCTGGCTTCACATTTCTATGGAAGGGAAATTCTGTTGCTTTCCCCTCCCATATTCTTCTGTCTCCACTCTACTTTCTGTTGAAGCAAAGGGAGAATTCCAGTTTCCAGTCTTTTTTCAGATTGCTAGTTCCTCTTTGCCAAGGAAGGAGGAGACACTTGGTAATGAGCACTTACCATTTGTTGAGAAACTTTTCTAGTATTTTCTTTTTATTTACCATTGTGTTTAGAGGTCCTTGGGCAGCGCAAATGGCTCATATTTGTCTACTCACCTAAAGGGTGGCACTTAAAACCCTTCTGATGGCATGACAGAAATAAAAATCTGGTAATGTGCTCCTAGAAAGATTATATCCTCTTGGATGTAGTGGTGCTCAGTTCTGCTCTGTAACAGCTGGGGTTTACAGGAGTTCAAACCATTTGACAGGTTTAGTTTTTTGTTTTGTTTTTGATACGGCACAAACTGCTTGTGCTCAACTACGAATCTAAACTTCGATGGTTCAAAACTACCCAGTAAAGACTTGGCAATCTGCTTCAATAATGATTACAGGCACGAGAACCCTATAGAGCAGAGTTCTCTGTCAAATATGGGCCTCCACGAGTTGGTACCAGCTTGATGGTGACAGGTAGAGTTTTATATTTTGGGGTGGTTGTGTTTACTTGGGTGGATACATTGAAGAGGCCACACAGACCTTCTTTGGTATACCCCATGCTGTCCACCTCACAGATGAGTCAGAAGGGCTCTCTTTTCTTGCTCCTAAGTGAAAACCCCAATTAGGCATAACCATTTTTCTCATGAACTGTTTGGAGCCTCCTAACTTGCTTCATGGTGAGAAAACTCAAGAGTCTGTTTTTGCTACAGTTCTCCTAGTGGATGGATCATGAAGTCTCAGTATAAGCAGAAGTTACCAGGACGACACCATGTTTATCTCAATTCCAACAACTCTCTCCAGTTTTCCCACGGGCCCTTTGCTTTGCGGACTGTTACCATTTGTACGTCTCGACTGGCTCCTTGGGACTGTTTACTACCAGTTAGAACTGGATAGGAGGAGTGCTGAGAAAGTGAAACCCTTAAACTTCAACACTGACGAATAAATGGGACTCAAAATAATCCTATGAAATAGTGCTGTGCACACTAAATCCTCAAATATAACCAGTTATAAAGAAACAGTAGCAACATATGGCACAATTTTTTACCTCTAGCTTTGTCTTGTCACGTAATTGGAACCATATCATTTGTTGTTTATATACTTTAGGGAAATGAAAAAAAAAAAAAAATACTAGGGGATTATGAGATGGGCTACCTTGGTTTATGGGTATCAGGTGTGATGTTTGGTAAAGAGACAATAAGGATATGACATTTGTCTTCTATAGCTGCAGCTCATCCCCTGTCTCCCTTTGATGTACTGCATCATCTCCCTACTACGGCTGGGTCATTTCATGTTTTGGTGACTAGTTCTTGAGACATTAATGTCCTTTAGCAAAATTCAAAAGTTGAACCCTTTCCTGGTCAGGGGAGGAGTGAAATTGGAGGCTATAAAATATCACACACACAAAATTCTATATTCAAAGAAAAGTTCATTACAGTGATATTTCCTTTTGTTGAATATCAGGGGAAAGAATTTCTGGTTCTGTTTCTCTTTCCTGGGAGATTCCAGAAAAAAAGTCTATACTTTTTTTTAGAGCCAAGTTTTTAGGCCATGTTGGCTTTTTCAAACACCTCATGTGTCCTGTGCCCAACCTCTTTGATTCCAGCTATGGGCAGATCAAACACTAAGCATGGTGACAACCTGGCAGCACCTTGCTTAGTGCACCATTCAGGGCAGCTACACCGGGCTTCTTTGCCATCTTCTCAACCATTCGAATGCATGTGCACACTCAGAAATATGAACTGTCTTCGTATGCGTTCTCTAGAGGAGCAAAAACAGTGAGATGTGTATGTATATAGAGAGAGATGCAAAGAGAGAGGGGGAGAGAGAGAGAAAAAAAAAGATTTACTTCAAGAATATGGCTCATAAAATTGTGGGGACTGGTAATTCCCAACTCTGTTAGTCAGGTAGGAGACTAAAGACCTCTCCTGGCTCAAGGAATTGGGGGGGCTGGTAAATCCAAATTCTACAAATCAAGTAGCAGGTCAGAGACTTCTACAGTCTTACACTCCAGGAGCCAGAGGTCAGGTGATGAAAAGAGTGCAGGGTGGAGAGAGTGAGAACAACCTTTGTCTTATTCTGGAGGTAGGCCACACCCCCAAAGAAACTACACCCATTCAAATGATTGGCTGATTACATCAAATAGCATCGTGGAGAGTGATCACATTCATGAAAGCTCACCCAGTCCAGAAACTGCCAAACCACTGAGAATCATTAACCATCACAGCCACTTTTGACAAATGGGAAACACATCTCTGGATAAGCATGGTCTTTTATTCCATCTCGAGGGCACAAATCTGAGGTGCACACTGTTCTCCTCTAAGGGTCCTCAGCAAGTCTAAACCTCATTGATCACAGCTGAGAACAGCTTTCCATGTTTAATTTTCCCCCGACGCTCTCCTCTGTTCCTCAGGACAGCTTCCCTAAATAAATAACCTTCACATAAGATGAAAATGTAGACTAAAATACTGAGTAGACTTTTCAGATGACAAAAAGTGTACAAAAACCTTAGCCATCTCAAAAACACTTTTTTGAGGGATAGTGTGTCTATTTACTATAGAATATTTCAAATGCACACAGACTTAAGACAATGATATAAGACACTGATCCATCCATCCCCAAACTTTAACAGTTGCTACCCTTCTCTTTGTTTTCTGTTGTTGTTGTTGTTGTTATGTGCCGTGGAGTCGGTTCCGACTCACAGTGACCCTGTACAGGGTTTCCGAGGCTGTAAATCTTTACGGGAGCAGAAAGTCTCATCTTTCTCCTGTGGAACAGCTGGTAGTTTCGAACTGATGACCTTGCAGTTCACAGCCCGATTCGTAACCACTACGCTACCAGAGCTCCTTGTTTTCTTGTTGTTGTTGTTGTTAAGTGCCGTCGAGTCGGTTCCGACCCATAGCGACCCTGTACAGGGTTTCCGAGGGTGTAAATCTTTACGATGTAGAAAGCCTCATCTTTCTCCCACGGAGCGGCTGGTAGTTTCGAACCGCTGACCTTAAGGTTTGCAGCCCGATTCGTAACCACTACTAGCAGCCTTTAAATCTATACTTTCTTTATTAATGATATTGACTAGCTGAATCATTAGCATAAAAGTGTCCAATGTCAGATTACCAAATAAACAAGGTAAACACTGGTTTACTTGTGCTTACCGACTAATCTACAGTGGACAATGTCGCATTTTTCACCACATCAAATATTCTATTTCTAGGTATGGCTTACAGATAGCTCTGTCAACCCCAAAGTATCATCCTACAAAATCAAAGCTTCTTTAAAAATTGCAATTCCAATTTGACACTGATGGAATACAGTCAGTAAACAAGGTAAACTTGATTTATTAATCTGTAGTGAACAGAGTACGGTGGCTCTGTGGGATAAGCACTTAGCTGAAAACCATAAGTTTGAAGATTCAAACACACGAGCCACTCCACGGGAGAAAGATGAGGCTTTCTGCTCCCGCAAAGATTTACAGCCTCGAAAATCTTATAGAGGGTCGCTGTGAGTCGGAACCCTTTTGATAGCACTTGACAACAACAGTGAACAATTAAACCCATATGAAATTGTTCACTACAAATTAGTAAGTAAGCATAAATAAACCCACCCTCACTTAGTTTATTGGGTAATTTATCCTTATAGGTGCCTGTGTACTATAGCAACCAAAACATTTCTAAATTTCAAGAATGGAAACTGTTGCTTTTTCCTTGCCACAGTGATTAGTTCAAGCAGGGCAGGAAATGGGTGCCTCAGCCAATGGCTTGATTTTGTTGAGTGTGGCATATGGGAAGACTTGCCCCATTTTAGTCTAATTGGACTGGAGCTCAGCATTTTGTTAAGTAGCTTGAGAAGAGACTTTTTATCACCCTATTAAAGTAAGTGAAGGAGCACATTCTCAAGGGCTACTGGCTGACGGTCTATAACTGCAATGCTCGCCTCAAGACCATGGGACACAAAAGGGAGAGACAAAATTAAGAGATGCAAACGGGTCCTCAGTTTGAGTTTTCTGTCACTTTCATACAAATACATTCTGGCTGACATTTAGAAGTCATGGGGTCAGGCAACATGTTTTACAAGTGTTTTCATCCAACTTCATTCAAATAAAAAGATAACTAGTTACCAGGAAATCAAATGGATGTGTATACCTCCATTTCACAATTAGCAGATAAACGACGCGTTATTGAGTTGCTGTTGTTAAGGGCCACCCAGTCGGTTCTAACCCATAGCGACTCCATAGAGGGTTTCCGAGGAGTGGATTATGGTGACTTTGTAGTTCAAGCCAATTTTGCAGTACAACACATTAACCTACAACACCACACCAGGACTCCAAAGGGAATTCTTGACACAGATTCTCCAGGTCCAGCTGTAGTCCTTGGATTTAGAATGGGTGAGATTTTCCTTCCTGGCTTTCAGGTAACTTATTTTACTGCTAAATGGTGGTGGTTGTGTGCCACGGAGTCAGTTTCTACTCATAGTAACCCTGTATAGGGTTTCTGAGGCTATAAATCTTTATAAGAGTAGAAAGCCTCATATTTCACTCACTGGTAGATTCACATTGTTGACCTTTCAGTTACCAGCCCAGTTCACAATACACGACGCTATTACTAAGACAGGAATATTACTAGACATTTACAATTCAGTGCAACCCCACATGTCAAAATAGAATTATGCTCCCCGGGGCTTTCAGTGGTTGATTGTTTGGAAGTAGATCACCACATCTTTCTTCCAAGGTGCCTCAGGAGGATTCAAACCTCAAAATTGGGGGGATATTGTTGTTGTTATATGTAATCAAGTCAGTTCTGACTCATAGAGACCCTGTATAGGGTTTTTCAGGAGCAGCTGGTGGGTCTGAACTGAAGACTTTGCATTGACAGTCTAGCACTTATCCTATAGTGTCATACCAGGACTCTATGATATTGTTGTTAGGTGCCATCAGGTCGGTTCTGACTCACAACAACCCTGTATAAGGTTTCTGAGGAGTCACTACTGAGTTTGAACCAATGACCTTGTAGTTCAAATCAAACTTGCAGGTCAATGCTTTAACTGAGAGCATCAAACCAGTACTCCTTTAGGATATTCTTTAGAATACTAGAACCTGATTTCTTTAACCATAAAATTATCACAAATCAGTAATTATTAGACCTTTGCACAAATAATATACATGTTCTACTTATTTTTGCCAACCTTATCCCAACCACTCAGGAATTATTGTAAGTACACTATGTTAACTTTTTCCTAGCAACACATTGAAAAATACATCATATAGGTGTTAGAAATGAATGCCGATGTTGCATAAAAGACACTCGGTGAGACTAAATTACCTTGGCAAAGCAAAATTTACTCCTGCAAGAGGGTGCGTGCACATACCCGTACACACAGGAACAGGCCACCAAGCACACCAAGTGGGCAGTACACTTGGGTTTATAATCCTTGACGCAAGTCTCAAGGCTGTGTCTCACCCCAATGGCTAGGGTTTTGACCACACAATCTTTCCCCTTACCTGGTTGGCTAGTTCAAATTTTTAAGGCACGCATTCCTACTTTAGGAAAAGAAAAAGAGAGCAATCATAAATTCCTTGCTCATATCAGGAGGTAGTCAAAGAAAAAGAGAGAGATCATAAAGTCTTAACTTCAGGAAATAAAGGAAAAAAAAAAGATTATCTGAATACAATATATATATTTCTTTTTTCATTTAGGGTACTTACAAAAGTACCTCATGGGGAGAGGGTACAGTTGGAGGGGAGGGGGGAGAAACACTGTGTATGTCATTTGTGTAAAAATACCTTATTTCAATAAGGTTTATGAAGTTCTCAAGCAGTGAGAAACTTTAATTTTTAAAATGATGCATTTATTTGCATGAGGGTCTCTTCATTATTGTTGCTATTTTTTGCAATCCAAAGGTGTCTCTGCCCCCCAGCTGCTTTCCTTCTCTATACTTGAAAACCTTGGTTTTCAGATCCTGCCCTCTCTTGACATCTAACAGTCTTGTTGAAGTTGTTAGTTTCTGTCGAGCCAAAATGGTCTTGTTCCATCTTTATCAACAGGAAACATGCTCAAGTTCACTGCTGAGGTCACATTGTTTTAATCCATAAGGTTTTCATTGGCTAATTTTCTGAAGTATACAGCCAGACTGACATCTGTCAGTTCATCCTACTTTGGTGACTTGTGTATTGCTGTGATAATGGAAACTAAGTATAGGAGGGTGAGTCAAATATTATCTGCACTCTGGCTGTAGAATTTATTTTAATCAACTTTTCAAAAGACAAAATACATCATTTTTTAAAACAATCTTGCTTTTAAATATACTTTGCCCATCTGTCAACAAATTTTCATATTCCCTTTTAAAAAATGTTTTAGGCTAAGATGCAAGCCATGAATGCACCGCTGTCTTCACTTCATCCGAGGTGAATCTTAATCCTCAAAGGACTGCTTTCAGGGGACCAAACAGGTGAAAGTCCAAAGAAGCAAGATTAGGACTACAGGGATGAAGCTTTAATACCTCAGTAGGAAGTTTTTGCAGAGTGTCAGCAGTGTGGGCAGAGGTGTGTGGATGGACATTGACATGCAAGATCACAATGCCTGTAGCTAGCAGTCCTCTGTGTTAAATTCGAAGTTTAGGCTTCAGCTCTTCAGTAAGCATCTCATTGTAATGAGCACTGGTGATTGTTGAACCTTTTTCCTGATAGTGTTCCAATACTGACCCTTGAGAGTTCCAGGAAACTGAAAGTATCAATTTTTTTGAACTTTTTCTTGGTTGGTAAATGAGGATGTCTCCATTCCATACTCTGCAGTTTACTCTCATGCTCGCAGTGATGAATCAATCCATGTCTCATCACCAGTAACGATTTGATCAGTCCAAATTTTCTTTGCAGATGTACATGTTCACACCTGTACAACAGTGACCTTGAATGGAAAATGCTGATATGACGATTCAACCGACAGAAGTTTTAATATAACTGGAGTGCAGATCATTTTTGACTCACCCTCGTATTTGCAAAGTCACTGCACAGTCCATTTGTGAAGAAATAAAGAAACAAAACTACGCACTATACCACAAAGGACATAAAATACACTGCTAGCTGGTGACACTCCTCCAGTGCTTGTTGGAGCAAGATCACCATGGGCTCTAAAGAAGAGGGAAAGAGTAGGCATAGTAGAGGGCCAAGATGGGAGACAGAAAGAAATCTGGAGGTCAGGCAATGAAAGGAGACAGGGAGAAAGTAGAATAGGATCACAATAAGAGAGTATGTACTTGGGTGTATATATAAAATCATTATGTATTAATATTAATACAAAAGTATTAAGGTGCCTGCCCACAGGGCAGAAAGTGAGCATACAAGTCCATTTATCCAGCAGGCGAGTGGATTTGTTTAACTGCAAACCAAAAGCTATCATGATGTAAACTAGGATATAGAATTCATTTTCTCTCATTCCATTGCTAAGAAATCTTCAATGGCTCCACATGGCTCTGACCCTGGATGCAAACATGAAAATAGTAGACATTGAAGATATTTCATGAAACATTTCCATTGTTCCACCTGTAACTGGAAATTGTATTACTGTGCACAGTGAAGCTATGACAAACCTAAGAGAGTCACTTACAGCACCTTACCTTTGGCTACACTAATGCCCTTGCCTGGGTTACCTTCCTCATTCTTCACACATACAAGTATCTCCACAGAAATTCTATTCAATCATGTATTCAATAGTCCACCTCCTCTATTAAGCCTTCATTGACAACTCAACTGACCTACCCTTTCTCTGAAGCCTGGCCAGATTCGATCTGGATCATTCCGTTTCTGGAATACGCTAGGGAATGACCGAATAAACAGAGAAATGAAGCAGCATTCATATCATTTCTAATCAACCATTGTCTTGCTCGGATAATTATTTCACGCATAAATGTTTTTCTAACCCATAACAACCCTATGCACAAAAGAACGAGAGGTCCTGCAGCAACCTCACAATTGTTGTTCTGTTTGAGCCCCTTGTTGCTGCCACTGTCTCAATTCATCTTATTGGGCTCTTCCTTTTTCGTTGACCCTCCACTTTACCAAGCACAATGCCTTCTCCAACGAATGATTCTTCCTGACATGTCCAAAGTATCAGAGGTGAAGTCTCACTATTCTCACTTTTAAGGGGCATTCTGGCTTTACTTCTTCCAAGACAGATGTGTTTGTTCTTCCGGCAGTCCATGGTACTGTCTATATTCCACTCCTACAGCATAACACAAATGCACTGATTCTTCTATGCTCTTCTTATTCATTGTCCAACTTTCACATGCATAGAAGATTATTGAAAACACCATGGCTTAAAGTAACCTTTGGTTTTTAAAACTTTAAAGAAGTCTTTTGCAGCAGATTTGCCCATTGTAATGGTGTTTGGCTTCTTGACTGCTACTTCATGAGTGTTGATTATGGATACAAGCAAAATGAAGGTTTCAACAACTTCGGTGTTCCTCCATTTATCATGATGTTATTTATTAGTATATTTGTGAGACTTTTTGCTCTTTTTTTTTTTTTACATTGAGGTACAATCCACACTGAAGGTTGTAGTCTTGGATCTTTGTCATTATTTTAAACCCTCTTTGCTTCCAGAAAGTAGGCTGTGTCATCTTCATATCTTAGGTTGTTGTCTTCCTCCAAACCTAATGGCACATTCCTCTTCATATAATACAGGGTTTTTTTT
>NW_006408538.1:45536-56185 GCF_000296735.1 Chrysochloris asiatica
CTCCATCTTCCCATGTCATCATCTCTGTCTCCATCCCTGGTATCACTGCTTCTCTGGGTAAGGTTCTGTTCTCCATTCTTCTACCTTGATGGTCCCAGGGACCTCCGCTCCTAAACTGCAAAGTTAATCACTCCCCTCCCTTTGTCACAAAACATCTACCTTTACATTTCCAGCCCTTACAATCAGTTCTGATAACAATTATTTGCTATTGTATCGTAAGAGACCTATCCGCATGTCCTTTCATCAGCCCCGACTAGACAGAATAGATACTACTCAGTGGAGATTCTACCTTGCTCTGTGCTCTCTGGATCTAGGTTCCCTCTTGAAAGCTTGTAAGCCAGTCACTTCTTGCCTCTGTAGCTCTCCCCCTTCCCCGATTCTGGGTAGCCAATGTCCAAGTTGCCCATCTCTGTCCTCTCCATGTGCGGAGGGGGTGGAAATGATCTTCGCTGTGAAGATTTGTTCCCCTTTTGAGCTACTGCTTCCATAGGTGTGTGTCAAGTTCATCAAATTGTATCAGATTACTCTTTTTTCCCTTTTCTTTCTTCTTCTGATTGAGCTCTGATCATCCAGTCATGGAAGCCAGTCATTGATGGTCAATGGGTATTATCCGCAAGTGTGGGTGTGCTTATGTGTGTGACCTCTCTTCTTTTCAGCTGGATGCTTCACTCTTTGCTCTAGTCCTCTGTGATTAGAGACATATATATTCTTATATTCGACAAATATATGCGTTTGAAAGAGAAAAAAAGAAACATGCTTTGATGGTTGCCAGGGGTGGGAAGGAATGGAGAGTAGCTCACTGGTTATAGGGTAGACACCTGCTAACTTAGGTGATGGGGAGTACAATGTACAAGCAAAGGAAGGGAAGTATACAGGAAGAGGAAGGATGCAGAAGTATGAAGAACATAGGTGAAAACACAGGGGGTATAGGAGGGTTAAAGGGCATCGAGGTAAATAGTAATGTCTATACAATGTCTATACAGTACTCTGTGGTAGATTCATGGACAGGGACATATGCTGAATAATTATGGGAAGAAGAGTAGACTGTGTGTACGTGTGTATATACATGTGTTGTTAAGTGTCGTCAAGTCAGTTCCTACCCATTTGTTGTTGTTGTTATGTACCGTGGAGTCAATTCTGACTCATAGCGACTCTGTACAGGGTTTCCGAGGCTGTAAATCTTTACGGGAGCAGAGAGCCTTATCTTTCTTCCGCGGAACAGCTGGTAGTTTCGAATTGCTGACCTTGCAGTTTGCAGCCGGATTCGTAACCACTATGTTACCAGAGCTCCTGTTAGGAACCTATATAAGGTTTCCGAGGAGTGGTTGGTGAGCTTGAACCACTTACGTTGTGGTTCAAAATGACTTTACAGTCGAGCACATTAACCTACAGCACCACTCCAGGACTCCACGTATATACATGTATATGTGTACATATGTGGTTACAGGATAGATACATATTAACTTGGTTGTACATATGTACATACACATATGTGTATGTGTATATGTATACATTTATATGTCTCACAGCTATACAAAGAGGATATTGGGACATATGTTCCTTTCCTGCAAACATCTTTCCTGAATGTGGTGCATACAGTGGGCAAATGATGAAAACTCCTTAGATATTATCACACATCTTAAGGCAATGAATAGTTGAGCCTGAGGTCTCAAGACCATAGTTTCAGGGGACACCACAATCAATTGGCACAACATCGTCCACAAAGACAATGTTCTACATCCTACTGTGGTGAGTAGTATCTGGGATACTAAAAGCTCATGAACGACCATATAAGGTGCAACTAACGGTCTTTCCATGTGCGGAAGAAAGAAGACTGATGAGAATTAAAGATGCTTAGAATCAAGTAATCCAATGGACTAATGGAACTAACTTGTGAATATCAGTCTCCATGACCCTGAGACCAGAAGAACTAAATGGTGTCCAGCTACCACTATTAACTGCTCAGAACAGGATCACTATACAAGGTCCTGGATGGAGCGGCATAATGTATGGAACGAAACTCAGAATTATTATTATTTTTTTTTAAAGGCTAGATTTACTGGTCAGAAAGAGACTGCGGGAACCTGAGACTGTGACCCTTGACCACCCTTCAGGTCTGGAAAGGAACTCACTGTCTTTCAACCAAGCAATAGATGGGTATATAGGGGGACAACTTTCAGTCAAGCAATAGATAGGCATAGAGTGGGAACAACATTAGTAAGATGTGCTTACTAAGAATGATGGACTGGCCAATCATTATATCAAAGGGGCAACATGTACCAAAGGACAATGGCGAGAAGGGATTGGAAGGTGGGTGGAAGGGAAATGGAAGCCACAGGGAAGAAACAGGATGGCTGTTGTTTCACAGACGGGATGGCAATCATTGAGATGAAACAAAGTGCACGATTTGTTGATTATAAAACTGATGATCTTGTCTGTAAACCTTCACTCAATTTACAATTTAAAAAAATATATATTTTTTTCATTTAACCACAACCTTCTTTTTTCTCCAGTCACATCACCCATGGCTCCCCGCCAATTGTATGACAGTCACAAGGAGCTGCTTTTCCCTCCTCAGTGACACACCAGTCTGACATGCTTTTGTGCATAATATTCCATCCATTTCAGATGTCCAGACAATCTCTTCTTGTTTTTTCCATGGCACTTAATAGGTACTTCTATCTCTGCCCAGATAAAAGCCAAAGTCTTATTTTTTCAAAATTTACTTAGCAAAAGACTCATATTTAGGTTGAATATTAGGAAAATTTTAAAAATAAATTAATTCTAAAAATGTAGCTTTAAGATTGAGCATTTGAAAGGAAGGGCTTGCTCTGACTTCATTGTTATACCTACAAAAGTGTGTCATACGTGGCGGTGTTCATTCAAACAGAACAAGGAGACACTAAGTAGTTACAAATCAGGAAAGGTGTGAGCCAATTTTCCCCAATATTTATTCAATCTGTATGCTGAGCAAATAATCCAAGAAGCTGGGTTATATTATATTAAGAAAACTGTGGCATCAGGATTTGAGGATGATTTATTAACAACCTGCAATACACAGATGATATAACCTTGCTTACTGAAAGTGAAGAGGCCTTCTGATAAAGTTGAAAGACCACAGCCTTCAGTATGGATAACGTCTCAATGTAAAGAAAACAAAAATCCTAACACCTGGACAAAGAAATAATATTCTAAACAGAGAAAAGACTGAAGTTGTCAAAGACTTCATTTTGTTTGGTTTCACTATCAGCTCTCATGGAAGCAGCATTCAAGAAATTAAATGACGTAGGTGTCCTTATGCGCTCTGTGGGTTAATGTGCTGGACTTCAAAGTTTGCTTGAGCCGCAAGGTCAGTGGTTCAAGCTTACCAGCCACTCCTTGGAAATCCTATATAGAGTCAATATGGGTCGGAACTGACTCAACGATACTTAACAACAACATTGTATTAGGCAAATCTGCTGCACAAGACCTCTTGAAAATATTCAGGAGCAAAGATATCAGTTCAAGAATTAAGCTGTGCCGGACCCAAGCCATGATATTTTCAGTAGCCTCAAATGCATGTGACAGTTGTACAACAAATAAACATGATTGTACAATTCATGCATCTGAGTTATGGTGTTGGAGAATATTGAAAGTTCCATGGACCGCCAGAAGAACATACCAATCTGTGCTAGAAGAAGTACAACCAGAATGATTCTTAGGAATGAGGATGAGGAGACTTTGTCTTTCTTACTTAGGACATATTATCAGGAGAGGCTAGTCCCGGAAGAAGAACATCATGTTTGGTAAAGTAAAAGATCAGTGAAAAAGAGGAAGACCCCAATTGAGATGGAGTGACAGCATCAATGGGCTCAAGCACAACTGTGAGGAGAGGGTCACTATGAGTTGGAGCCAGCTCCGTGGCACCTGCCAACAACAACAAATCTTTTCCAAAGCAGAAAGCTTCATCCTTTTCCCACAGAGTAGCTGGTGGACTTGAACCACTGACCTCGTGTGGATGCTACAGAGCCACTGACCAGTGCTTATCCTACAGAGCCATTGCATTCCCGTTTGAGGGACAGGATAAGATTATATTTTGTGTTTCCCTTTTTGAAAGCCATTATCATGGCTATTTTGCTGGGCAGGCATTCCCCTTTTATATTTAGCCCCCTTGTCTTTGAAGAAGTTCCAGAAATTTTAACATTTTCCAGACAAATGACAGGTGGTGCTTGGATCTGGTTGCTATTATAGAAACACAAAGTTCAATACCATGATCAGGTTTCTCACAGGGCAGGAAAAGTGATTGCAAATGCATGCCTTTAGCTTCTCTGACCTCAAGTATTCTTATTTCCATCTCATTAGTGTCCCTTTAACACAAGTTTGTTTTCAACTCTGAGGCTTTTCTCACAGCTCAAATTATCTTTCACTACTTATAGACCCATCACCCAATTAATGCACTTTATTCACATGCAACAACCCTAGAAGAAGTATATTTTTTAACTTGTCAGGTTCCTCAAAGGGAAGGAAATAATTTGCAGTCTTCAGAACTATCCAGAAGCAGATACTGCTGCTGCATAGAGAATGGCAATTTTGGCAGGCAGGGTGTTGGCTCAACATTCCCTGAAACAAAACCTTGATGCTAATGTCTCCCTGCTTAACAAATCCATCATGGCAATTGGTCTGCTCAGCATTTCACTTTCCTTGGTGTGGCACTGCAGGATAAATACTAAAATAAGTTCAAACCTACCAGCGACTCCTTGGAAACTCTATATTGTTGTTAAGTGTGGTCAAGTCTGTTCCAACTCATAGCAACCGGTATAGCTGGTTGAGAAACAAGTAGCAGCTGGTGAGAACTGCTGACATTGTGGTTGTCAGTCCAGTGCTTATCCTACAGCACCACACGAGGATTACAAAAACCCTATGCAAGGTCTCTGTGAGCCCAAACAGACTCGAGGAAACTTAACAACAGCAATAGTGAATAGCACCATCATTTGAGAATTCTTGTACAAATCATTTCCTGAAAGGGAAAATTTGGTCATTAGACTTAAGGTTGTGGATGGGGAACTGCAGAGGCATGTGGTCTCAGGGCATGAGGTGGGAAAGGGTCACACAAGCAGCTCTCTTTTGGGCAATTTTGATTTCAAAATCCTTTACTCCACTTCAGAGAGGGCGCCCCAGAAGTATATTTCATGTCTTCCCAATTTTTTATCCAACACGCTTCCCATTGCTACTCCAACAACATAATAAAAAAGTAGGATGGACAAGTTACACGGTTAGTATGGGAGGGGAGAAATTGTTCTCATTTCCCATAATCCTCTCTCCTCTGGGCCAAACAACTCTTGCCCTCTGTAATGAGAATGACAAATCAAATAAACCTTCTGAAATCATGAATGAGATCATACTGAGCTCAGGGCTAAGGCAACAGGGAGTGGTAAAAGACGTCCGTTCAAATGTCAAGACCTGGGAACCTACCAAAAGTAGCTCATCAGTTGCATATTCAGAGTTATTTCATCCACCATGAACCCTCAGACCACTTAACTGCTCTGAGCCTCCTCAGTTCCTCCTATACAATATTGTGATAATAAAGCATAACTTTTCTGTTTTGTTATTGGAATCTGAAAGAAACATGATGTTTAGTTACTTGACTCCTGGTGCGGCATTGTAAGATCAGCAGTGGACTGTGAGCCCTAAGGTCAAAAGTTCAAACCCAATAGCTGCTACTTGCAAACCCTATACAGGATAACTATGAGTCAGAACTGACATGAAGGCACTTAACAACAACTGCTATTACTTAAGGTCTCTATAAATGCAGAATCTGTAATGTTGGTGGAAGATCTGTAAATGGTGTTCATTCTGTTCTATATGGTTTGTTTATACGATTGAGATAATTTAATGTACCATACAATTCATCCTTGTAAGATGTATATTTGAGTTTTAGTATGTTTACAAGATTGGACAACCATCATTTCTAATTCCAGTATATTTTTATCCTCCCCCAAGAAAACCTTTTATGCATTGCTGTGGGTTAAAGCTCTGGACTGCAAAGTTGGTTTGAACCACAAGGTCGACAGTTCAAGTTCACCAGCTGCTCCTTGGAAACCCTATACAGGGTCACTATGGGTCGGAACCTACTTGATGGCACACAACAACAGAGGAAACCTTTAATGCATTAAGCAGTCATGCCCTTTTCTCCCATCTTCCTAGCCTCTGGCAACTACCAAGCTATGTACAATGGGTGGTCTTTTGTGTCTCCTTCTTTAACTTAGCACACTGTTTTCATGGTCTGTCCATTTTGTAAATGTTGCAGTATTTCACTCCTTTTTGTGGCTGAATAGTACTCAAGAATATGTATGCAAATATATCACATTTTGCTTATCTATTCATTTAGATTGTGTTTACTTTTTGACTTTTATAAATAATGCTCTATGAACATTCATAGAGCCCTGGTGTGGCATTGTAGAATAAGCACTGGACTGCTGACCATAAAGTCTGCAATTCAAACCCACCAGCTGCTCTCGGAAACTAACTCAACAACAACAATAACAGTGAACATTCATATACAATCTTTTACATGGACATATGTTTTTAATTCTCTGGGGATTATCCCTAGGAGTAAAACCAATAGGCCATGTAATAACTATGTTAAACTTTCTGAGGCACTGCCAAACAGTTTTCCATAGCAACTGCACCATTTTACATCTTATCAGCAGTAGATGTGGGCTGCAGATTCTCTGAATCCTCCCCAGGTTTATTTACTTTCAGGATATAACTTTCCTTAGGTTATGGAACAGTTCTAAGGGGAAGGGAAATTTCATATTCTTCTTCTTTCTCCCTTGCTGTCCTCCCTCTCTCCTTCCTTCCTTGCCTCCTTCCACCTTACTACAAAATATGTCCCCAAACTATACTATAAAAATTCAAATGCTCACCAGATAGTAGCTGAAGCATGAAAATGTGTGTAACTTACATAAAGCGATTTTCCTACAAGTTAACGTGGCTAAAGGATACGCTTGGAAAAATAAGCTACTTTGAAATCTCTCCTGTAATCACAAATAAAAGCAAGGAAGATCTATATTTTCCTTACCCCCAAGGAAGGACTGTCATGGTGGTGTTGTTAGGAGCCATCAAGTCAATTCTGACTCAGTGGCACCATGTGACACAGTAGGCCTGTGCCATAGGGTTTTCTTGGCTGTAATATTTACAGGGGCAGATCACCAGGTCTTTCCTCATTGGATCTGCTGGGTGGGTTCCAACCACCAACATTTGGGTTAGCTGCGGAGTGTTTAGCCACTGTGCCACGAGGGTCCATCTTTATTTTTTTAAGGTCCTGGGAAGGATTAGTCTGGGTAGATGGGGAGGAAACTGTGATGCTCAGGGGTGAAGGGAAGGAAATCTAGTATTTGAATATTTCCCTCCTGAGACCATTGAGGTAGGAATGGTTGGGTTGTAGATCCTTCAGAGAGGTGGTGTCTCTGGGCATTAGAAAGCTGCAAGGATCCTTAGGGAGCATTAGTTAGGGTCCCTCTGGTCAACCTGGCACAGAGGGATGGTCTCTCTTATGATTACAGTCACTCACCTTCACAAACTTCAATAGTGACCATGATGGATTGATAACTCACAGCCTCTTCTATGCCCCTTCCCTTAACATAGGACTTCACTCCGGTAGATCAGTCTCCTCCCCATCTACTCAAACTAATCTTTTCCAGGGCCTTAGTGACGTTAGAATATGGAGCTCTGAGACAGATGTAATTTATAAAATGAATAAATCATCTTGTAACATGAGCATCATGAAGAAGCTCATATCTACTTACACCAGCATAGTGGGTGTGTGTGTGGGGGGGGAGAATATGGTCATTATTATTATGGATGGTTAATTAATAATGGCCTCATTATTATAGATGGTTCACAGAGGCTCAGAAAGTCCAAGGAATTTGCAAAGTGTGCATAACCAGCAAGTGTAGAACTATTACACCAGCAAACTGCAGGATTCTGGGCATGTGACGACAGTCTGAAACTTGGTGGTGATTGTGAAGAGAAAGAACTTGTATCAAGGGGCATCTTTCTGTGGTCATACTCCCCTTTCTCTTCCATTTGCACAACACTATCTGTTCATTTGTCCTCCTTAAAAGATGAGCACATGTGGACTTTGTTTGCAATGTAAGGACAACTAACCTCATCTCTGGAAGAAGAGGGATGGTGAATCTCCTGCCATTATGACAACATCAGGAAAAAGTTGTATTTTAGAAAATAAGTGTATATTTAACAAATGTTCTCCAAACTGGGGGCAAAATCTAACTTTTTTTTTCTGTAACTGCATTTGTCGGTTTAGATTATACATTTTAATTTTGTTTGGAATTTTATTTCATCTGCTTCTTTTTCTAAAGATTCTAGCAATTTGAATTTTCTATCTCCTTTTTAACTCAAATTAAAGCCTGTGGTCATTTCTTCTATCACATAGCTCCATTTATCACTTTCTTAGTTCACTTTTCTTTTGCCTAAGCAAGAAACCAGCTGGCAGGATCTTAACCATAAGAGGGAACATTAATCAATCCCAGAAGATTGAAACAGTACATTCATAATGCAACCACAAATTATTAATAACATCCTCTTTGTGAAACAGTAAAGCATTAACATGAAAAAAGAAATGATGAGATGAGAGAAATATCGCAGAAAGAAACTGGTTGTACCGACAATTCCTGGATTACAAACATCAAAATTAAATATAATCCATAGTGATAAAGAAACTTTCTTAAAACTAAATATAATCCATAGTGATGAACAAACTTTCTTAAAATTAAATACAATCCGTAGTGATGAACAAACTTTCTTAAAATCGGTTATATTAAAAGTTCAAGATACATATACTACTTTATAATCTAAAAAAAATATGACACGCATCAAACACTACTGTTACTATGGTGGTGGTTGTGTACCGTGGAGTCGGTTCTGACTCATAGCGACCCTGTACAGGGTTTCCTAGGCTGTAAATCTTTACGGGTGGCAAAAGCCTTGTCTTTCTCCCAAGGAACCCCTAGTAATTTCAAACTGTTGACCTTGAGATTAGCAGCCCGACTCGTAAGCATTCCACACGAATAATTTCTTTTAGAAAGATCATCAAGGGGCTGGTCTCCATGAACTGGAGTTAAAGATTTCCCAACGGTTCGACTTTTCCAACATGTTATACCACTCCATAGTCCTTGTATCTGTCACCACTCCTCCCCTGCCTCAAATGCCAGGGTTCTGTAACATCTCACACAACTCACAAGTGTCTAAGGAAATGACTCACACAATTGTGGAGGCTGTTGGATCCCAAATCTGTAGTTCAGAGATCAGTCTGGAGAAATCTTCTCACCCACTTAGTCTGAGGAGCTGAGGAATTCACATTGGCAGGTCAGACAACAGTCTGTCTGTTGATGCATGAGGCTGCAGGAGCCGGTGAATCAGGTCACGTGGTGACCTGAAAGCCTCACGAACGGGAAGTCAGACGCAATCGGCCAAATGCAAAATCCAGGGCAAGAGTTTACTTTCCCAAAGAAGTCTTATAAACTGAAGGCAGACCCTTCCCCTAAGGGAAACTAAGGATGGTGACTTGGGTCTTAATCCTGAGTTCCACTATAATCCTCACTCCTTAGCAGTTTACATCAGAATGGGTCCGTAATCACAGGCAGAGCGGCTGGGATTTACAATACAGCACAGAATGGAGACACTGGGCTAGAAGACCGCCCTGCACTGCATTACTATGTTATAGACGTTTCAGTCCGTATAGTAGTGCTTCTTTATAAAGTTTTTAAGCATAGAAAAGTATTGTTGTGCTTGTTAAATGCTGTCAAGTTGTTTTCCTATAGGGTTTCCAAGGAGCGGCGGGTGCATTTGAACCGCAAACTTTGCTGTTAGCAGTCCAGTGCTTATCCTACAATGCCACACCAGGGCTCCAAAAGGTATACTATATACTAAGACAAACATTTGACTCATTGATGACGGATTCTAACTGCACCTAAGTGTTATAATTTACATGAAAATTAGATTTGAGGACAGACTCAGGAACAGACTCATAAATTGAGGGCTTCCTGAACTCAAATAGAATATAGAATTAGAGTTCATTGCTAGAATATATTTTTTTCCCTAAAAATATACATCTTTCCATATTTATATTATTTTAATTTTTAATTCAGCATCTGCAAGAATCGATACTGGTTGCTACAAAGTTTTAAAATGTCTTTTATTTTGTATTTTCTTTTGCTCCTTTCTGGCGGTTCAAGATAGGTTGTTTTCTTCATGTTTAGCCCCAGAAAAGGTAGAGATTATACTTGGGGCTTATTATCCTTAACAAGAGGAACTCACTGGGTAAGGACACTATTTAAATAATTAATTTCGGAAAATTCTCATTAGAAATGTATCTGTAATTCTTTAATTTTATAATTCCAGGCAACAAAATTATAAATTTCTATGTAACACCTTCAAAGGAATGGTACATTAGCCAGGATTCATTCAGTAACAAATGACAGAAACTAATTTAAAGAAAATTAAATGCAAGAGAGAGAAATTAAGAGAGGCAGAACAAGAGGGAGAGGGAGAATTTAGAGACCCATGTAACTGGAAGGACAGTATCTATTGTCGTTGTTAGGTGCCGTCGAGTCAGTACTGACTCATAGTGACCTTATGCACAGCAGAAC
>NW_006408538.1:56285-57311 GCF_000296735.1 Chrysochloris asiatica
AACATGCTCAGCATTTCTCAAGCTGGGGGAACTGAAGTAAAAGTCAAGCCTTAACTTTTGTAACTGAAGGATTTTCTGGGCAAATTACTGAATGATGTGGAAAGCATCAAAAGAAGATGATGGAAGTCACTGTACCAAAAGGAAATGCTTGATGTGCTACCATTTCAAGAGGTAGCATGTGATCAAGAACCAATGATACTGAAGGAAGAAGTCCAAGGTACATTGAAGGAATTGGCAAATACAAGGCACCAGGAATTAATGGAATAAAAATTGAAATCTATCAACATAGTGAGGCGGTGGCTCTTGAAGCACTAATTCATCTATGCTAAGAAATTTGCAAGACAACTATCTGGCTGATTGATTGGAAGAGATCCATATTTGTGCCCATTCCAAAGAGAGGTGACCCAATGGAATGTGGAAATCATCAGACAATATCTTTGATATCCCATGTGAGTAAAGTTTTACTAAAGGTAATACAGAAACAGCTGCAAGCATACATTGAGAACTTCCAAAGTTTCAAGCTGGATTCAGAAGAGGACGTGGAATAAGGGATATCATTGTTGATGTCCGTGGATCTTAGTTGAAAGCAGAGAATATCAAAAAAATGATTACCTGTGCTTTACTGACTACGCAAAGGCTTTTAATTGTGTGGATCATGACAAGCTATGGACAACATTGCAAAGTATGAGTATTCCTGAACACTTCATTGTTCTCATGAGGAATATGTACATGAACCAAGAGGCAGTTGTTTGAACAGAACATAGGAACACTGAATGGTTTAAAATTAAGAAATGTGTGTGACAGGCTTGTATTCTTTCACCATACTTATTCAACCTGTATGCTGAGCAAATAATCTGAGAAGCTAGGCTTTATGAAGAAAAACGTCGCATCAGGAATGGAGGAAGGCTTATTAACAACCTGTGATATACAGATGATACAACCTTGCTTGCTGAAAGTGAAGAGGACTTAAAATATTTACTGATGAAGATCAAAGAGCACAGCCTTCGGTATGGATTGCATCTCAAT
>NW_006408538.1:57882-60602 GCF_000296735.1 Chrysochloris asiatica
AAAGTGGCAGCATCAATGGGCTCAAGCGTGGCAACAGTAGTGAGGTTGGTCCAGGATTGGGCAGTGGTTTGTTCTGTTGTGCATAAGGTCGCTGTGGGTTGATACTGACTCGATGGCACTTAACAACAACAACAGCTGAGGCCTGGGCTTACAGGATTCCACCCTGCTAGAGCCCCAAGGCCATATGCATGTGAATGAAGTTTGGTCCAAGGTAGAAGTAAAGATTGAACTTCAGTGTTGTTAAAGCTCTATGTGTTTGACTGCCTTCTGGACACTGGTTTCTCCTATAAAATAAACATATATGTGTAATTGGAATATTGGGAATCATGATCAAGAGAGCTTGTAATCCCGCCTTTAGCCTATACTTGATTGGATTTGCTAAAAGTAGAGTTAGGTTTGCCTAGGGTAAATAGACTTCTTACTTTAAGCCTTTCTAGAGTAAGGGTCTTTAGGTAGAATCCTGAGCCCCGCCTGGAGTTGGGACATTTGCATTGAAAAGGCTTGCAGACCAACCCAGAACTGCTGGGAGAAGAGAAGATTGAAGTAGAGGGAAAAAAACAGAAAGTTGGCTGTTTTGAGTTTCAGAGGCATCAAGACAAGGAATGTTGGCCTATGAGAGAAAACCCACTTCTAGGACTGAAAGTTAAAAGGAACAGGTGAGCCAATTGCTTGCTGATGACCACCTAGACATACATTTTGAGTGGAACTGGGGGAAATGCAGTAACGAACACATGGACTGAGTTCTTCATATCAAGGAACACGCTCATCTACTCAGTGTACTGGGTAGATATTGTTGTTATTAACTGCTGCCCAATCTGTTCCAACCCACAGTGACCCTATATATTGTTTCCAAGGATCGGCTGGTGAGTTTGAACCATCAATCTTGTGGTTCAAACCGACATTGTGGTTGAGTGCTTTTCCTACAGTGCCACACCAGGACTGGGTTGACAGGGACCAGCAATTTAGACTTTGGCTATCAAAAATGGGGGTGGGGCAGGGTATAAAGTGGCTGTCTTAAAAGCTTTTATAGGTGTGCTTAGTTTTAGAATGAGGGGACAAAGGAGAGTCCCTACTGACTAGTTTTCTTCTTTTCCAGATGGGTCTGGTGAAAGTTGGGTGGGAAATGATGCTGATAAAATTTTATGAATTAAATTGTGAGTAATTGTCAGTAGGATTATTTATGACTGCCAAAACTATAATTGCAGAAAATGTGTAAGTAAAAGGAGGGAGTAGTTATCTTTCATTTCAGGATCAGGCCTTCCCAGGACCATGATTAATGAAGAACATGTGAATGGAGAGTGGGATCCCTGCCAGGAAAAACAGGGACAGCAGAGATGGTGACAGAGGAGGTGGCATGGAGAGACAGAGCAGCCATGGACTAGGCCCCGGGACTGAGTAACGCTGTGTGTCTACAGGCAGGAGGCTGGCCTGCAGAATGTGCCCTTGGACATTTAAATGAATATATATTTTTTGTTTTGGTTTGCATGTGTGCATCAAATATTTTTGCTTTGTTCATTTGTGACATATAAGATGTGACATATAAAATGCCAGAGCATTTTTAGTTATACATGTTTTAGTTATATCATGATAAGCACAAGCATGATTTTATAATTTTTTTATTTAGAGATTATGCATAGAGTTTATAGGTTTTGAGCTGACAAGGGTGGACTGTAATGGTTAAATTTCTGTGTCAACTTGACTAGGCCAGGACTTCCAGAGGTTTATCGGTTGGCACATGTTTAGTCCCATGGTGATGAAACCTGATACTGGCATAGTTAACTCTATGATAAGCGGCTATGGGTAGCCAATCAGTTGAAGGGATGCTTCCTTGGGGGAAGCCTGCTTCCAATATAATGGACACATGGAGGGACTCGCTCTCTTCCGCTGGGGACCTGGGACTCTACAATTATAAGATAATAAACTTCTCTTTTTATATAGACACATATATATGTTTCACTGGTCTTGCTTGGGTAGAAAACCCGGTGTAAGACAGCATATATAGTTGATGCCAAAATGTATTGTTCTTCATTAAGTTTTATTATGCCACTTTAACTTCCCCAAGGAAAAATAATAGTAATCTGCCAAAATTTGAGATTCATTCTGGCTGGGGAAAACAAAACAAAAAAGGCTATTATCTGCAACTGTATCATAACAGTAATATTAAATTCAAAACACTTATCTTATTGGTCACATTTTTTCTTGGTTGGCAGAAAGAAGTAAAGGCAAGTATTTTAAATCAAAGCTTAAGTTTATAGACTGAAAAAAGAAGCTCCAAAAGAATTCATCTAGGAAGCATGACATCTTAATTATAATCATTCTTAAGAGCTACAACAGATTTATACAAAATAACTAGCTCAGAAAAAAGGAGAAATGATAAATGATAACATTTCCAGATAATACTAAGTTATTTTTCATTTTGAATAAGATCCAGTAGTTAAGCTGAGATGTTTTTGCAATTCTTCAATTTTCTTGTAAGAATTCTTTTTTTTTTTTGATGATTGGTGTTATGTTTTAATTCTTTTAAAATAGATTAAGCCAATCTTTCCCTGTGATTTCATATGCCATCACTGACAAGGTCTCAACCAACTATTGCACACAGCAATATATGTTAAAGTGATTTATTATAGTGGTGCAGTTGTTGTGCCAAGGACTCGGTGCTGACTCATAGCAACCTTGCATAGGGTTTCTGAGGCTGTAAATCTTGATGGGAGCAGAAAGCC
>NW_006408538.1:60702-65434 GCF_000296735.1 Chrysochloris asiatica
GTCCCTCCTGACAATATGTCTGAAGTATGAGATACGAAGTCTGGCCATCCTGGCCTCCAAGGAACACTCTGGTTATGTTTCTTCAAAGGGAACAGAAATTCATCTTTCCTTCCCTTCTTTTATTCCTTCCTTGCCTATTTTACTATAAAATCTCAAAGCAAACTGGACTTCTTCATAGTTGTATTTAAAGCAATTGACACTTTCACTAATATATAAAATTTATGTTCTTGTACAGCAGGGAAAATTTTGAAAAGTCAATATTTTCAAAATTTCAGGATGAATGTCAGTAACCAAAGCCTGAGACGTTAGAACTGGGGGCTACAGAATCAATCTCTCTTTAACTCAGCTCAGTTGTGTTTCCATGTTGATGTCATTATTTTCTACTTCAGACAGGCCTTCCCCACCCTACCCTTGGCTGGAACATGACCACTGGTAACCCTGGTTTAGCAGCCTAATAGGAAGAAAGAACTTTGTTTTCCAGTCATTATATATTACCCTGGAGTCCTGGTGGGGCATGGTGAGTTAATGCGCTGCATTAACTGCAAAGTCGACTTGAACCTCAAGGTCACTGGTTCAAGCTTACCAGCTGCTCCTTGGAAACCCTATACAGGCTTGCCATGGGTCGGAACTGACTTGATGGCACTTAACAACAACAACAACAACAACATATGTTACCATGGGAGCACTGTGGCTCTGTACGATAAGCACTGGAACAGCAAGGTCAGCAGTTTTACCCACCAGCCGCTCCATGGGAGAAAGGTGAGGCTTTCTGCTCCTACAAAGATTGACATCCTCGGAAACCCCACCCAGGGTCCTTATGAGTCAGAATCTACTCGACTGCACTTAACAATAACATACATTAACAAAGTCCCAGGGAATATCCCTGATTGGCCCTACTTGGGACACATGGTCATCCTCATGACTGTGTTCTTTACCAGAAGGACGAGAGAAAGGCTGATGTGCATATCCCATTAACCATCACAGTCAACTGCATATATTAAAGTTTATTTTTCTCCCTATATGTTGTTGTTTTCATTAAGTGCCATTGAGTCAGTTCCAACTCATAGCAAACCTGTATGAGATTTCCATGAAGTGACTGGTGGGATTGAACCAGCAACCTGTGGTTAGCAGTCCAGTGTTGATCCTACAGTGCCACACCAAGACTTCAAAGAAGTTATTCCCTGTATAGAGGCTAAAAATACCTTTTAATTCTAGGCTCTGAAGGGTCCTACATAAATCTTCAGTTTTCTTATAACTCTTTAGGAATTATACAAATGTTCCTGTTGCAAAGTAAGGCTCTAAAATGAGCCCCATCAATTTAGCATACTGTTAGTCCATCCATATACAACTACCACATCATTAAAAATCATTGTTTATATTAAAATAGCAGATGTTACCGTGACCTTCACAACCATACCTGCTGATAACCTTACATATTTTTTACGTTGTAATACAAATTGTGATGCTGTATCTTTTTTAATAAGGCAATTTGTGACAAATATTTAGACCTCTAGCTATGTAATTCATTCAAAGACTTTTTTTAAAAGCTTGCTAACATTGAAATTGGAGTCCTGGTGTGGCATTGTAGAATAAGCACTGGACTATTAACTGCAAAGTCGGTGGTTCAAACCCACCAGCCCTTCCTTGGAAACTCTATTCAGGATCACCATGAACCGGAACTGACTCAATGGCATATAACAACAACATAATGATAACCTCACATTTGGGAAGACTGAATTTTTCACCTGACATTTCCTGTTTGGAACTTTTCAGACAGCACCAAGTGATGAGTTAAAATTCATACCTCAGTGCTGTAGGTAAGCACTGGATTGTTAACTGTAAGGTCCACTAATAATGATAGAAAAATGATATTGCTGAGTGAGCCCTGTCAAAGGCGAATCATTTGAAATGTGGAAAAATAAAATAACTTGTCCATTTTTCAGTCTCAAACTCACTGAGCTCAGCTTGGGAACCCTATAGAGGGTTGCTATCAGTCAGAGCCAACTCAACAGCACTTAACAACAAGGACATATAATTAGGGCCAAGAGTAGCAGAGCATGGCTGAATGACCAATGTTGGACAATGTTGTGGTAATGCAAAGGCACCTGCTGTTTGCAGTTTAGTTTTATACCATACTTCGATGGGGATACGTGATCCAAGAAATGTTGATAAAATTTGCTTCACAGAAAATATTTTCAATTTTCTGAAAGGCAATTACTGGAGGAATTAGGGCTTGGTGGAAAGCAGGATGAAAGACTGAATCTTAGCTCTGCAGAGGTCTAGTTATGCGGCGTTAATTAAATCACTTCACCTTTCAGTGACGCTGAAAATAATCACAGTTACTGCACGGTGTGCTTGTGAGGAGTAAATGGATATATGAATGTGCTTAATACCACATACAACATATTTTATGCACAATAAATGCTAGCTATTTCTACTCTTTAACCCTGACAAATAGGCCAAGGAAAATAAGAGGATTGTTCTCAAATGTTCAAGAATAGCATCTGCCCTGATGTTTGTTTGTTTGTTTGTTTTTCTCATTAAACTTTGCTTTAATGGGTCTCAAAATTCTGTAACAAATTTTTGGTCAAGTTGTTTCCATTTTTAAAGTACTGATTTAAAAAAACTAATAACTTAAAACTGCCACACAAAAAAAGAAACAATGGTCCACATAACATTCCTTTCCTTCTGAAGGTTTTACGATGCATTTTTATCATTAACCAGACTTTTACTATTAAAGATAAATGGCCAGTTGAGACAAAACAGTTCTGAGACCGTTCTTCCACCACTGATTCAGACTGGAGTGGCAGGTGTTAAAGGTATATTCATTGAGCCTTCTGAGCTTTCTGAGCAGATTTGGTGACTTTGCCAGCTCCAGCAGCCTTTTTGTCCACTTCCTTGATGACACCCACAGCAACAGTCTGTCTCATGTCACCAATAGTAAAATGACCCAGGGAGGGTAGTCTGAGAAGCTTTCAACATACACAGGTTTGCCACGAACCATGTCAACAATGGCAGCATCACCAGACTGCAAGAATTGTGGGCCATCTTCCAGCTTCTTAGCAGACCTGCGATCAATCTTCTCCTTGAGCTCAGCAAACTTGCAAGCAATGTGAGCTGTGTGACAATTCAACACAGGTGCATATCCAGCACTGATCTGGCCTGGAGGCTTCAGGATGATCACCTGTGCAGTGAAGCCAGCTGCTTCCATTGGTGGATTATTTTTGCTGTCACCAGCCACATTGCCACGGCAAACATCTTTGACAGAGAAGTTCTTTACATTGAAGCCTACACTGTCCCGAGGCAAAGCTTCATTCAAAGCCTCATGGTGCATTTCAACAGATTATACTTCAGCGGTTGTGTTCACCGGAGCAAAGGTGACCACCATGCCTGGTTTGAGAACACTAGTATCCACTCTACCCACAGGGACAGTGCCAATCCCACCAATTTTGTAGACATCCTGGAGAGGCAGACGCAGGGGCTTGTCAGTCGGATAAGTTGGTGGCAGGATGCAATCCAGAGCTTCAGTCAATGTGGTTCCACTGGTATTGCCATCCTTACGGGTCACTTTCCATCCCTTGAACCAAGGCATGTTAACACTTGGCTCCAGCATATTGTCACCATTCCAACCAGAAATCAGCACAAATGCTACTGTGTCAGGGTTGTAGCCAATGTTCTTAATGTAGGTGCTGACTTCCTTAACGATTTCCTCAGATCTCTTCTGGCTGTTGGGTGGCTCAGTGGAATCCATTTTATTAACACCAACTGTTTCACACCCAGTGTGTAAGCCAGAAGGGCATGCTCACGGGTCTGCCCATTCTTAGAGATACCACCTTCAAATTCTCCAACACGAGCAGTAACAATCAGGACAGCACAGTCAACCTGTGAGGTTCCTGTCATCAGGTTTTTGATAAAGTCTCTGTGTCCTGAGGCATCAATGATGGTCACATAGTACTTGCTGGTCTCAAATTTCCAATGGTGATGCCTCACTCATGTTCAGCTTTCAGTTGATCCAAGACCCAGGCATACTTGAGGAGCCCTTCCCCAGCTCAGCAGCTTCCTTCTCAAAAATTTCAATGGTTTTTTTTTGATTCTACCACATTTGTAGATCAGGTGACCAGTAGTGGTTGACTGGCTGGAGTCGACGTGTCCAGTAATGATGATGTTGATATGGGTCTTTTTCCTTTTCTATGTTGGCTTAGGTTTTGCGATAGTTTTCACCAACACCTGTATTTTGATGGCAAGCCCATTGCCAAAAAAGCCCTGATGGTGTTTTCCAATTACAAAATGTGTACTTGACCCAAGTTCCCTCTTCAATGATTACCCAGTTCTTGACTCTCCTTTAGAACAAAACTCAAAAACAACCCTTGTTTGCTGTCACCAATTTATCTCTTTGCGCTCTCTCTCACTCACTGCAGTTATCCCTGCTTGGTTGTATGACGGATAACTCAAACTTATCACATCCATAACTAAATACCTGATTTTTCCCTTTAAATTTGGAACTCTCACAATCTTCCTATCTCAGTCAATGGAAGTTTCAGGAAAAATAAAAATTCAAAATAAAAAGAAAGAAAAAGAACTAAACACAATTAGTGAGAGGAATGAGTAAAAGAGAAAGAGACCAGAGAGTAGTAAAGAAAAAATAATAAAATAAAGGCGGATAAAAAGAAAGAAAGAAAGGAGGGGAAAAGCAGCAGCAATTTGGAATAATAATAATTAAAAAAAAAAAAAA
>NW_006408538.1:75131-79776 GCF_000296735.1 Chrysochloris asiatica
CCAAACGTCACAGGTAGAATTAACCCAAGAAAAAGAAAATTGTTATTGTAGCCATAGCTACATTCAGTCTGCAAATGATTAGCAAGGCTCATGGATAGACTAGTGAAATTGACTAAATTTTAAAAAATGCATTATTTTATAATCAGAAGTAAATAAAATGAAAATATTTCAAAGGGTAGGGCCGAGGGAACTATTGGGTAAAATATATCAAGTCGTCAAAATGAAGAGCCAGCATCATATAACTAAAATCAACCCATGGCAGAGACATCTACCTGACCACCCAAAGTTCATGACTTCCTTTCATGCTCTACATCTATCACTAGTAGGCATTTGCCCAGCCAGAGAGTACATATCCAGATCTTTTTGCATCTAGTTGAGGCTATGTGGTAAGTTGTCATTAATAGAATGTAAGTAAAAATGATGGTGCCCCTTCTGAGAAATGCCCTTACGATGCAAATCCTTCCCCAATTGTTTCTCCCTTTACTGTCTTGAGTCAGAAATGAATGGGCCTTAGGAAATGGTCAACCATGAGATGGAAGGGGTTTAGGTGCCTGAATCATCATGAGAAGAAAGCTAAATAACAGGAATTCATTTGGACTGCAGTTTTTGTTTTTTTGTTTTCAGAGTTCAAATTCAGAAAAGTCATGAATAGGCTTGATTGAAACATGATTTAAAATACCAAAAACGGAAAGCAATCTTATTAGTCAACAGCAAGAGAATTGTTGAATAAATCATGACATACTCCAGATGTTAGAAGCATTACAACTAGTGAGACTACTGTGAAGGGATGGAAAGAAAGATAACTAGACAGGAAGACAGACAGATAGAGATGTTCATAGTTAAATGAGTAGACAGATAAATTGTTAAATGCCTTTGAGTCGGTTCAGACACATAAAGACCCTGTAACGGATTTTCAAGGAGTGACTGGTGGGTGTGAACCATCGACCTTGCTGGTAGCTGTCCAGTGCTTCCCCTACAGTGCCATACCAGGACTCCAGATATATAAGGATAGAAAGAAAAAGAGGACAGAAAGGGAAGGGAAGAGGGAAAAGAAAAAGCAAAGCGAAAGGGAAGGAAGGAGAAAGAAAAACAATGGCCACAGTGAGTAAGTCATTAAAACCCAAAACTTACCAAGAAGAATCAAATTATACTCTGAGCCAACAGCCAAACATACATGCACTTACACTTTCCAAAATGAAAATCATTGAGCCAGCAAACTATAATGAGGTATATACCACGTCATTGTGCCTATGTTGTTGTTGTTAAGTGTTTAGCTGGTTCTGACTTAGGAAGTCTAGATAGGATTTCTGAGGAGTAGCTGATGGTTTGAACTGCTGAGACGGTGGCTCACAGTCCAGTGAAGATCATACAGCATCACACTAGGAGTCCCTATACCTACTACTACTATATATTTTTTGTTGTTAAGTGCTGTCAAGTCTGTTCTGACTCATAAGATTTCCTGTAAAAGATTTCCCTGTATAAGATTTCCAAGGAGCATTGGGCCTTGCAGTCCAATGCATTATCCCACAGCCCCACACCGGGAATCCTACTATTATATTGCTGTTGTTAAGTGCCGTGGAGTCAGTTCAACTCATAGCAACCCTTTATAGGGTTTCCGAGGAGCGGCTGGTGAACTTGAACTGCCAACCTTGCATTTCAAACCAACTATACAGTCCAGTGCATTAACCCACAGTGCCACACCAGGACTCCAAAAGAATGCTCTATTTGGGTAGATTTAAGATGTGTTAGCTGATGGGATTTCCCTCACCACTTCTTTGGAACCAGACTTTATAAATCAGGCTAAGATCAAAGAAGCTCAGGTTAGCTCAGTTTTCACTGTCTGTACTTCCACGGTTCAAAAATGGGTACACATTCCCCCAACATGCACTGCTTTCTATTAGTAGCTTTCTTTTATGAGTAATGCCATTCTCTTTCCCTTAACAAGCTATGCTCCTTGGGTAGGACCATATCTTGTATACATCTGCATCCATATTAGTGCCTACACACAGTAAGGAGTCTCACCAACAATTGATTTCATCATTTACTCAACAACATTTACATACTACTATGTGCTAGGCCTTGTTCTGGGTTCTGGGGACAGAGCAGTGAACAAAGTCACCATTTTCCTGCAGCTCATGTTTAGTGGAGATGAGCTGGGTTGATGCTATTCACTTTCCTGTCTCATAGATAAATTCATGATATTGTTTCAACACTTTTAAAATAGGCATAAAAATCTTCACCACTATACACCCACTACTGCTGCATGTTGTTAAGTTGGTTCTGATGCATAGCGACCCTGTATAGAGTTTCCAAGGCTGTAAATCTTTGCAAGAGCATCCTCATCTCTCTCCCATGTAGTGGCTACTGGGCTCTACCTACTGACCTTGTGGTTCCCAGTCCAGTGCATATCTTCCAGAGCCACCATGCTCCCATGCACCCACTTCTTCTTGTTAAGTGCTGTCCAGTCAGTTCTAACTCATAGCGACCCTGCATATGTTTTCCAAGGAGTGGCTGGTGAGTTTGAACTACCAATCTTGTGTTCAAACTGACTTGTGATCCAGTGCACTAGAGCTCCACACCAGGACTCCATACACCCACTAGTGGTATGTACAGCGACCCTGTATAGTTTCCAAGACTGTAAATCTTTATGGGAGCAGAAAATCTCATCTTTCTCTCATGGAATGGCTAGTCGTTTTGAACTGCTGACCTTGAAGTTAACAGTCCGACTTGTAATCACTACACTATCAGAGCTCCTTTTACCCCCATTAGGATGGCTATACTAAAACACAACAGATAATAACAAGTGTTGGTGAAATACGTAGAAGTTGGAATTCTTATATTCTGCTGTTGGAAATGTAAAATGGTAGAGCCACTTTGGAAAACAGTTTGGCAGTTTCTCAAAAGGTAAATATGATCAAGCAGTTCCATTCCTCGGTGTAGACCCAAGAGAAATGAAAATATGTACTCACTTAAAAATTTATGCATAGATTCTTATGAAACCATTGTTAACAATAGCTAAAATATGGAAACAACTCAAATCACCATCTACTGGTAAATGGGTAAATCAGATGTGGTTCAGCAAAAGCAAAAAAAAAAAAAAAAAAGCCCACTGCTCTGACTTAATTGTGAATTTCTAGGGCAAAATAGAACTGCCCCATAGGAGTTTCAAGACTACAGACCTTTAGAGAAGCAGATTACCTCTTCTTTCCCCCACAAAGGGGCTTGTGGGCCCCAAGGAATGATCTTTTGGGTGTTGTTGTTGTTGTTAAGTACTGCGGAGTCAGTTCCGACTCATAGTGACCCTGCACAGGGTTTCCAAGGCTGTAAATCTTTATAGGAGCAGAACACCTCATCTTTCTCCTGCAGAACCGCTGGTAGTTTCGAACTGCTGACCTTGAGGTTGGTAGCCTGACTCGTAACCAATATGCTACCAGATCTTTTGGTTACCAGCTCAATAAAAGAAAGAAATCTTCAATGCATAAAATATCATCTTTGGTTTGGAGTTTGGGTGTTTAAAGTCACCATGAAGGTTTCTTCATGAGGTCTGACAATTATTTTGAGGATTAAAAATTCTTCTCAGCATAGTACAACCTGTTTGCAAGAGTGTGATTTATCATCATTTTAAAACTTTTCTGAAGAACTGAAAATTGGCAACACTTTATCAGAAACTTTTTTTTTTCTTTAAATGCCAAGGGGCATTAGAAAAGTCACCACAGCACTATTTTTCATGAAAACAGAATTTCCAAAGTTGCACAGGTGGAATACATCAGTAGACTGAAGACGGTTTCTACTTTCCCTGACAACTGTTAGCAACAGTAAATCTGGCAGAAAATAGATCTGTCTTTCTGTCCAGCTAGAATACACTCCTTGAATAATAGATGTGAAGATCGATTATGTTAGACATTTTCAATATGAGCCTTAAAGTCAATAATCAAAAATTCCTTACAGGACATTGACCATGTCTATTAGAGAATAGTGTTTGGGTAGCAAATCAATTTCTAGTACAAAAATGCAAATGAAAACATGGCATTAATTTTAAAGCATTCTAAAATTAATCTATTAGCTGAATTATTACATCGAACCAGCCCAGAAGGTAACTGACCACTTGCTTATCTCTGAACCACATACAGTATCTTTCCTGGGGACAGTGGAGAGGGTGAGAAGAGTGGTCCAGGGTCTGTGGGGGATTATGGGAGGGACGTAAATCCAGAGCTTAGCATTGCTGCAGCTTTCCAGCAGGATCTGAGGAGCAATCTGTTTCTCAGACTTAGAGCATTCAAGCCAGAAGAACCCTATGTTCCATCAATACACATTTTAGCCAAGCGCAGCAAGCCATTTCAAGTTTTACTTGTTGGCTTCATTACTATGGTCCTAACACCATGTCTGTTTTTCATTCTGGCAGGGCCTTCCTCTGGGTCCAGTGTCTGTGTTGCTGAATTCTGACTCCACACTATGCAAATATCAGGAAAGTCTCTTTTCAAAAAACAAAGCCACCTATGGCATTAAGCGAACTGATATAAACAGAGCAATGGCTTTCAAATTTGATTTAAACAAAGGGGTCCTGTCCAGCAATCCCTAGAGACATGCGAGCTGTGACAAGAATAGATATATGTACACCCATGTTCATCACTACATTATTCAAAAT
>NW_006408538.1:79876-80459 GCF_000296735.1 Chrysochloris asiatica
TGTAATAGAAAACCTAAACTTTCTCCAATGGAAATGGGTGGTAGTTTCAAACTGCTGACTTGAGGTTAGCAAAGCTCCTCTCCGAACTAATCATGCATCTGCCTTTGTCTCCCTAGTACCTGTCCTCAGTATAGAAGCTCCTGAAAAATTGCAATTCACTTCATGTGGCTCTTCTCAAAACCTTCTGATGAATCTCCACGTTTCTCAAAACGGCAGCAACATACTCACATGGGCAGTGATGAGTCTTTAAGCCTTAACAACATTTGTGCAACCTCCCCATTTCCTTTCTGATTCACTTTCTGCTACCTCACTA
The DNA here is from genome assembly GCF_000296735.1 of Chrysochloris asiatica. NCBI lineage: Eukaryota > Metazoa > Chordata > Mammalia > Afrosoricida > Chrysochloridae > Chrysochloris > Chrysochloris asiatica. Next base: position 80,190 of record NW_006408538.1, read on the forward strand.
CCACCCAACATGCTCCCTCCAATCTAGTAATATTGACCTTTTTATTGCTCTTCAAATCACAAGTACACTCCTGACATACTCACTACTTCAAACAAACTTTCTTTTGTTTAAAATTCTCCAAAAGATATATGCGCAGCTAACTCTCTATTTTTTAAGGTTTTAAATATCACCATTTTAGTACTTTAGGATAAGCCTGGACTGCTAACCACAGGTCCATGATTCAAAGCCCCCAGCTGCTCCATGGAAACCTATGCAGGGTCACCAAGAGTG
>NW_006408538.1:85299-91228 GCF_000296735.1 Chrysochloris asiatica
AGTTTCGAACTGCTGACCTTGAGGTTTGCAGCTCAATTTGTAACCACTACGCTACCAGAGTTCCTTCTTCTTTGGGTAGTCCATGGTTATCTTATTTATTGAATTCTGCCATAATATAATTACCACAACTGGAAGGCTTTAATGAACAGAAATTTGCTCAGTGTATAGATTGAAAAAGTATGGTGAAAGGATACAACCTTGGCACACACTTTTCCTGATTTTAAACTATTCGGTAGGAGTCCTGATGTGGCTCTGTGGGTTAATGTACTGGACTGCAAAAAGTCAGTTGGAACCACAAGGTCGGTGGTTCAAGCTCTCCAGTTGCTCCTTGGAAACCCTATACAAGGTCACTATGGGCCAGAACCAACTTGACGGCATTTAACATCAACAACAACAAACTATCCGATTTCCCCTTGCTTTGTTCAAATTATTGCCTCTTATTGTTTGTACAGGTTCTTCATGAGCACAGCTAAGTGTTCTGGGATACACATTCTTCACAAGGTTATTCATAGTTGGCTATGAGCCACACAGTCAAATGCCTTTGCATACTCAGTAAAAAAAAAAAGTAAACATTTTTCTGGTGTTCTTTGCTTTCAGCCAAGATCCATATGACATCAGTAATGAGGCCAGATATAATATACAGGATTAGATTGTACCTTGAGTAAATCTCTTTTGAAATATGAAAGGAAAGATAAGTGAGCAGAGCTCAGAGACACCTACTGCCACCAACAAGAAAGAACCAGGAGTGGATTGCATCCTTTGAATCTGGGGTCCTTTTACTGTGAAGATCCTAGATCCATGGAAGACTTGATTGATTTGAACTGCTGACCTTGAGATGAGCAGCCCAATTCGTAATCACTACACTACCAGAGCTAATTGACCAACTATAGAAGACTAATTTTTAAGTGGGTAATTTTGAATGGCCTGTAAGTGATGTTATTAATATTAGCAGAAAAAAAGTTTCCCCACCCCTGCTTTAGGGCAAGGCTTTCTCTTTGTCAGCTTTGGTTAAATGTCCCTGTCTCCTTTCACAACAACTGTAGCACCAGTATTCCTTGATATCTCCACACAACTTGGCATCAATCTTCCCATGGATCTAGGATCTTCACAGTAAAAGGACCCCAGATTCAAAGGATGCAATCCACTCCTGGTTCTTTCTTGTTGGTGGCAGAAGGTCTCTCTGAGCTCTGCTCACTTATCTTTCCTTTCATATTTCAAAAGAGATTTACTCAAGGTACAATCTAATCCTGTACATTATATCTGGCCTCATTAACATAAGAGACGTGAGAATTTTGCAACACATAGAACAATTCCATCAGATCACAGATGTTCACATCATGAGGGTGGTTGCATCATGGAGGTAGTAACTACATCTTAACTGCTAAACCACTGAGAATCCGAGCCAAGTCAACTTGATACAAAACCTTAACTATCACATATTTTTTGATCATATGGTACCTCTTGAAATGTTTGAAGACCTACTAATTCTTTTTGGTACTGTGACTCAGTCTATTCCTCCATCTTTTGATGTTTCCTGTGTCATTTAATATTTTGCTTAGAGAATCCTTCAATATTATAAACTGAAATTTGAACTTTTCCTTCAGTTCTTTCAGCTTGAGAAACATTGAGTATGTTCTCCCCTTTTAGTTTGCTAACTAAGTCTGTGAACATGTCATTACATTTACTTTGTCTTCTCAAATTGCCCTTTGAAATTCCTGTTCAGCTCCTTTACTTCATTATTCCTTCCTGTAGCTTTAGATCTTCTACATTCAAGAGCACATTTCAGAGTACCTTCTGACATACATTTTGGCCTTTTCAATGAACGTTTGCTTTCTTCATATAAGATGTTATTGATGTTATCTCCACAACTCTTCAGGTCTTCGGTTATTAGTGTCTACCACATCAAATCTGTTCATGAGATGGTCTCTCTAAATTCTTATTGGCTTTCTTGACTGCTGTTTTCGTGAGTCTTGTTTGCAGATGCAAACAAAATGAAGTCTTTGATAACTACAATCTTTCCTTCATTTTTCATGATCTTATTAACTTGTCAATTTGTGATGATTTTTGTTTTCTTTACCTTGAGCTACAACCTATATTTAAGGTTGTGGTCTTTGATCTTCATTAGTAAGTATTTAAAGTCCTTTTGCTTTCATCAAGCAAGGTTGTATCATCTGTATATCACAGCTTGTTGAGTATTCCTCCAATCCTGATGTCTTGCTCTTCCTCATATATCCAGCTTCTCAGATAATTTGCTCAGCATATACTATACTATAGTAAAAAATATATATAACCCTGTTGCACACTTTCCTGTTTTTAAATCATTCAGTTTCCCATTGTTCTGTTCAAACGACTGCCTCTTCATCTGTGTACAGGTTCCTTATGAGCACAATCCAGTGTCCTGGAAGACCCATGCTTTGCAATGCTATCCATAGTTTATCATGATCCACACAATCTTTGCATAGTCAGTAAAGCACAAGTAAACAAACATCTTTCTGATATTCTGTGCTTTCAGACAAGTTCCATCTGACATCGGCAATGAAATCCTTGGTTCCATGCCCTAATCTAAATCCAGCTTGATTTCTGGTGGTTCCATGGTGATGTACTGTTGCAGCTAAAATTTTAGTTGTATGTGATATTAATGATATTGTTCAATGATTTCCATATTGTGCTGGGTCACCTCTCTTTAGAAACAATTGTCTAGGTAATTGTCTTCCAAATCTCTTGGCATAGATGAGCAAGCACCTCCAGTGCTGCTGCAGTTTGTTGAAAGATTTCAATCTGTATTCCATCAATTCCTAGAGACTTGTTTTCACCTGTACCTTCGGTGCAACTCTAGAGAGTAGACACTTGTTACCTGGGTGATACAAATAGTTGACAGAAGAATGAGGAAGGCAGAGGAAGAGTGAGAGAGTTAAAGTGAACAGAGGTACACATGAAATGACTGGGTATATAGGGAGACAACAACACCACAGAATAGCCAACCATTCAAGAACAAAAGGGAAACATTTATTTAAGAACAAATTTCAGAAGGGTTGAGAAAGAAGAAGGAAGGGAAACAGGAATCACAGGGAGGAAGTGGAATGGATAAGTGACGTTACATTAAGGAGATTACAATCAGTGACATGAAATGAAGTACATGTTGAATTTAATTGGTGATCTGCTCTGTAAACCTTCATTCAGCTCACAATGAAACATTTTTTAAACAATAAATGTGGAAAGAGATTCATTTTGTTTTGTTTCTTTCTCAACTATCTTGACGTTTCTTCCTCTCTCTTTGTTTCTCTCTTACTCTCTTTTTTTCTCTCTTTCTTTCACATTCCAAGCCATTATACTTCTGGGAAACAGCAAAGTCTAAAATAGAATTATTGACTAGAAGTTGATGCTAACTGAAGTAAAAGATCCTTTGATATCTGTTAAAGTTGAGGGGAGAAACCTCATTCTTCTTTATTTGACAAGGCTATGAAGCTATGAAAGTTGGTTAAGGTTCAAATCTTGATGAGAATATTTTTTCTCCATCTTTCATAATATGTTATTTATTGTTATGTCCCATTCAGTCAGTTACAACTCATCGCAGCCCTGTGTTCAACAGAATGAAACCCTATCCAGTCCTGTGCCATCCTCACAAGTGTTTTTATGTTTGAGTCCATTGTTGTTACCACTGTGTCGATCCATCTTGTTTGATTGACCCTCCACTTTTCCAAGCATGATGTCCTTCTCCAAGTACTGGTCTCTCCTGATTATATGCCCAAAGTACTAGAGATGAAGTCTTTTCATTCTCAATTATAAGGAGCATTGTGGCTGTACATCTTCTATGAGACAGATTTGTTTGTTCTTCTGGCGGTCCATGATGGTTTCAACATTCTCTAACACTATAACTCAAATGCATTGATTCTTTTACAATCTTCCTTATTCATTGTTCAACTTTTTCATGCATTTAAGAATACTGCAAATACCATGATGTAGGTCAGGCACACCTTAGTTTTCAAACTGAGATCTTTGCTCTTGAATACTTTAAAGAGATCTTATGCAACAGCTTTGCCTAATTTAGTATGTCTTTTGATTTCTTAACTGCAGGTTCTATGAGCATTGATTGTGAATCCAAGCAAATTGAAATCTTTGACAACTTCAATAAATCTCCATTTATCATGATGTTATTTATTAATCCAATTATGAGTATTTTCATTTTTTTATATTGAGGTAAAATCTATACTGAAGGCTATATAGTCTTTGGTCTTTGTCAGTAAGTATTACAAGTCTTCTTTGCTTTTCATAAGCAAGGTTGTGCCTTCTAAATGTCACAGGTTGTTAACAAGTCTTCCTCCAGTCCTGAAACCACTTTCTTCATATAAGCCAGCTTCTAAGATTATTAGCTCAGAATACAGATGGAATAGTATGGTAAAAGAATACAACCCTAGCACATACCTTTCCTGATTTTAAACCATTCAGTACCTCCTTGTTCTGTTCGAATGACTGTCGCTTGGTCAATATAAAGGTTCCCCATAAGCACAATTAAGTGTTCTGGAATACACGTTGTTCACAATATTTTTCAAATATGTTATTGTTAAGTGCCATAAAATTCATCCTCTAGATTATAAGCAGCCTACTAGGACTTCAGTCATTCTGTTTTCAGATTTTATGAAAGTACCTATATGAATAATAGCTTTTAGGAAGTTCAGCATGAGGTTGATCCTATGAGGTGTAGGTTACAGACATCCCTAATGTCCAACTTTTCCACCTCTTCATAATCCCTGATATCAATCACCACTCGTGTCCTTCCCTCGTGTCCCAGGGTTCAGAAATATGCTGCAACATCTCACAGAACTCACAACTGCCAAGAAAACAGCTTACACGTTGTGGAGAACTAGAAAGTCCCAAATCCACAGTACAGAGGTCAGGTCCACAGGATTATTTTCACTCAGGAGCTGAAGTATCCATGCATCGGGTCAGATGATAAGCTGCTGATGCACAAGACTGCAAGATCTAGGATTTAGGTCAGATGATAGACCACAAATCCTACAAATCAGACATGATGAGCCAGAAGGAAGATCCAGAGCAAGATAGCCAACTTTGCCAAAGCATTTCTATTTTAAACCAGAGATACAGCACCAGTTAAAAGATATTCACACAGTTAAAATTATTGTTATTTTGCTATACGCTACATACTACAGAGTCCTGGTGTGTGCTGTAAAATAAGCACTGGATCACAAGGTCAGATTGGACTGCAAGGTCAGCTATTCAAACCCACCAACCAGCCGCTCCTCAAAAACCATATACAGGGTCGCTATGAGTGGAACCAACTCAAAGGGACTTAACAACATCAACAAATATAAAAGTGGGAGTGTGGTGACTCTGTAGGATAAGCACAGTACTGAAAGCCACAAGGTTGGCAGTTGGAGCCCACCAGTCAACCTATGGGAGAAAGATGAAAGCTTTACAGCCTGGGAAACTATTAGGGCTGCTATGAGTCAGAACTGATGGACAGCACTTAACAACAACATAATGAACTAAGATCATGTTCAGAAGGAAAACTAAGGGTGGTGACTTAGGTCACAGCCTCTAATAAAAAGGAGCATCCTAAATTCTTAGTTCCATTTTAGTACTTAATCCATAGTCTTACCTTAATCCTCTCTCATTAACAATTCACTTCAAAATGGGTTCATAATCACAGGCATATTGTTGTTGATAAATTCCTTTGAGTCAGTTCTGACTCATAGCAACCTTGTATAGGATTTCCAGGGAGTAGCTGGTGAGCTTGAACTGTAAGGCCCTAACTGATTTTGCCTAGCTACTTGACCAAACTTTAGTCAGGCTTCAAGAAGCATTTTTGATAGAAGGCCTCAGTTTTTAGTTCCCTCCAGAGACAAGGTCAATCAGTTAGCCCTCAATATTAAAATAATCCTTGAGAAACTCATAATGGTCAGACTGACCC
>NW_006408538.1:93668-101749 GCF_000296735.1 Chrysochloris asiatica
TTTGAATTTGCATATGAGCAATTGATGGTTTGTTCCACAATCAGCCCCTGATCTTGTTTTGACTGATGACATAGAGCTTTTCCATCATCTCTTTTCACAGATGTAGTCAGTTTGATTTCTGTGTATTCTATCTGGTGAAGTCCATGTGTATAATAGTCTCTTATGCTGTCTAAAGAAAGTATTTGAAATTATCAAATTATTGATTATGTAGAACTCTATTATGTGATCTCGAGCATCATTTCTATCACCAAGGGCATATTTTCCAATTACTGATCCTTCCTCTTTGTTCCCAACCTTTGCATTCCAGTCACCAGTAATGATCAGTACATCTTGATTCCATGTTTGATCAATTTCAGATTGAAGAAGTTGGTAGAATTCTTCTATTTCTTCCTCACTGGCTTTAGTGGTTGATGTGTAAATTTGAATAATAGTTGTAATAACTGATCTTCCCTGTAGGTGCATGGATAGTATCCTATCACATACAGCATTGTACCTCATGACTAATATGGATATGTTCTTTTTGACATTGAATGCAACAACATTCCTCTTCAGTTTGTCATTCCTGGCATAGTAAACCATGTGATTGTCAGATTCAAAATGGCCAATACCAGTCCATTTCCGCTCACTAATGCCTAAGATACCATGTTTATGTGTTCCATTTAATTTTTGACAATTTTCAATTGTCCTAGATTCATACTTTGTATATTCCATGTTCTAATTATTAATGGATGTTTACAGCTGCTTCTCTTCATTTTGAGTTGTGCTCCATCGGCAAATGAAGGTCCCATGGGCTTTACTCCCAAGGGCTAATCACAGGCATATAAGTTAGAATTAATAGTACATCACAGAATGGAACAATATGACTAAAATGGTTATAATAAATAGTTTCCTTACAGCACCACACAGTTTGAATCCCTGTCTACACAAAGATCTCCAGATGCTCTAAGGATTCTGCAACATGGGGAATAATGTCATCAACATCCTGGTATTCCCCACCTACAGAGATACTTTATTTCTGGAAGTCATTGCCACAGCACATTAAGCAGGCCGACAGAAGATCCTTGCTGTGATTGCAAGCAGCCATGGTAACAGACAACCGTTCTCTATAGAGTTAATGGTTGACCTCTTTCCACTCCCTTGCAGGCCCAAGGGCTATGTAGAAAAGACATTGTGGGAAGGAAGTCTATAGATAGGATAGTCTTTCTGAGAGGTACTGATGTTGAAGTTACTACAGACACTCAGAATGAAGCAATAAGCTCTATGCTAGTACAGAGTCTTAGCCTGGAGCTCCAGATTATATTCATATCAATCCACCTGCTTCATGAAGCCTTCCCTGACCTCTGAAACCCACAGCATTCTTGTTTTGATTGCCTTACTTCAACTTCCTATATTTTTTGTATTCATCTCACCTTCTGACTCCAATTGTTTGGTGTGGCTGTCTGGAGCCAGGTTGAAGTTAGCAGGTGTATTAATTTCCTAGTGATGCCATGAGAAAGTACTACAAACTGAGTGGCTTAAAACAACAGAATTTATTGTTTTATAGTGCTAAGGGTTAGAAGTATAAAATCAAAGTATTGGTTTCATGCTGTCTCTGAAGTTTCTAGAAGAATATTCCTTGTTTCTAGCTTTGGTAGGCACAGATATTCCTTGATTTGTGACAACGTAACTCCAATCTCTGTCGACGGCTGTCTTTGCTCTTTGTTTCTCTGTTTGTCTTTTTATAAAGACATTCATATTGGATTAAGGCCCATCCACCCTTCTCTGGTATAGACTCCTGGTGGCACAATGGTTAAGTGATTGACTGCTAACAAAAACTTTTGTGGTTCAAACCCACTAAAAGACCTGACAATCGTCTTCCATAAATATTGTTATTGTTATTGCTATGTGCCGTGGAGTCAGTTCCGACTCATAGTGACCTTGTACAGAATTTCTGAGGCTGTAAATCTTTACAGGAGCAGAAAGCCTCATCTTTCTCCCATGCAACAGCTGGTAGTTTTGAACTGCTAACTCTGAGGTTAGCAGCCCGATTCGTAACCACTACGCTACCAGAGCTCCTTTTCCATAAATATTACAGCCTAGGAAACCCTATGAAGTGGCTCTGCTCTGGGTTCAGGGGTGCTATGAGTTAAAACTGACTCAGCAGCACAGAACAACAACAACTCTGTCATACTCTCATGTTAACTAATTACATCTTCAAAATCCCTATTTCTAAATAAGGTCACATTCACACATTCACAGGTACAGAAACTAGAACTTACCATGTCTTTTGAAGGAGCTCTGGTAGCGTAGTGGTTACGAATCGGGCTGCGAACCTTAAGGTCAGCGGTTCGAAACTACCAGCCACTCCGTGGGAGAAAGATGAGGCTTTCTACTCCCGTAAAGATTTACACCCTCGGAAACCCTGTACAGGGTCGCTATGGGTCGGAACCGACTCGACGGCACTTAACAACAACAACTGGTAGCATAGTGGTTACGAATCGTACTGCGAACCTCAAGGTCAGCAGTTCAAAACTACCAGCTGTTCCATGGGAGAAAGATAAGGTATTCTGCTCCCATAAAGATTTACAGCCTCAGAAACCCTGTACAGGCTCGCTATGTGTCAGAACCAACTCGACGGCATTTAACAACAAACAACATGTCTTTTGAGGGAATACAAGTCAACCCGTAATAGTACAACAACGTGCCAGGATGACGTGACAAAGTCAGCAGTGAGCACAGGACCACAGGACGTGAGAAGAGCGCTACACCTGCCCAGTGGCTCAGCAAGGCACAGCTTGCATTCTTAATTATTTTATCTTCCCAGAGGGAATAAGAAGTCTTTCTACCGAGGACTATGTATTCTGCTTCTCTTGCGTTCTCCCTCAGTGCCCAGCTGAAAACTGAGCTTGAACTACCATCCCAAACTCCGAACAGTTCTAGAATTACTGCAGAGTCCATTGTTGTTGTTGTGAAGTGCTGCCGAGGCGGTTCTGACCCTGTATAGAGTTTCTGAGGAGCAGGTGAAGAGCTTGATCTTGCATTCAAACAAATCTTGTGGTTGAGTATTTATCCTATTGCGCCACACCAAAGTCCATTATGCCACATTAATTTACTACACAATCAGTGCACTCACCTCAGAAACTTGTAAGTCACACATTCTCACTAGCTCTTATTTGCTCACTCACTGTGTTGATGTAGATGATTGGATAATAAAATGACACACATTAGAGAACATCACCATATGGCATATAATCAAGTGCTAAATTATGTGACATAAATTGCAAGAATTCAAGGGTAATGAACATAAACATGTAGACATACGCAATTTGTGAGAGGATTCTCTTTTTCCACTAATATTTATTGAGAGGGTGTTATGAACAATGGACTGTGGTGGGCACTGGAAAATAATGGTGAGCAAAACTGTCACAGTTTTAGACCTTGTGGCACATTGTGCCGACTGCAATAAATGTAACAAAACAAAAAATACGTATGAATTGCTAAATGGAAAAACATTTTGCTCTGTAAACTTTTACTCAAATCACACACATAGAATTAAAATTTAAAAAGTATCTATAAGAGATCAAAAGGACAACAATAATTCTAAATCAAAGATGGGATGATAAGGGGGCAGAGAAATTTGTTGTTGACATTAGGTTCTGACTCACAGTAACACTATGCACAAGAGAACAAAACACTGCCCTTTACTGTGCCATCCTCACAATTGTTGTTACATTGAGCCAACTGCTGCTGCCACAGTGTCACTCCATTTCATTGGGCTTCTTCCTCTATTTCACTGACTCTCCACTTATCCAGGGACTGGTCCCTCATGAGAACATGTCCAAAGTATGAGAGCAAAGTCTCACCCTTGTTTCTAGGGAGCATTCTGGTTGTACTTCTTCCGAAACAGATTTGTTTGTTCTTCTGGTAGTTCATTGTACTTTTAATAGTCATCTCCAATACCATAATTCAAATGCATCAATTCATCTATGGTCTTCCTTATTTATTATCATACTTTCACATGCATGTGAGGTTTGGGTCAATAACACCCTATTATTCAAATTGATATCTTTGCTCTTGAATACTTGAAAAAGTTCTTGTGCAGCATGTAAATTTGATTTCCCAGCTGCTGCTTCCATGTGTGTTGATTGTGCATCCAAGCAAAAAAGAAAACTTCAATCCCTTGCCCATTTATCAGTTGTTATTTATTGGACCAGTTCTGAGAATTTCTGTTTTCTTTACATTGAAGTGCAATCCATAATGAAGACTGTGGTCTTTAATCTTCATCAATAAGTAGTTTGGGTCCTCTTCGCTTTCAGCAAGCAAGATTGCATCATCTGCATATCTCAAGTTGTTAATGAGTCTTCTTCCAAAACTGATGCCATGTTCTTCATATAATCCAGCTTCTGGAGTTATTTGCTCAGCAAAAATCGAATAAGTGTGGTGAAAGACTACAGCCCTGGCACATCACATTTCTGATTATAAACCATTCAGTAGTCCCCGTTCTATTCTAACAACTGCCTCTTGGTCTATATACTGGTTCCTCATGAGTACAATTAAGTGTTCTGGACTACTCATTCTTCAAAATGTTACCCATAGTTGTCATGATGTACACAATTGAAAGCCTTTGTATAGTCAATAAAGTACAAGGAAACATATTTCTGGTATTCTCTGCTTTCACCTAAGGTCCATCTTATGTCAGCAATGATTTCCCTGGTTCCATATCCTCTTCTGAGTCTGGCTTGAATTTCTGATAATTTTATATTGATGTATTGTTTTAATTGGTTTTGAATTATATTCAGCACAATTTTACTTACATGCGATATCAATATTGTTAAATGATTTCTGCATTCTGCTGAGTCAACTGTCTTTGGAATGGGCACAAATATGGATCACTTCCAACCAGTTAGCCAAAATTCTTGTCATAGATGAGTGAGTGCCTCCTGTGCTTCATCAGTTAGTAGAAAGGTTTCAATTTGCACTCCATCAATTCCTGGAGCCTTGCGTTTCACCAATTCCTTCAGTGCCGCTTAGTCTTCTACCTTCAGTATCATTGGTTCTTGATCATATGCTGCCTCTTGAAATAACTGAACATCTACTATTTCTTTTTGGTACACTGACTCTGTGCATTCCTTTCATCTTCTTTTCATGGTTTTTGCATCATTCACAACTTTGCCTATAGAATCCTTCAATATTCCAAGTTGAGGCGTGAATGTGTTCTTTAGTTATTTCAGTTTGAGGAATGCTGAGTGTGTTCCTTCCTTTTGGTTTTACTAACTCCAGGTCTTTGCACATTTAATTATAATACTTGACTTTGTCTTCTCAAGCTGAACTTTGAATTCTCTTCTATTCTTTAACTTTATTGATTCTTCAATTCACTGTAGATTCTCTAAGTTCAAGAAGAAGTTTCAGAGTCTCTTTTGACACCCATTTTTGTCTTTTCTTTCTTTCTTGTCTTTTTAATGATCTTTTGCTTCCAATTCTTCTGGTCTTTGGTCATTAGTGTCTAAAACATCAAATATTTTCTTGAGGTGGTCTTTAAATTCAGACAGGATATATTCAAGGTCCTATTTTGGCTCTCATGGACTTGTTTTTATTTTCTTCAGTTTCAGCCTGAATTTGCATTTGAGTAATGGATAGTGTGTTTCACAGTATGTCCTTGGCCTTATTTTGGCTGATGATTTGCAACTTTTCCAACATTTCTTCCCATAGATGTAGTTAATTTACTTCCTATGTGTTACATCTGGTGAGGTCCATGTGCATAGTCGTCTTTTATGTTGTCTAAAAGAGGTATTTGCAATGAATAAATCATTGGTCTTTCAAAATTCTATCATGTAACCACGAACATCATTTCTGTTACCAAGGTCATATTTTCCAGGGCCATATTTTCTATTTATTCCCAACCTTCTCATTCCAATCACCAGCAATTATCAATGCATCTTGATTGCATGTTTGATCAATTTCAGACTGAAGAAGTTACTAGAATTCTTCAGTCTCATCATCACTGGCTTTAGTGGTTGATGTGTACATTTAAATAATAATGGTACTAAGTGGTCTTACTTGAAGGCGTATAGATCTTATCCTATTGCAGATAGCATTGTACTTCAAGACAGACCTTGAAATGTTCTTTTTGATGATGAATGTGACACCATTCTATTTCAATTTATCACTCCTAGCATAGTAAACCACATGCTTTTCAGATTCAAAATGGCAAATATCAGTTCATTTCAGCTCATTAATGCCTAGGATATTGATTTTTATGTGTTCTACTTCATTTTTGACTACTTCTAATTTTCCTAGATTCATACTTGGTACATTCCATATTCTAATTATGGATGTTCGCAGCTGTTTTTCCTTATTTTCAGTCATGTCCTATAAGCAAATGAAGGTCCTTAAAACTTTACTCCATTTCCATAATTATGATCAGCTCTACATTGAGAAGGAAGCTCTTTTCTAGTTGTATTTTGAGTGCCTTCCAAGCTGAGGGACTGATGTTGTGGCATTATATCTGACAATATTCTGCTGCTGTCATAAGATTTTCAGTGGCTAACCATTCAGAAGTAGTCTGTCTCTCCTTCTTTCTAGTCTGCCTTAATCTAGAAGTTAAATCGAAACCTGTCCATCATGGGTGACTCTGCTGGTATTTTAAATACCAGTAGTATAACTTCCGGAGTCCCAGTGTGGCGCTATGGGTTAATGCGCCAGACTAAAAAGCTGTTTGAACGACAAGGTCGGTGGTTCAAGCTCACCAGTCGCTCATTGGAACCCCCATACAGAGTCGCTATGGGTCGGAACCAACTCAACAGCACTTATCAGCAACAGCAGTATACCTTTTTGTATCACAGCAAAAAGCAAGACACCATAGTATAATAAAGCGACAGATGAGTGGTGGTGGAGAACCTAAAGTACTAGAAATGGAAAATCAGAACACAGTGACGTAGAATGTTGAAGCATTTTGAAAAAGTGTAACCAATATCACCAATTTGTGTAGAAGTTGTCAAATGGGATATTACTTTACTATGTAAACTTTCACCAAAACCACAATAAATTATTTTTTTAAATAAAATAGTCTTATACCATATTACTCTGCTTCCCTGCATATACTCAGTATTCAGTATTGTTTTTTCTTTCTTTAAAGTTGGTTATTGTAGTTGAGAATATGCACAGCAAAACATTCACCGGTTCAATCATTTCTACATGCACAATTCAGTGACTTTTTTTTCTTAGTTAAGCTAACCCATTGTTTGGTAGTAAGTAAACATCATGGGCTATTGTTGGTTTAATGTTTCAAGATTATCTCAAGGCAATAGTTTTAGGGGCTCATCCTGTCTCCATGACTCCTGAAAATCTAGAGTTCATGAAAATTTGTAATTCTGTTCTGATGTCTTATCAGGATTCTTCTATAGACTCTTTGATGAAAATGTTTAGTAACAGGACATGAATACCACCCTGTTCTTCTGGTCCTGTGGCTAAAGAGGCAGGTGATCATAGAAGTAATTAGCCATGCATTTCATATCTTCCTCCTGTTCCTGTCTCTCTTCTGTTGTTCCAGGTGAAGAAAGACCAATGATTTTGCCTTGGATGACTGCTTGTAAGCAAACTTGGAGGTATAACAGAAGCACTAAATATATTATTAGGCCAATAAACTGGAAAGTTCTATGAAATCATGATCCTAAATCTCTAAACCAAGAAACCAGATACCATGAGATTCAGCAATTACTCTTTTGTCTTTTGTCATTGTAAATATATCTATTACACAACTGTAGTCAAGTCCACTTTTTACGGACGTGAAACTTACTGGTAGCAATTATAATACAATCAGCTATGCAGCCCTACCCTTAACCAAAAATGATCATTGCAGTCACCAGTATCACATCTTTCCTTTCTCTCCTGGCCTTGGCAACCACTAATAAACTGTGTTTTCTATTCATCTGATTTTTTCTTGTCTTTTTATATAAGTGAGTTTAGCAATATTTGTCCTTTTGTGATTGACTTATTCCATTCAATTTTATGCCTTTGAGCTCCATCCATATGGTAGTCTGTATTAAGATTTTGTTTCTCCTATTGTCGGTGTAAGGAGCTCTGGTAGCGTAGGGGTTACGAAT
>NW_006408538.1:102159-140675 GCF_000296735.1 Chrysochloris asiatica
AAAACTACCAGCTGCTCCTCAGGAGAAAGATGAGACTTTCTGCTCCCATCAAGATTTATAGCCTTGGAAACCCTGTACAGGGTCACTATGGGTAAGAACCGACTCCACAGCACTTAACAGCAGCAACAACACAGTAGTATTGTTTTTAGTTTTTAAGGAACCACAAAAGCATGTTCCACAACAGCTGTACAATTTTATATTCCTACCAATCAGCAATGGATACAAGTATTTCCTCACATCTGTTATTTTCTGCTGTATTTTGTTTTTATCTTAGCCATCCTGGTAGAACTAAAATGGTCTCTCATTGTGTCTTGATTGAGTATAAAAATATGACCATACCTACCACGATACTCTCTACTTCTTATCTTGTTTAATAATCCATTGCAACGGTCACACAGAACTCAAAGACAATACTCACACTTATGGGGTTGATTCAAGGAGTTAACAGGTTACAATATGGGATCAGAAAATGCTCAGGGCACAGTTTCTGTCAACTGTGATAAATGTCCACAGGACACGCTCCTATACTATAGGAGACCTGAAGGCACTCACTCAGCAATAGCTCCGTGGATCAGCAAACAGTTCCCCATTTAAGTGCCTGGAAGCACACTACTCTACAAGCAAGTTCCCTGACCAAAGTCATTCTGTTGTACTTATTCTGTTGGCTGGGAAGCCTACTGCTGCATCTTGTGCTCTGGTTCATAGTTCTGCTGCTCCTCCTCCTGGCCCATTCCTCTGGTGTCACAGCTTTCTGTTCCTGGGTCAAGGAGGGTCAAAGAGGGATCTTGGAGTCCAAAGGACAAGTTACACTCCTGGCTCGCTCTTCTTGATGGTAGTTAGATTTCCTCTTCCTGGTTCTGAGAGGGTTAATTTTATATACATACTTAAGAGTTCCAATTTTCAAATGTTTACCATCACCATTAACTCTGCTCACATCCACAGCTGAATCATTGTCATCATATCATTATCTTCTCCCGTCTTCTGTTACCCACACCCAGTAAGGCAGAGACATTGTTCAGTGGGAGTTATAGACTATGGCTAGAAACGTCAGATAATTCACTACACCACAGATTCACATCTCTCTGATGTCTAATGCCTTGAGCATTTTGCAAGTTTTCAGTGGCCATTTGAATGTCATCTTTGGTGAGATATCTGTCCACATCCTTTTTCACTTTATACATTACTTGTCTTTTTTGATGTTAAGTCTTTAAGTTTTATATACTCTTTGGTTACTGGATTCTTATCAGATATATGGTTTCCAAAGACATGCTCTCCATTGGTAGTTTATCTTTCCACATTTTTGGTAAATTCTTTTGATGAATAAGTTTTTAATTTTTATGAGGCCCCATTTATTTATTTTGTCTTCTGCTGTTTGTGCTTTTGTTAATATATTAGATAATCCATTGTTCAAAGTGGGATCCAACAGTGTTGCCACCTGCATTTACTTTTTAAATTTTTAAGGTTTTATATTGCATATTTAAGTCCTTAATCAATTTTTAATTTATTTCTGTGTATGGTGTGAGGCATGGATCCTGTCTCATTTTTCTGTATTTGGAAATCCAGTTTTCCCAACACCATTTTTTGAGGAGATGCTTCTTTCCCCATCAATAACACTTAGCACCCTCATCAAAAATCAATTGGCCACAGATGTGTGAGAGTTTATTTCTAGATGCCTAATTCTATTCCACTGGTCCATGTGTGTGTGATTATACCCGTATCAGCCTGTTTTGATTGTTACAGCTATGTGATATGTTCTAAAATCAGGAAATGTCAGTCCTACTACTTTGTTCTTCTCTTTCAACATTGCTTAGAGATTCAGGCTCTCTAGTCATTCCATATAAATTTGAGGATTGGTGTTTCCATTTCTGTAAGGAAGGCTGTTGAAATTTTTTATCAGGATTGTATTGAACCTCAGTATCACTTCTGGTAGTATTGACAACTTAACAATATTAAGTCTTCCAATATTTGGACATGGAGTATCTTTCCATTTATTTAAGTCTTCTTAAGTCTCTTTCAGCAGTGTCTTCTAATTTTCTTTGTATAAGTTTTGCTTGTCGTTGGTTACATTTATTTCTAAGTATTTTGAACTCTGGAGTGCAGTGACCATACAACAAGCACCGGACTGCAATCCAACTCAAGCTTGCCAGCTACTCTATGGAACAGTGATGAGACTTTCTGCTCCTGCAAAGATTTATAACCTCAGAAATGCTATACAGGGTCGCTATGAGTAGCAACTGACCTGACAGCACTTAACAACAGCAATTTATACTCTTGCTGTTGTTGTTAAGTGCCATTCAGTCAGTTCCTACTCACAGTGCCCCTGTATAGGCTTTCCAAGGTTATAAATCTTTGCAAGGGCAGAAAGTCTCAGTGGAGTGGCTTGTGGCCTTAAATTGCTGACCTTGTGGTTCACAGTCCAGTGTTCATCCTACAAAGCCACCACAATGCCTTTATACTCTTAGATTCTATTAAAAATAGAATTTTCCCACTTCAGAGTTCTCATTGTCATTATATAGAAACCCAACTTATTTTTTATAGTTGAACTAGAACTGTGAAACTTTGCCAAATTCCTCTTTTGGCTTTAGAAGTTTTTCCCAGAATGTCATGAACTAAATTGTATCTCCAAAATGCACGTGTGTACTTGACTGGAGCATGATTCTTGGTGGTTTGGCAGTTATGTAATGATGTAATTTGTCAGCTGTGATGATGTAATCATGCCCCATAATGTGATTTCACCTGATCAGTCAATCGGCTGCAAGGGAATTAGGGTGGGCTGCAACACCTTTTATCAGGTCACAGTTTTGATCTGATGTTAGGAGAGTTTCCATGCAGTGCGGCATGTATCACCTTTTATTTTACAAGAGATAAATGGAAAAAGATGCAAGCTGAGAAGAGGGGACAGACTACCACCAAGAAGGAAAACCTGGAATTCGTGAACTGAGAGCCTCTTAGAACAAGGAGAAGACACATGTAGATATATAATAAATGCTGGGTCCACAGGTGTTGAAAGGAAGTAAAAACCTTCCCCCAGAGCCAATAAAGAAAAAAAGCCTTATACTAGACCTGGCAAACTGAATTTGGACATCTAGCCTCCTAAATTGTGAGAAAATAAATTTCTGTTTATTAAAGTCATCCACCTGTGGTATTTCTATAGCACCAGAAAACTAAGACATGGACTCTTTGGAATTTTCTACATATAATATCATGTCATCTATGAATAGACAAATGATTACTTCTTTTTCATTCTGAATACCTTTCTTTTTCTTGTCTTATTGCTCTGGCTTGAACTTCTAATACAATATTGAATAGAAGTAGAAAGAGCATTTACCCTTGTCTTGTTCCTTATTTCAAGAGGGAAAAGCTGTCAGTCTTTCTCCATTAAGTATAATGCTCACTGTTGGCTTTTCATATATGCCCTAAATCATATTGAGCGATTTCCTTTCTACTTAATCTTCTTTAGTGTTTTTATAAAGACAGAGTATTGGACTTTATCAAATGCTCTTTCTGTATCCATATAGATCTTCATGTGGTTCTTTTCTTTGTTCTGTTGATGTGAAGTATTATGTTGAGTGATTTTGTAATGTTTAAGTACTCGTGAATTCCTGGAATAAATCCCACATGGTCATGGTGTATGGCACTTCTTAAATGTTTTTGGAATCTGTTTGCTATTTGCAAATAAATGTGACATCAACCATCCCTCACCAAAGCACTTATGCCTTATTCACTGTCCAGCTTTCACATACATATGAGATGACTCCAGGCTGATGCCAGATACATCATCTGTGGATCAACCAAATGGATTTGTAGGGAATGTTTAAGAACTCTGGAGTCAAATAACTTTGGATTCTAATTCCAGCTTGGCCACTAACTGTGGAACTTTCAACTCCCTATGTCTCAGTTCCCTCAGCTATAAAATAGGAGAAAATTATATCTCTGCTATGTAGAATTGCTATGAACATTAAATGAGATCACACATGTAAAATACTTGTGTCCTACACATGTAGTGGATGGAGTACTTGTGTGGTGCTGTTAGTTAATGTGCTGTATTGCAAAGTCCACTTCAACTGTGAGGTCTGTGGTTCAAGTTCACCAGCTGCTTCTCAGAAACCCTATACAGGGTCGCTATGGGTCAGAACCTGACTTGAGGGCACTTAACAACAACACATGTAGTACAGTGTCCTACGTATAGAAAACTGTATATTACATATAGATTTAAGTGTAGATGTAACCTATGTAAATGCATTCAAGCATTTACAGTCGTTTTTAGGTTCCACTCTGAACCTTCCCTTAGAAATACCTTTATCTCTTAGGCATGCATATATTAAAACTGACATTTTCCAAAAAGGAAGAGAAACACAACAGTAATGTAACCACAATTATTTATAAGTGTGCTTAATTAACTGAAAACTAATATTGGATACATGAAACCTGAATATATACACCACGTAAAACTGCTAATCTACCTCTTACATCATACACATATCTTCCAGGCAAAGGTTAATAGAGAGTTTATGAAACTCAGAATGCAATTAAGTCTCAGAGGAATCTCTGTTGGAGGCCATGCCAGTTTCTATGGCAACCAAGGGCTCAGGGAAAGGGGGGAGGGGTAATTTAAAGGCAAGATAAGCACAAAAATATAGCTCTCATCAACCTTTTTTTCCCTAGCTCCAATAAGCAATCCTTGCTGGATTTAAATTTTTACACAAAGGAATGTATAAATTAGAATGGTTTTTCCACTTATTAGAACTGAACACATTTTACAATATATTAAAAGGCAATTCCAATTTAAAAAAAAATGTATCACTTCTCTGGATATCCAGTTTGTGAAGTGTGGCAGGTATGAATCTCCAAATTCCTAAGGAAAAACTAAGAGAGATGATTAAAAGAAGAGAACAAGATGTTCGGGATGATTGGAGTACATTGCAAGCAACCTTCTCAACACCAGCTAATTAGGTTTTACTTAAAATCTCAGATGTTGCAATCAGGCCAAAGAGAGAGATGTGGTGACAGAGTTGGTATTCTTGTCACAAATTTCTCATCATTGAATTGAACAAATTTTAAAGATCACCTAGTCCAAAACTCTAATTTTATTGCAAAAGAAAGTTTAACTTGAGAAGCTAGTTCAGCAGGTTATATAGAACCAGGATCCCAGATTCCAGCGCTCCGATCACAGTTGGTTCTGCCTTCTAGTACACCACTTCTTTCCCCTTTCCTGTTTTTGGAGGGTGGGGGTGGGTGTAGGAGTAAGGAGTGAGGGTTAAGGTTAGGACTACTGCTGGATTTAGGCTAGTCCTAGGACTTTAGTTAGTGTTAAGGGTAAGAGTTGAGCTAGAGCTCGGAGTAAGGCTTGGTCAAGTTTTTTGGGTTACAGTTAGGTTTATTTATTTTTTTTGTCTAATTTTTTTTTCATGAAATCTATTTGATTTTCCCTGAATTTGGAAGTTCTGCAACTACATGATTCCCTCTTTTTGTTGATGTTGTTGGTGGTGCAACTGTATCTCTGGTTCTCTCTCTTTAATCTTATGTTGTTGTTGTTAAGTGCTGTCGAGTCGATTCTGACCCATAGCGACCCTGTTTATTGGGTTTCCAAGGAAGAGCTGGTGAGCTTGAACCGCTGGCCTTGCAGTTCAAATGACTTTGCAGTCTGCACATTAATCCACAGCGCCACACCAGGACTCCTTATAGGTCTGTTTTATTTTGCATACTTCTGTATCTAGGTTTGAGTCTAGGTGGGACTGTCATATATGTTACTCTCGAATTGTTGTCTGCTGTTGTGGTTTCTCTGTCCAAAGCCTCCCTTTAGTGTTTTTGTAAGGTTGGTCTGATCTTTACGAATTCTTTTAATCTGTTTGTCTGAAAATGAGCCTAATTTTGCCATCAAATTTGATAGATAGTTGACTGGATATATGACTCTTGGTTGGCAATTTGTTTCTGTCAGAGTTTTATATATGTCTCTCCATTGTCTTCTTAACTGCATGGTTTCTACTGAGAAATCAGAGCCTGGCTTTCCTTTGCAGGTAACTTTTCGGTTTTCCCAAGCTGCTCTCAGAATTCTTTCCTTGTCTTCGATTTGAAAAGATTGATTATACTAAGTCTTGGTGTTTTTCTTTTGGGGGTTATCTGTTTGGAGTTTGTTCAGCTTCTTGAATGGCTGTTTTCTCATCTTTCATGATGTTAGGGAAGTTTTCTTCTAACAATTTTTAGACAATATTCTCTAGAGGCTTTTTGTTTCTTTCTTTGTTTGCCTCTTCCTGTTCTGGAATTTCTGTCACAAGAAAGTTATTCCTTTTGACAGTGTTCCACATGAATCTTAGACTTCCTTCAGATATATTTGTTCTTTTTTTCTGATTGTTCATCTAGCAAATGAATATTGAAACATTTTTCTTTAAGCTCAGCAATTTGGCTTATCATTGATTCAATTCTACTTCTTTGCACTCTGTGTATTACCAATTTCTTAAGTCTTAGTGTGAATCTTCTGACTTTCTGATTGCTGTTTTTGTATGTTTTTCAGGTTGGGTTTTCAAGAAAACAAAAACCAGTAAAACATATGTGTGTGTGTGTGTGTGTATATATATATATATATATATATATATATATATATATACACACACATATATGTATATATACATATATATAAAAAGAGAGGTTAACTATCAACGAAATGGCTTACAATTATACAGTCACAGGGCCCCAAGAGAGGATAGACAGTCTTTTCCACATGTCCATTATATTGGGAGCAGATCACATCCCCAAGGAAGCATACCTTCAACTTATTGGTCGCTCAAAGCCACTCACCATAGAGCTAACTATGCCTGTATCAGGACCTACCATCATGGAAATAAGCTCACCTCAACTCTCACAGCTCTGGAAATCCTGGCCTAGTCAAGTTGACATGAAGTCCTAACTATCGCAGCCCACCCTTGTCAACCTGATACCCATAAACCATATGTATAATCTCTAGATAAAATTGCAAAGTTATACTTGTGCCTAACATGATATAACTAAAATGCATACAACTGAAAATGCACGGGCCCCATTTATATCTTATGTCACAAATAAACAAAACAAAAATCTTTGATGCACACATCCAAAACAAAACCAAAAATGTATATTCATTTCAGCACGTAGACACACAGCCTTATTCAGTCCACGGGCCTAGAGTCCGAAGCTGCTCTGTCTTTCTACTCCACTGCCTCTGCTGCCATGTCTGCTGCTGCTGCTTTTCTCAGCATGGATCCCACCCTCCACTCATGTTCTTCTTTAATGGTGGTCTGTTCCAGCAATGAAAGATAACTACTCCCCTATTTTAGTTCTGTATCTTCTATAATTACAGTTTTGACAATCACAATTAATGCTATTATAACTTACCGTCTATTGAAATCATAAAATTCTATCAGCATCATTCCCTGCTTCTTTTCACCAGACCCATCTGGAAAAGAGAAAAACTTGTCAGTGGGGATTCTCCTTTGTCCCCCTCATTCTAAAACTAAGCACACCCATAAAAGCTTGTAAGCTAGCTACTTCATCACACTTTTATAATGTCCTCCCCCTTTTGATATCCAATGTTCAAATTGCCTTTCCCTATCTACCCAGTGGATTCCTGGTATGGCGCTACAGGATCAACATTTGACTGTGAACAAGGTTAGCAGTTCAAACCCACCAGCTGCTTCTCAGAAACCCTAGTATATAGGATCACTATGAGTTGGAACCAATTCGACAGCACTTACAACATCAACGCATATTCCTTGATCTGAAGAATCTTCCATTCCAATCGGAAGTTTGAGAAACTGCATCCATAGCAAAAATACAGTTCATCAAACTGTAGCAATTCAAACTTGCTCAGAATATCAAACACCTTTATCTTCATCCGGTCAGGTTTTGGACACAACTCAGTCCTAGTCATCCAAGCTAGGTCAAGTGGGTACCAGCTGCAAGTCTGGGAGTTCACCCACACCACCACCCATTTCAAGCCAGCTGTCCCCTTCAGTCTCAACCCTAGCCCCCAGGGGCTAGGACAGCGTCCATATACTCAGAAGTTTGTACAGACCAGTCTCCTTTCCCTTTCCCTCTCTCATCTCCAAGTTAACAGATGCCAACAGAACATGTTAAAACTCAGTCTGTGTATTCATTGCTGCATTTCCCCAAAGTTCACCCATACTTAGACCAGGTGGTCATCAGCAAACTTGTGGCTTGCAGGTTTCCTTTAACTTTCGGTCCTAGAAGGGGGTTTTCGCTGATGGGTCTACTATTCTTGCCTTAATGCCTCCAAAACTCAAACCATCAAACTGTCTGCTTTTTACCTCTGTTTTCTTCCCATCATGAATCTCCTGTGCTCCCAGCCATTCTGCTTTGGTCTACATGTCTTTTCAAAGATTCCAACTCTGAAGGTTCTGGATGTGGCACAGGATTCTACCTAAGGCCCCATACTCTACAAAGGCTTAAAGCAAAAAGCCTATTTATTCCAGGCAACTTCTAACTCCCCTTTTGCAAATCCAATTAAGTATAGGCTGAAGGTAGTTTACAAGTTCTCTGTAATCATCATTTCCAATATTCACATCCATCATCCCTGTATGTTCATTTTACAGTAATAGGCAGGAGAAACCAATATCCATATGGCAGTCAAACACACAAACCTTTTAAAATGCTTAACTTCTATTTTTTCTTCTCCCTTGGGCTAACCCTATTCATATGCATATGACCTTGGGCCTCTGGCAGAGTGGATTCCAGTCGGCCCCTGGTCACAGATCAGCATCTTTTTTATCCAGTGTGACACTGTTGTTGTTGTTGTTGTTAGGTGCCATCGAGTCAGTAGAACTCATAGTGACTTATGCACAGTAGAATGAAACACTGCCTGATCCCAGGCTAACCTCATTACTGTTGCCATGCTTGAGTCCATTGATGCTGTCACTTGGCCAATCCATCTCGTTGGGGGTCTTCCTCTTTTTCTCTGACCCTCCACCATACCAAACATGATATCCTTCTCCAGCAACTGGTCCTTCCTGACACTGGCTCCAGGCAACTCCAGAAGCTGCCCTCTCTCTCCTCAGCTGAAATACTCTCTTATAGAACCTCATGCTTCCATGAGTCTGAAGCCATTGCAGTGAACCCTACTATGGCACGGTTCCTATTTTTCCAATGATTTTGTCTGTTTGTTTCCTGAATTTTTCCATAGTTTTGTCTATATTTTCCTTTATTTCTTCTGCAGTTTTCTAGATCTTTCTCATAATCCATTGAAGTGGCCTAACTAGCATTCTTTTTCATTCCTTATCAGGTAGTTCTGATACCATTTGTGATGTTCTATTTTCTGACTCTGTGGGGTTTTGGTCTCTTGTTTGAGACACTCTGTCTTGTTTCTTGGTGTAAGCTGAAATTGTCTGTTTTCTCCAAAACATTATGATGTCGTTTTGATGTTTAGTTGATGATTATATATTGATGTATTCTCAGGCAGTCACCACCTGTCTCCCAGTGGATGTGGAAGAGACCAGAACTGTGAATGCAGTTAGTTCTCTGTTTGTTATTTGTGTAGCATAGTTCAGAGTGTGTTCACGCACCTCCAGAAGCAGGGTCATTATGCCAGGTACCCAACCAAAGGCACAGCAGAGGCTGTGCCACTGGCCACTGGGTTGGCAAAGGCAAGGATTGGCTATGCCTCTGGCTACCAGGCAAGCACAGGAACAAGGAAGAATTATACCCCTTACAGCCAACCTCCAATCATGTTCCGTGTCCTCAGGCTGCTGTATCAACAGCCACTCACAAAACCTCATGATGGTTGTGCTGTGCCACGCCAGCCCACAATCCGCCAGTTTTTCTTCTCTCTCACTGCTCCTGTTCAGCTTCCTCTTGCAGTCAGCACTCAGCCTACCTCTCTGTCCAATCCTCTGAAGCTCGGAGTTCCAGGACCACCATCTGAATCTGTTCACTTAGTCTCTCCTCTCTTGTCTTTGTTGCAGAGGGTCAGCTCAGCGCGTCTGCTTGCCCCACCATCTTGCCCCAGGCCTCCTTTACTTCTTATACACAAATTGAAAAGTATTCTTAACTATTTTCCTTTCCAAGTTGAACTCCATGCTCATTAGATTTATTTTCAGATGAAATTTATTTTGGTGCTCTCCACTGAACTCTTACTTTTCTTCACATTTTGTTAAGTGACCTCAGATTTGCAATAAACACTGTTTTATGGAAGTTTTGTGATTACTCATCTACTTTATGCTCTCAAACCAGCATTCCCATGTCCGTTGGCATCAAAGCACACCTATGTGCCCCACACAGCTGTGAAATAAGAGCCTGAAAGACCCCGTAGGCTGGAGACGTTCATGCCAGAGCCACAAGACGTTAGAAGAAAACAGACATCACGGCCAGATGCCCATCACCTCTGAGGGGGACACCTGCCAGTGGAAATCTTACCTCAGTACTTTTAAAACTGTTTTTGGATTCTATCTGTTATGGAGTTGTAAGTAGCTCCTGTTTTTAATATAATAAAGGAGAACCAACTAGTTGCAGTTGAAATGTCTCCAACTCAGGGTGGCCTCAAGTGTGTCAGAGTAGAACTGCACCCCCATTGGGTTTTAATGGATGTTTTTCAGAAGCAGATCACCAGGTCTTTCTTCCAAGGCATTTCTGGTTGAACTCAAACCTCCAATCCAAGGATTAGCAGCTAAACATGTTAACTTGTTCCAAACAATAACATGAGTCAGTCAGATTAAGTTTTCCAGAAAGTTGAACAAAGATGCATTGGTGTGGGATGATGGGATAGCAACGGAAAACTCTGTATGGAGTGAGCAAGCTGAAGTAAGAGAAGCCGAGAATATGAGGAAGGGGAGGAGCCAGAGAGAAGGTACAAGGACAATGACTGAGTTCAACTCTCTCGCTGTTGAGTCAGTTCCAACTCATAGCAACTCTACAAGACAGAATTGTTGCTGTTGTTGTTAAGTGCCGTCAAGTTGGTTCCGACTCATACCAACCCTGTATAGGGTTTCCAAGGAGTGGCTGTGAGTTTGAACTGTCCCATTGAGTATCTGAGGTTGTAAATCTTTACAGAAGCTGAGTCCTGCATCTTTCTTCAACAGAGTAACTGATGGGTTCAAACTGCCAATCTGTCCATTAACAGTAGAGCTCTTCACATCTGCGCCACTAGGGCTCCTTAACTGAGTCTCACTGAGGCAAAACACTAGTGTGGAGAGACCAGGAGAGGCTGCAAGGTTCCCACTGGCTAGCGCCAAGTCTTGTTTATTTCACATCCTAAAAATACCATTTCATCTCCTCCTCTGTCACATTAGAGTACGTTTAAGAGATTATACATTCACTCACTCCTTGATTCATTCCATTCATGTCTACCCTATCATTCAATATGAATATGTCTACTTACTTTACCTGAGTTCATTTGACTGTTGCTGCTGTTAAGTGCTATTGAGTCATTTCCAACTCATAGTGACCATGTATAGGAGTGGCTGGTGAGTTTGAACCACCGACTTTCTGGTTCAAATTGACCTCGTGTTCCAGCGCTTACCCTACAGCCCCACATCAGGACTCCATAGAGTAGTAGTGGTTGTGTGCCACCATGACCGTATGTATGGTTTTAGAGACTGTAAATCTTTTTAAAGATGCACAGAAAACCTCATCTGTCTTCCATAGAGTGATTGGTAGATTCCAACTGATAAGTTTATGGTTAGCAGCCCAGTCCATAATCCACTATGCTACCAGGGATCCAGATTTGACTAGGTCTCTATAGTCAAAGAAGGAGCTCCGACAGCGTAATGGTTACTAATAGGGCTGCTAACCTCAGGGTCAGCAGTTCGAAATTACCAGCTGTTCCATGATAGGAAGATGAGGCTTTCTGCTCCCGTTAAGATTTACAGTCTCAGAAACCCTGTACAGGATCGCTATGAGTCGGAACTGACTCCACGGCACATAACCACCAAACACCACTATAGTCAAAGAATCGAAATTTTCCATTGGTTAGCCATTACCCTTGGCTTAGAAAAATGATTTTATTCAAGTGTTGTAGCCACAATTCATCCAATTATCTCGGCCTAACATAAATTTATATACAGGCAAGTAGGCAGCAGCTTGATGGGTTAGGCTTGACTGGTAACATGTTCTCCCGTGCAAGAACAACACACACACACTCACAAACACACACACACCAATATTCTTGTCAGCTGTTTACAGTATTACTATTCTTATGCTGGATAAAGCAGTATTTTATTACTGTGGTTGGTTTTTCCTCATTGGGGAGGGTAGCATATGAAGAAGTAGCTCCAATAGAAGAGCTTTGCTTAGATAGTCAAATCATTTCCCAGCAGAACAAAACCAGTATGCAGATGGAGTAGCTAGAGGAACAGAATATACTTCTTGAAAGAAACACCAGCAGGAAAAAAATAAAAAACAAAACAGCAGTCTGATTGACTACCACAAGAACAGGCAAGTTGTTCACAGGGGAGCCATCAAGGCAAGCAATCAAGTCCCTTCAGGGCAAACCCCCTTACAAAATTGAAATTCAAAGGGAATACACGAGCAGGCATGAAATCTTGCTGGTGATTTTGTTGGTCTGCTGATGAATGGAAGTGGGGGAGAAGCAGCAATGAAGATGTGGGCTGAGTCTGACCACATCACATAGACTCCCATCGACCTGAAGTATGGTGAGACCTGGAGACTCCTGATCCCAGGGATAAGGAAGGACATAGCCGCCAGAGGGCTTGAGCTGAGATTGAAACATCCAGCTGATATGAAGTGAGGGGAGCTGCACAATAATGCCCATACTGGCAGATACTACCCATCTGACCTAACTTCAATGGCTGGATGATCAGAACTCGACTAGAGGAAGAGTAAAAAAAAAAAGTTTTTATAAAGAAAACAAGTGTAAATTGCTACAATTTGATGAACTTGACCTATACTTATGGATGTAGGAGCTTAAAACACCAACCAAGAGGGAAGGACTCTTCATAGCAAGGATCATTCCTATCCCCTCTACACAGGGTTGATATGGATGGGCAACTTAGATGTTGTTGTTGTTAGGTGTTATTGAGTTGGTACCGACTCATAGCTACCCTATGCACAACAGAACAAAACACTGGCTGGTCCTGGACCAACCTCACAATTGTTGCTACACTTGAGCCCATTGATGCTGCCACTTTGCCAATCAATCTTGTTGGGGGGTCTTCCTCTTTTTCTCTGGTACCTCCTAACAATATGTCCAAAGAGATGAGAGATGAAATTTGGCCATCTTGGGCTCCAAGGAGCACTCTGGCTGCACTTCTTAGACATTGGCTAGCTAAAATTGGGGGTGGAGGGAGGGCTCTTTAATGGCACAAAGTGACTGGCTTACAAGTTTTCATGAAGGAATTTAATATCAGAGTACACGGGGGAAGGTGGTATCCCCACTGAGTGGTTTTCATCTGGTCTGGCAAAAGGAAATGGGGATAAGACTCCTATGATTCAATAGTTGTTATCATGACTGATTGCAATTGTCACAACTGTAATAGTAGAGGTTGGAGGACCCTAGGACCATCAAGGGAGAAGAGCAGGAGCAGAGTGTGGGACCCTATTCAGAGAAGCAGCGACATCAGAGATGGAAGCAGGAATGATGACATGGAGAGCTAGAGTGGCTGAGGACTCGAGACTCATGGAGGGACAGGGGCTGTGTGCTGGTGGCCGGGGACAGGCTTACAGGGTATGCTTTTTGGGTGGTTGTTTGAATGATTGTATATGCCTGAGTGTTTTGATATACATAAAAAACAACAACAGAGGGAATACTGTTGAATGATGATGCATGGAGGGGATTGTAATCATTGAAATGAAACGAAATATGATAGGATGAGTGTGAAACTGATGTTCTCCCATGTTAAATTATCACTCAATTCACAATAAAAACTAAAACAAAAAACAAAAAAACAGTGTGCAGAATAGTGACTTAGGGATAGGGAATAACACAGAAGGTTAAAGGGACTTTAGAGACTAAACCAATTGCCAACTGTGAAATTAATGCATCAAGGTTGAGGGATCATGAGTTTTACCTGAGTCAGATATTCTCAGGATCTACAGAAAAGACAGATTAAAAGACATCAAAGAGTGTTAGAAGTAGAACAGACCCCTGAGATCATCTAGTCCACTGCACTCTATGGTAAGAAAATAGGCAGTACAGGCAGGCCAACTGACTTGTCCAAGAGACACCAATATAAGTTCCCATGATGAAAACTCAAGTCTACCCACTTACCCAATCCACTGTACCACACAACTTTCCTCACAGCCTGCTTTACTTTGCAATCTCATTTGGCTATTTAACAAGATTTAATCAAGGTCCCAGACGCCAATATTCTAAAAACAAAACTTGCTGAAATAATTCTGAGTGGCTTACCGACCTGAGCGAAGTGTGTTCCAAGAGTAGGCATTTGTTGCTTGAGAGAAACCTATCAAGGCTCACAGAGCTCCTGAAATGCACCATAATTCCACCTGAGTTTAGACAAGGACAGCACCAGTCAGGGTTATCTGCAGGGTACACTCATGGGTACATGCCGATAAAGCATAGCAAGGCAACTGCAGAAGCTTGTTTCTCAGAGTCCCTACTCCTCGAGCTCTGAGCAGAGTCGCTTCTGTTGTACCTTATTTTTAGTTTCAGATTAACTTTGATTTTCTGATTTCAATCTTCCTATCAGCTTCTGCTGATAGGCTGATGATTCTTGGCTCTTCTTTCTACTCTAATTCCTTTTCCCTGCAATAATCATAGAGTAGTAATATCGCAATTACTTCCACTTTCCTGCCTTCTCTTTCTCGCTCACACATGTATAAAAAGAGACTCTCAGTTCGCTCTGATTTCATGGGGGCTTATCCAGTAATTAGCTTCCTAAAATGTTTTCTGAGTGTTTCAGGACCCTTTGCAGATGGCACTGTGTGATTCATACTGTTAACCATGTAACAATTTTCATTGTTCCAAACTCCTTTACACGAGAGTTTTAAGTATAATCCTCTGAACGCTGAAGGTAAATGTCAACATTTCTAAATTAATCTCCTCTGATAAGTCATTAATGTCATTAAATAACATCCTTCAAGCCTCCTGAAAAACTACAGCCAATGATGCACAGTTAGATTTTAGCTAACTAGAAAGCATTCAAATAGTGGGAGGCTAACTGGATTTCATTTGGTAAAATTGTCTTGGACATCCTTCACTGTTGTCTGTTCTGTGGAAGTAGAAACTTCGCGGAATACAAAGTATCAGTTCACAGACATGTTCAGTATTTTGTGGGGAGCACCAAACTAAGAGTGTGTGGAGAAAGGCTTCTTCTAAGATTAGTTCAGCAACCAACCAACTACATAATCTGGGGCAAGATACTTAACTTTTCTGGGTCTCAAATTTGTCATTTTTCCAAATCAAAAATTTTAAAGGTCTCTGAAGTTCCTTCTAATTGTATGATTTTTTTACCAGGAAATTCAGAAATTCAGAAAAGACTTCAAGATCATATACAAGAATCATTATTCCAAGATAAAAACATTTAATAAAAAAAACTTTAAAAAAAAAGAATCATTATTGCATTCAATGGGCATTTACTGATGGATGGTGTTCTAGGCCAGGATCTCAGAGAAGATGCTATGAAAGGGATGGGAGAAAGACGGTGGGGGTCAACAACCATAATCTCATCATTCATAGTGAGCATCTCTTACCAGGGAAGTTGTTCCCCCATATGCTTATCTGCTGCTTAGTTTAAAGTTACGCCATGTACATTCCTCCTATCTCTTTGTAATCCCTGGTCTTTTTTTTTTTTAATTTTGTTTCACTCTATCCAGGACCTTCCAGAGGGTTTGGTAGTGGTACCTGGGAACCATTTAGTTCTTTTGGTCTCAGTCATGGAGACTGATGTTCACATGTTCCATTACTCCATTGGACTAACTCATCCCAAGCATCTTCAATTCTCATCACTATACTTTCTTCTCCTCATGGAGAGACCATTAGCTGTACCTTAAATGGCTTCTTAAAAGCTTTTAATGAGGAGTTCTGGTATGGTGCTGTGGGTTATTGAGCCAGACTGCAAAGCCATTTGAACTGCAAGGTCGGCGATTCAAGCTTACCAGCTGCTTCTCGGAAACCCTACACAGGGCCGCTATGGGTTGGAACTGACTCTACAGCACTTAACAACAACAACAACAACAAGCTTTTAATATCCCAGATGCTACTTTCTGCTCCTACAAAGATTTACAGCCTTGGAAACCCCATACAGGGTCACTATGAGAGGGAATCAACTGGATGGCACTTAATAAATACAACACCTCACCAAAGTAGAATGTAGAAACTTTGTCTTTGTGAACTATGTTATACCAATTAACCATGGTGTCCCCTGAAACTACAGTCCTGAGCCTCAGGCTCAGCTTGTGTCATCAATGTTGAGGTTAAAGAGTTAGAAGAATCCAACTCTGTTCTTCTTAAGTAGTGCCTTGCTTATCCAAAGTCTCTTTCCTTTCCTTATAAATTTAGTTTTTCCCAAGCTGCTTTCAGGATTCTTTCCTTATCTTTGATTTTAGATACTTTGACTATATGTCTTGATGATTTTCTTTTGAGGTCTATCATGTTTGGTGTTCGTTCAGCTTCTTATATGGTTATCTTCTTGTCTTTCATGTTGTTAGGGAAATTTTCTTCCAACAGCTCAACTATATTTTCTGTGCTTTTCTTTTTATCTTCCTGTTCAGGAAATCCATCTCCCATAAATTATTCCTCTTCACATTGTCCCACATAGGTCTTAGGCTTTCTTTAGATCTTTTCATTCTGTTGCTTATCATTGTTCTTCTAGCTTACTAGTATTGAGAGATGTATCTTCAGGCTCACTAATTCAGGCTTCCATTGATTCTGTCAACTCCTCTGCTCTTTCATTGTATTGTCCACTTCTGAAATCTTAATATTAATTTCTTGGATCTGCATTTACAGGTTTTGTCTTGTCCCCCATTCCTTTTTCTGTTTTGCTAAATTGCTTCTGAAGTGCTTTCCTGAATTCTTCCTTTTTTTCTGTCAAGTTTCTGTTAAGCATCTGGAGATACTTAAATATCATTCTCTTGAATTCTTTTTCAGGTAGTTCAAATGCCTTTTTTCCTCAAATATGTTTTCTAGCTTTGCTTCTTGGTCACCTGTTTGAACCACTCTGTCTTGTTTCTTCATGTAAACTGCAGCTTTCTTGAATTTTGGTGTATTCTTAGGCATTCACTAACTGCCTCCTGGTGGGTTTGATGAAGAGCTGAGCTTGTGTACCAGGATGAGAGGGCCCTCCCGTCCCGGGCTGACCACAACTGGCTCTGAGAGCCTGGTATAGGCTATATCTGATTTCAGGTGCCAGGGTGATGGCTTCTAGCTCCCCACAAACTCCAATGTGACCTCAACAGTCCAGAGAGCAGAATTTCCCTAGAAGAGTATACGGATGGGATCTGGCCACCATTCTGCTCACCAGAGTAATATGAGGTATGAGAAAAGAAAAAGATTTTTGTCTCATTCTGTCCACCAATAAGCAGCATACTTCTGTACCACCTGCTGCTCTTTGGCGGCACCTTGGCAGGCCTTTGCTTTTTATTTTTCCCCTCCCTCTCCCACATATCTATTCAGCTGCTTCTCTAGTGAGGGTTAGCTAGGGCTGACTGCAGATCTGGATAGGACCTGTATGAACAGGGTCAATACAGACAACCTCCCCCTCCATCAATGGGGCCCCCAACTGCACTGCTCACTCTGTGCGGCTTCAACCCACAGGGGTGTGTGGGAAACAAGAAAAAAAAAATTACAACTTTTTCTGTCTGAGTCACAGGTATGTTTCTACACCGCCAATATACTGAAGCTGCTTACAGAAGCTCAAGATGCCTGCACCTGTCTGGTCATCAGCACAGGTCACCAAACTCTCCCTGTTTATTGTGTCTGCTCAACTTTCTCCGTTAGTAAGCATTCAGTTCACTTCTCTATCCCTTCATCTGAATCTCAGAGTTC
Source organism: Chrysochloris asiatica (assembly GCF_000296735.1). NCBI lineage: Eukaryota > Metazoa > Chordata > Mammalia > Afrosoricida > Chrysochloridae > Chrysochloris > Chrysochloris asiatica. Next base: position 120,104 of record NW_006408538.1, read on the forward strand.
CAGCACTATCAACTGCATCTGTTTCATTTGGCTTTCCGTAGCTGTGTTGTAGAGGATCTGTATAGCTGTTCTGCCTAGACCGTCATCTTGCCACCTCTTCCAGCAAATCTGCTTTTATCACTTTCTTCCTACCTTCTGTTCTAATGATAATGTACAAAATACTGGCTGGTAAGATGGGTATGATCTAACCTCATCTTTCTTTCCAGATCATTGTTTTGTTTTTTGCCACTTGCATTTTGTTTTTTGCTCCAATCACACTGGTCATCCATCAATAAATTTATAATCATGGTCCTTTCCACCTTCAGGATTTGCCCAGGCAAGTTTCTCTATACTTGAGCACTGCTTCCCTTAGCATCTACCCTCCTTCCCTCAATTAACCTATTTATGGGTCAGATCTTTGTTTCCTCAGTGACAGCATCCCCGCTACCTTAGCTTAGGTTGCCCTGTGTTACATGCCCAAGCATCTTCTCTTTCTGCTTATTAAAGCAGCCAGTCACTTTCTAGGTTGCCTTCTTCATCAAATTATGAGCTCATTAGGGCAGAGACTCTATCTTTAATTTGTCCACAAGGCCCCCCAGATCCTTAAAAAGAAATATTTATGAATGAATGAATCAAAATATCCTTCTGGACTAACAAGTAATGATTAATGTTTATTTGTCATTCTTACGGATTGTGAGCTCTTTGAGATTCAGGACTATTTTTCATTTGACTTCATGTATCTTGTGCTCAGTATACATCATAACACACAGTAGGTGGTTTTACTGAATGAATGAACTCATTAGCTGTATGAGTGAAGTAATTAAACATATATTGAATGTCTAGTAGGTACCCACATTGCATTAGACATAATAATGGGTAATATATCCATTATTCCAGGAAATTTGTAAATTTGCATTTTTTACATACAGTATTTTTTAGAAGTCAGTAAGTTTGAAAGCAATATTTTTTAAAATTTCATATTACAATCCTTTCACTGAGGATTTGAAATAAAAGAGAATATTTGTGGGTATATTGCAAATTTGAATTCAATGGTTTTAGAACATAATATGCATTTGGTTCTGATTAAAATAGTTGGAGATCTTATTTTCACACACACCCAAAATTAATTAATTATTATAGGCTAAAGAGGAAATGATCTAAAAGTCATCAGTTATCTGATATAATCAAAGTTAACTTCATAAATCCACATAGTTGAAGTGAATCCCCAATGAGAATGATGTTATTTATAAATTTCTCAATCTTATTTGACCATGAAATTGTATTTTTTGTGATTAGTGTTTTTCCTGAATACTTATGAACATCTTATGAAATACACTTTTCAAGGAATATGCACTAGAAAATACAGTGTTCAGGAGAAAATCTTCAATCATGTCTCACTTGCCTACCACTTTGACATCATTAGTATGTGTTTGGATTATCTCAAGTGTTCAGAGAGCAAACCCACCAGCTCAGTAGGCGACCCGGCCCTGGCGTGTCTGAGGTTACTCCAGCTGGGACTCAGACCTGGAGAACTAGGGTTTGGTTCCACCTGACTGAGCAGCAGACTGGTTGTTTCTTTTGTTTGGTCTCTTTTGCTTTGCTCTGTTTTTGGTCATGATTAAGTGGCCACCACTCCCTGCCTCTGAAAACATGACATATTGAGAGTGAACCGTTCTCCTTCAAGAAATAAAGGGTTTTGAAAATCCCTTTATGAAAAATGTCATTTTAATTGCGTATGTCTGCATTTAACTTTAAAAGAGATCAGCGTTTTATGGACTTATGGAGGAATAGGAATCTAACTTACCTTTCTGTATGAAACAACTAAATCACTGGACAAGAGTTTTTGTTTTTGTAAAATGGTTCTCAAGGCATTTAGTATCAGGCAATAAAAGACAGCAATCTCTGAAAACTAGGAAGAAAATGAGGTGAGTTGTACAATTGTCCAAGCTGACTATCTGAAAAAGTTTTCAGGCCACATAGTCAAGACAGAATACTTGGATTGAGCCCGAGTTGGGAAGACAGCTGGGAATGAGAAATCCAAGCCAGCTACAATAGGACAGTACCACAGGACAAGACAGGATGAAGAGTCAGAGAGAAGTCTGAATATTGAAGAGGCTTCCTCTCACATCTGAGTACTAATCAGCAGAAGCATGTGGGATACTAGCTGGGGTCAAGGAAAGAACCACCCAAAGGGATTACACAGAATAATCTCTGGTATTCACCTCTGGAAGGAATGAAGAGTGTTTGGTCTCAATGGTCAGAGTAAAAGCTTCATATTCCGTGACCCATCATACAGAGAACCCAAAAGACTGCTGCATCAGTTGTGAGGAAAAATGATCTCTACAAGAAATGCTGCTCTGGTTCCACATGAACGTTTTAATAAGCAAGACCTGAAAAGATCACACTGTTTCTAATTTAATTGCACCCAAGAACAAAGCGCAAGCATGGAAAGCTCAAGACTACAGTGCTCTTATGTTGTTTTTGTTAAGCACTGTCTAGTAAATTCCAACTCATAACGACCCTGTATAGGGTTTCTGAGGAGCAGCTGGTGAGTTTGAACTGCCGACATTGAGATTAGCAGTCCAGTGCTTATCCTACAGTGCCATGCCAGGACTCTGTGCTCTTATAGGAAGATGGAAATATTCAACATTCATTATGTAAATGGACACAATGCGTGCACCCACTAAAAATGATCAGACATGCAAAGGAAAAAAATATAACCGATAATGAGGAAAAAATATCCAAATAAAAGTGACCCACAAGGAGGGGGATGGAAGAACAAGGCAGATGGAGGAACACTTAGGCAGGGTTACATGGGCTAAATGGGACAGAGGTAAATAGTGATGTATGTTCAACCTTGGAACAAGAGGCTCTGTGATACAGGGATTGAAGCATATTCTGAACAGGTAAAAGAAGGGAAATTATGTTAAGATGCTTGACTGACTTATGAATCTTGGTTTCCCTTGCCTACTATTGTAAAATAGACACTTGAGTGGGAATATTGGGAAACATGGTTACAAAAAACCTGTAAGCCTGTCTTCAGCCAATAATGATTAGAATACCTAAAAGGGGTTCTAGAACTAGTCCAGTGAAACAGACTTCTTGTGGAGCCTTTGTAGTGTCTAAGACCTTAGGTGGAATCCTAATCCCCATCCAGAACCTTCTGAGGTGGGACATTCCCACTTGAAAGGATATACAGACCAGCCTAGAGTGGGTAGGGGAACAGAAGATCCTTCTTGATAGAAAGACCAGCTGGAAAATTTTTAAACAAAAATGGCAGTCTGAATGTCTACTACAAGAATAAGCAAGCTTTTTTCTGGGGAACCATCAAAGCAAGCAATCAAGTCCCTTCAGGACAACTTCTCCCCTCCAAGAATGAAACTCAAAGGGAACACATGAGCAGGCATATAAGCTTGCTGTCAACCATGTTGGTCTGCTGGTGAGTGGAAGAAGGGGAAAGGCAGCAATGACGAAGTGGGCTGAGTTTGACCAAGTTCCATAGACTCCCATCAAACTGGAGATGAGATAAAAAGAGCTTCCTCTTCTTCTGGTTGGTCCAAAATGAGGTGAGACCTCAGGATTCCTAAGCCATGGACAAGGACATAACCATGGAGGGCTAGAGCCAAGAGTGAAGCGTCCAGCTAACATGAAGTGAGGAGAGGTGCACAAGAATGCCCAAACTTGCAGATAGTATACATTTGACCTAGTTTCAATGGCTTGATTATCAGAATTTCAGTAGAGGAAGATAAAGAAATTTGATAAAGGAAACAACTGTAAATCACTACAGTTTTATGAACTTGACCTATTCTTATGGCTATGTTGTTGTTGTTAAGTGACGTTGAGTTGGTTCCAACCCGTAGCAACCCTGTATAGGGTTTCCAAGGAGCGACTGGTGAGCTTGAACTGCCGACCTTCTGGTTCAAATGACTTTACAGTCCAGTGCATTAACCCACAGTGCCACACCAGATTGTAGTAGCTCAAAATACCAACTGAGAGGGAAGGAGTCTTTCCATCAAAGATCCTCTGTTTCAAGCACTGATAGGGATGGGCAACTTATTAAATGACATATTGCATTAGGCAAATCTACTGCACAAGACCTTTTTTAAGTGATAAAGAGCAAAGACATCAGCTTGAGGACTGAGGTGTGCCTGACCCAAGCCACAGTATTTTCAATAACCTTATATGCATGTGAAAGCTGGACAGTGAATAAGGAAGACTGTAAAAGAATTGATGCTTATGAGTTATGGTGTTGGAGAAGAATATTGAAAGTGCCAGGGGCTGCGAAAAGAACCAATAGGTCTGTGTTGGAAGAAGTGCAGCCAGAGTGCTCCTTGGAGGTCAGGATGGCCAAACTTTGTCTCTCATACTTTGGACATATTGTCAGGAGGGACCAGTCACTGGAGGAGGATATCATGTTTGGTAAGGTGGAGGGTCAGAGAAAAAGAGAAATACCCCCAGTGAGATGGATTGGCAGTGTCAGCATCAATAGGCTCAAACATGGCAATAATTGTGAGGTTAGCCGAGGACCGGACAGTGTTTTATTCTGTTGTGCATAGGGTCACTATGAGTTGGAACCAACTCAATGGCATCTGATAACAACAACAACCTAAAATGGGGGGACTATAAAGGCATGAAATGACTGGCTTACAAGTTTTCAAGAGGGAGCTTAGTTTCAGAGTACATGGGGGAAGGTAGAATCCCCACTGAATAGTTTCCATCTCGTCTATACGGGTCTGGTGAAAGGAGATGTATATAAGATTCTTATGATTCAATAGTAAGTAACTGTTATCATGACTAATTGCAATTGTCACAACTGTAAAGGTAGACATTTTATAACATAAAGAGGGGACTAGTTAATCTTACATTCCAGGAACAGAGGACCCTAGTATCACCAAGGGAGAAGAGTATGAGTGGAATGTGGGACCCTATCCAGAAAATCAGTACCACCAGAGATGGGGGAGAGATGATGATGCAGAGAGATAGAGCAGCTGAGGACTCTAGACTCTTAGAAAGAGAAAGGCTGTGTGCTGGTGGCCAGGGAGCAGGCTTGAAGAAAGTGCACTTTGGTTGTTTAAATAATTATATATTCCTGAGTGTTTTGTGTACATAGGAAAAAATAAAACAAAAACAAAAATAGAAGGAATACTGCAAATACAGTTGAATGGTGATGCATGGATGGGATTGTAATCATTGCAATGAAACAAAATATAATAGGATGAGTGCAAAACTGATGTTCTCCCGTGGAAACTATCACTCAATTTACAATAAATGCCTTTAAGAAAACAAAACCAAACAAGCAAACCAACAAAAAAATTATTTTAAATGAAAAAAGAATAACCAAAAAGGATGATTTGAGTCCCTCATGGATACCAAAACTGCTGTTAGCTGTTTGCTATAAATTGAAGACTGTAGACGGGAAGGGTTAGAGACATTGAAACAATTGCTTCACATTTTGGTATTTTTACTTAATAAAGGTTTCTATGATTTTGTAGCAATACTTTTTGACTTACCCTCATAAGCATATGAAAATTAAAGAGTGCTTGACTGGGGAGAAAGAAAAAAAAACAAAAACTGACCCACATCACAATCATATTACATCAAATTGTAAATATCTGGATATTAAAAATCAAACTTCTAAAAGTCCATGGTTTAATACTCAGGGACAATATGGTCAAGTAGCATAACATACTCCACAAAGACAACATTCCATGACCAATTTTGATGAGTAGCATCAGGGATCTTAAAAGCTCATGATCAACCATCTAAGGTGCAGCTATTGGTCTTTCCATGTGATGAAAAGAGTGATGAGAATTGAAGAGACTTGGCATCAATTAGTTAAATTGACTAATGGAACATGTGAACATCAGTCTCCACCACTCTGAGACCAGAAGAACTAGACAGTTCCCAGCTACCACTACCAACTGCACTGAAAAGATCGCATTAGAAGGTCCCAAATAAGAGTGGAAGAAAATGTGGAACAAAATTCAAAATTATTAATAAATAGAAAAAAATACAGGGCTTACTGGTCACAAAGAGACTGCGGGAACGTGAGACTATGACCCTCAACCACCCTTCAAGTCTCAAAAGAAACATACCCTGGTGGCCCAATTTTCACTTGGGCAGTGGAAACGTTTGTAGGAGGGACAACACTAGTAAGGTATGGTAACCATAGAGTGGTCAATTATTCAAAATCAAAAGGACAATATTTCCCTAAGGACAAAGCTGAGAAGGGATGGGAAGGTGGGTAGAATGGAAACAGGAACCACAGGAAGGAAGCAGGAGAACTATTATTGCATGAGGGGATTGCAATCATTGAAATGAAATAAAATGCATACTTTGTTTGATATAAAACTAATGATCTTGTCTGTAAACCTTCACTCAATTCACATAAAAACAGTTCAAAAGTAAATAAATAAACAGCCCATGGTTCAAAAAACAAATCAATAGGAAAATTGTAAATTATTTGAATAGATGAAAACACATATCAGAATTTATGAGATGCAGTAAAACAATATTTAAAAGGAAATTAGTACACTAAATGCATAAACAGAAAAAGGGACCTCAGAACAATGATCTCAGCTTTCCTTTTTTTTTTTAAGTTTTTATTGTGAATTGCATGATAGTTTACATGGGGAACATCGGTTTTACACTCATCCTATCGTATTCATTTCATTGTACTGATTACAATCCAATCATATTCATTTCATTGCAATGACTACAATCCCCTGCATGCTTCATCATTCAACAGTATTTGCTTCTAGTCCCTCTGTTTGTTTTTTGTTTTATTTGGGTTTTTTTTTGTTGTTTTTTTTTCATGTGCACCAAAACACTCAGGAATATACAATCTTTCAAACAGCCAAAGGACACACCCTGAAAGCCTGCCCCACTGCTGCCAGCACACAGCCCATCTCCCTCCCTGAGTCTAGAGTCCTCAGCTGCTCCCTCTCTCCATGTCAGCAACTCTGCTTCCATCTCTGGCAGCGGTGGCACCGCTTCTCTGGGTAGGGTCCCACACTCCACTCCTGCTTTTTCTTGTCTCCCTTGGTGGTCCCAGGATCCTCCACTCCAGAACTGTAAGATTGACCATTCACCCCTTTTTGCTATAAAAATTCTACCTTTACATTTGTGACAATTGCAATTAGTCATGATAATAATTACTCACTATTGAGTTATGAGTCTTGTCCCCATCTCCTTTCACCAGACCTGTCTAGCCAAGATGAAAACTACTCAGTGGGGATTCTACCTCACCTAGCCCCCAACACACACACACACACCCTGAATCTAAACTCCCTCTTGAAAACTTGTAAGCCAGGTACTTCATGGTGTGGCACTGTGGGTTAATGCACCAGACTACAAAGCCATTTGAACTACAAGGCCAGAAGTTCAAGCTCACCAGCTGCTCCTCAGAAACCCTATACTTGGTTGCTATGGGTCAGAATCAACTTGGTGGCACTTAACAACATTTTAGGTAACCAATGTCTAAGTTGCCCATCCCTATCAAAGGAGATAGGAATGATCCTCGTAAAAATTCTTCATGGTTGGTATTTTAAGCTACTACATCCACAAGTATAGGTCAAGTTCATCAAATTGTAGGGATTTACACTTGTTTAAAAAAAAAAATCCCCCCTCTTTTCCTTCCTCTAGTCAGGTTCTGAACATCCAGCCATTGAAGCTAGGTCCAATGGGCACTATCTGCAAGTTTGGGTGCCCTTGTGCACATCCCCTCACTTCAAATCAACTGGATGCTTCACTCTCAGCTCTATCCTTCCATGGTAATGTCCTTGTTCATGGGCTCAGGAGTCCCCAGGTCTCACCGTACTTCAGGCCAACCAGCTCTCACCATACTCCAGGTCAATGGGGGTCTATGTAACTTGGTTGGACTCAGCCCACCGCTTCATTGCTGATCTCCCTCCACTTCCTCTCACCAGTAGACCAACGTTGTCGCCAGTAAGTTACATGCCTGCTTGTGTATTCCCTTTGAATGTCAGTCTTAAAAGGGCTCAGCTTTCCTCTTAAAAACAAACAAACCTGGTCATAAAAGGAAGATATTTAAAGGAGTCCAAGAAAAAATAACCATTATATACAGAGGAACAAAGATAAAAAAAAATGACAACAGATGTCTAATTAGAAGCAATGCAAGATCAAAAAACAAACAAACAAATAAAAAACCATGAAGAGCACATTTTTAAATACTGGGTGAAGGGGCTTTCTAAAGTTTTCTCCCAATGAAAATATCTTTCAAAAAATAAAAGTAAAATAAAGATTTCTTTCAGACATACAAAAACATAAATATTTCATCAATCAAGCTAACTTGCACTTACAAGAAATGTTAAAGCGAGTCACTGAAATCAAAGAAAAAAATGATGCCAGATGGAAATCTTGAGCTACATAAAAGAAAAAATAGAACTGGCAATGTAATTACATCAGTAACTGCTAGCCATTTTCTCTTCTTATTCAACGGGAGTAGCTGAAAACAGAAATAATAATACTGTATCATGTGTAGACATAATATGCATGACAAGATCCCACAAAGGATGTGAGAGGAGGAAAAAAATATGCTATGTGTGAAGTTGTGTAAAAAACAACACTCAGGATAGATCCTGATAAGTGAAAGATGTATGCTAGAAACCCTAAAGCAACTACTAAGATGATGAAAGTTATTTTATAAAATGTTTGTAGCATTTATGGTTTTATATACAGTTATAGATAATAAAAGGAAGAGTAATAAAATAATACCAAAGAAGACAGCAAAAGAGGCGAAGAACAACAAACAAATCAAAGGAAAAATACAAATGGAAAGAAGGCAAAGGAACTGCTAACCAAATTGTTCGAGGTTCAAAGCCCTTACCAGCAACTCAGAAACCTTATGTCATCATGAGTCAGAAAAGACTTCACAGCACTTATCAACAAAACAACAACAGCATAACAATAATAAACGAGCTCTGGCAGTACAAATGGTTAAATGTTTACCTGCTAATCAAAAGTTCAACAGGAGACAGACCTGGAGTCAGCTCCTGCGAAGACTGTTGTCATTAAGTGCCATGGAGTTGGTTCCACTTGAACCCCTGACTTTGCAATTCAAAATGACTTTGCAGTCCAGCACTTTAACTCGCAGTGTCCCACCAGGACTCCTGTGAAGATTGTTGATTGCCGTGGAGTCGGTTCTGACTCATAGCGACCCTGTACAGGGTTTCCGAGGCTGTGAATCTTTACAGGAGCAGAACAGCTGGTAGTTTCGAACTGCTGACCTTGAGGTTCGCTGCCCAATACGCTACCAGAGCTCCTTCCTGTGAAGATTACAGCCTAGGAAACCCAATAGGGCAGTTCTACTCTGTCACATGGCGTCACTATGAGTTGGGATTGACTCAAAAGTAAACAATAACAAACAAGAATGACAGTTAATACCAATTATCTAATCACCGTAATTGTTGGTGTACAGTACCGCTGGGTTTGTTGTGATTCATAGGGACTCTGTATAGAGGCTGGTGGGTTCCAACCACCAACCTTGATATTATCCTTTCAGTGCTTATCCTAAAGCTGCTTTATACAACAACAAAAAACCTCACTTCTGCTATTAAGAAAAAATAGGCTAAAAGGATACAAATAGAAAAGGTCGACTAACAAAGAGAAACAGGATAGCTGTATTGATACCAAATAAAGTAGATATTAAAGCAAGTAATGCTACTAGCTCTGGTAGTGTAGTGGTTACAAATCGGGCTGCCAACCTCAAGGTCAGCAGTTCAAAACAACCAGCAGTTCCGCGGGAGAAAGATGAAGCATTCTGCTCCCGTAAAGATTTACAGCTTCGGAAACCCTGTGCCAGGGTCGCTATGAGTGGGAACGTCGCTATGAGTCGGAACGGACTCCACGGTACTTAACAACAACAACGACAATGTTACTAGAGATAAAAAAGGTATTATAATGGTATAAGAGTTGAGTCATTCATAGGTTACAACAATCTTCAGTGTTTATGCCCCTAGTAACAGAGTTCCAAAATACATGAAGCAAAAGCTGATATAAACGTAAGGGAAAATAGATAAATCCATACCTAAACTTGTGAATTTCAATACCCTTCCCTATCAACTGATATTGCAAGTAGACACTATATATGGATAGAGAACACTTGAATAAATTTATCTAATTGAATTTATAGAACTTCTAACCTAATGGGACCTAATTTATATTTATAAAGCACTCCAGTTAACTACAACAGAGTGCACATTCTTTTCAAGTTAACCTACCAAGATAGATCATATTCTAAGATATGAATCAAGTCACAATAGATTTCAATCATATAAAGATTATTCTCTGATAAGGAGGAGGTTCCATTACAAATCAATAACAGAGAGACATCTAGAAAATTCCTCACATATTTGGAATACATATTAAATAAATCATGGGTCAAAGGAGAAATTGTAATTTTTTTTTCAGCAGAATGAAATGAAAACACATGTCAAAATTTGAAAAATGCACATAAGACAATACTTAGAGGAAACTTTATAATACTAAATGCTTATACAGAGTCCTGGTGTGGCATTGATGGATAAGCATTGGACTACTAACTACCAGATTAGTGGTTCAAACCCACCAGGCACTCCTCAAAAGCGAATGCAGGGTTGATATGAATCAGAATCGACTTGACAGCACCTACCATTACTAACAACAATAAATGCTTATATTACAAAGAAGAAATGTCTTGAACCAATTATCTCAGATTCTACCTTTTAAACACATGCACAATTAAAGCAAGAGCAAACAAAACTCAAATTACACAGAAAAAAAAAAATCAAAGCAGAAATCAACAAAATAGATAACAACCACAACAGATAAACTTATTGGAAAAAAGTCGATTCTTTAAACTCAACAAAACTAGTAAATATCTAGTCAAAACAATCAGGGGAAAAAATCACAACCCACAGAAGCAAAAATTGATAAAATGCACTTTATCAAATTTAAAAAGTTTTGTTCACCAAAATTCAGAATGAAGGTGGGAAAATATATTTTCTAACTGCATTTCAGATATAGGACTTTGACCCAGAATATATGAATTACTCTCACAACTGAAAAATAAGAAAAGCAACAGCTTAATAAAAAAAGGGTGAGGGGGAAATATGCAAATAGGCATTTTAGCTTTGAAGGTGTGTGGGTGGCAAATAAATATATGAAAGATACTTAAAATAATTATTGTTGCCGTTGTATTTGTTAGTTGCCAAGGAATTGGTTCCAACTCATTGTGACCATGTAGATGATTTCCAAGGTTGTAAATCTTTACAGGAACAGAAAGCCTCATCCGTCTCCCACAGGGTGGCTGGTAAGTTTGAACTGCCAACCTTTTTCTTAGCAGTCCAGTACTTATCCTGTGGCTCTGCCAACAGTCCTTTAGTTATTTGCTGTTGTTAAGTGCCGTCAAGTCGGTTCTGACTTGTAACAACCCTACACACAACAGAACGAAACACAACCATCTATGCTTTAGCAAACCCATTCCTGCAGCCATAGTGCCAACCCATCTCATTGGGGATCTTCCTCTTTTTCACTTTATCAAGCCTGATGTCCTTCTCCAGGGGCAGGTCCCTCCTGACAAGTCTGAAGTAAGAGCTATGCTTCTAAAGAGCACTCTGGCTGTACTTCTTCTAACACAGCTCTGCTTGTTCTTCTGACAGTCCATGGTACCTTCAACATTCTTTGCCAACACCACAACTCAAATGCATCAATATTTCTATGACCATCCTTATTCATTGTCCAAGCTTCACATGCATATAAGGCTATTGACAATATCATGACTTGGGTCAGGCGAACCTATATCCTCAAACTGTTATCTTTGCTCTTGAGCACTTTACATAGGTCTTGTGCAGCAGATATGCCTAATGCAATACATCATTTGATTGTTTACTGCTACCTCCATGAGTGCTGATTGCAGATCCAAACAAATAATGTTATTTATTGACCGACTAGTAAGGATTTTTTTTTTTTTTAATATTGAGCTACAATCCATACTGAAGGCTAGAGTCTTTGATTTTCATCGATAAGTATTTTGAGGCCTTTCTGCTTTCAGCAAGCAAGGTTATATCATCTGCATATCACAATCCTGATGTCACGTTCATCTTCATATACCCAAGTTTCTCAGATTATTTACTCAGCACATAGACTGAATAAGTATGGTGAGAGAATACAATCATGATTCACACCTTTTCTGATTTTAAACCATTCAGTAACCCCTTGTTTTGTTCTAACAATAGCCTTTTGGTCTACGTTCAGGTTCTTCATGACCATAATTAAATATTCTTAAATACCCATTTTCGCAATGCTATCCATAGTTTGTCATGATCCACACAGTTGAAAGATTTTGCATCGTTGAGAGCTTTTAGTTATTATTGTTGTTGTTATTGTTAAGTGCCATTGAGTCAGGTCCAACTCACAGAAATCCTGTATAGGGTTTCCAGGAGCTGCTGTTAAGTTTGAATCCCTTACCTGTGGTTCAAACTGACTAGGTTTATCCTATGGAGCCATACCAGAACTCCCTTTAACTATTAGGGAAATTCAAATTAAAAGCACAATGAGATAACATTACACCAATATGAGACAGAGTAAAAATTAAAAAAAAGACTGATCACACCAAGTGTTGTCAAGAACATGGAAAAACTGGAGCTTTCATATAGTGTTTGTAGCACTATAAAACAGCATGACGGTTTATTAAAAAGTTCTATGAAAACCTATCATATGTCCCAGCCATTCTACTTCTAGGTATTTACCCAAAACAAAGTGGATGCAAAGACTTGTATATGGATATTTAGAGCAATTTTATTTATTGATAATAGCTGAAAATTAGAAACAACCCAAGTATACATCATTTGTTGTTGTTTAATGCCATTGAGTCATTGCTGGCTCACAGAAGTCCTATCTGGGGTTTCCAAGGACCGACTGGTGAGTTTGAAGTGCTGATCATGTGGTTCAAACTGACCTTGTGGTCCAGAGTTTTAGCTCACAGTGCCACACCAGAACAAATAGACATCAATAATGAATGGATAAACAAAATGTAGACAGCCATACAATGAAAATATTTCTTCAGCAATAAAAGAAAAGGAAATATTGATAAATTCAACATGAGTAAATATCAAAATAAACCAGAAACAAGAGTACTGTATAAGTCCATGTACATAATATTCTAGAAAATGCAAACTAACCATAGTAATAGAAAGCAGACCAGTGGTTGCCTGGGGATGGGGAAAGAAGAGACCAAGAGGGGAAAGAGCAATGAATAACCAAGAGATAAACAGTAATGTTTGGCAGTATAGCGAGACCTGGGGACTCCTGGGCCCAGGGACAGGGACATGGCCACACAGGACTAGAGTACAGAGTGAATCTTCCAGCTGAGGGGAGATGCACAAGAACACCCACACTTGCAGATACTACTATTTGACCTGGCTTCAATGGCTGAATGATCGATCAGAACTTGACTAGAAGAAGAAAGAAGAGGGAAAAATATGTGATCTGATACAATTTGATGAACTTGACCTATACTTATGGATGTAGTAGCTTAAAAGAGGGAAGGAATCTTTACACCAAGGATCATTCCCACCCCCTGTGTACACAGGGTTGACAGGGATGGGCAACTTAGACATTGGCTATCCAAAGTGGGGGGTGGGTAAGATATACAAAGGCACGAAGTGACTGGCTTACAAGTTTTCAAGAGGTAGCTTAGTTTCAGAGGGTGTGGGGAAAGGTAGAATCTCCACTGAGGGGTTTCCAACCTGTCTGGACAGGGCTGGTGAAGGAAGATAGAGATAAGACTCTTGTGGTTCAATAGTGAATAATTGGTATCAGTACTGACTGCGATTGTTGCAAATGTAAAGGTGGATGTTTGGTAACAAAAGGAGGGGAGTGGTTGATCTTGCAGTCCAGGAGTGGAGGACCCTGGGATCATCAAGGGAGAGGAGAGGAGTGCGGACCTGATCCAGAGAAGCAGTGACGCCAGAGATGGAGGCAGAGACAATGACGTTGCTGGGGACTCTGGACTCAGGGAAGGAGAGGGGCTGTGTGCTGGTGGCTGGTGGGCAGGCTTGCAGGGTATGACCTTTGGTTGTTTGAATTGTTATATATTCCTGATTGCTTCAGTGTAAATGAAAAACAAAAACAAAAAAACCAGAGGGAATGGAAGAAAATGTTGTTGAATGATGATGTATGGAAGGGATTGTAATCATTGCAATGAAATTAAATACAACAGAATGAATGTAAAGTTAATGTTCTCCCATGTAAATTATCACTCAATTCACAATAAAAACTTAAAAAAAAAAAAAAAAGGTAATGTTTGGTGGTAATGCTTTTGTCCATTATCTTGATTTTACAGGTAAATATCTGTAACACTTAGAAAATTGTATGCTTTAAAGACGTAATGTTCATTGCAGGTCAGTTAACCAAAACAAAACAAGCAAACTACCAGTTAAAAATATATCACTGACTCTGATTGGCTGTGTGTACAGTTCCATATGGTACCACTAAAAATTGTGCAACATTCTTCTCATAACTGGCAATATAGAAGGTGAAAGCTAGAAATGCTATTTTTCTTTTGTGCAAATTACTCATTTTATTCCATTTCTATGCTCAGTCTGGTTTCATGATTTAAAATAAAAAAACAAAACAAATAGAGACAAAGAAGAGAAGATATAATTTGGACTTGGAGAAAAAAATTAGCTGTGCTTTGTTAAGAATGTTGTATTAAAATTTTAGCTGTACTTTGTTGAGAAGGTTGTATATGACAGAGAGGACTGGATATCCTCTTCATCCTCTCAAGGACAAGAGATCAATCTTTCAGGAGATAAAGGTGAAGCATAAAGAAAAAATGCATTCAAGTGTTGGGTTTGAGCGCTAGAATGGTTGACTCTGAGAGTTAAGTAAGTAACCTACATAAACCTGCAGACCTGACACTGAGAGTGGGATATGCAAACTGACTCTTATGTTTTCTTCCAGCCCTTGGATCTCACTTCTGTTGTGGCCAAGGACTGCAGATCTGTGTCATCACCACAGCTTTCACATTAAACAAGACACCCAGCCTGAGTACCTTGGCCTTTTAGTTTTAAAATGGCATTTGCCAAGACAGACCCTTCACCTCTGGATAACATACTTCGGGCAAACCACTCAAACTATACTCAAATCTATTCACTGGTTAATGTTTTACTCTGGGTTTTCTAGAGAAGCAAAACCAGTGAAACACTACATATGTGTATAAATGGAGAGAGACAGATTTATTTCAGAGAAATGGCTCACACAATTATAGGGGCTGGCAAGACCCAAGTCTGTGGATCCTGAGACAGGCTATAGACCTCCCCTGGCTCACAGAGTTTCAGGGGCTGGCGAATCCAAAATCTGCAGTTCAGATTGCAGACTGGAGACTTCTGCAGGCTTCTATCCCAGGAGCTGGAGGACAGACAATGAGAAGAATGCCAAGAGAAGGGGTGTGGGGAGAAGAGATTGAGAGGGAGGAAGAGAGAGCAGAGACAGGGTGAACTTTTCCATTTATATACTACAGGAAGGTCACACCCACAAGGAAACTCCCCTCTCAACTGACTGGCTGCTCACTTCATATCACAAAATGACAGACCTGCCAGACCATCCAGAATCATAGCCTGGCCAAGCGGACATATAACATGAATTATCATAAAACATTAATTTCCATAATTGACATATAATATTAATTTCCTGACCAAAAGAATTTCTTGAAATAGAGAGTGAAAGACTAAGTCTTTAGGGTAGCAGACAATCTTATGTTTCTCCCACTGGGAGTCAGATTGCCTCTATGGTAGTGGAGTGCTTTGTTTAGTTTTTAGGGAGTAAAATGGCCAAGGAGAGTTGATTGCATGGCTTTGATGCCATTCCCACAGGCCATGGCCTAGAATCCAGGAGATTTCAGCCACACTTCCTAAGGATTCTTGTTATTGTTGTTGTTGTTGTTAAGTGCCATTGAGTCCATTCTGCCTCATACCAACCCTGTATAGGGTTTCCAAACAGCAGGTGGTGAGTTTGAACTGCCACCCTTATGTTTCACACCAACCTTGTGGTCAACTGCTTATCCTATAGCACCATACCAGGACTCCAGGTACATCCTGTAAAATAAGAAGATATGTCCTTCAGCATCCATAGTCACCTCTCTTCTGTCGTTCTTGTTACCTCCATCATGTTGGTCCCCAGTACATGGTGACCCCATGCACAACAGAACACAATATTGCCAGGTCCTGAACCATTCCTGTGATCAGTTACATTGCGAAAAATGGGTATTCAGGAACACTTCATTGCACTCATGAGAAACCTGTACATAGATCAAAAGGCACTCATTGGAACAGAACAAGGGGAGGCTGACTGGTTTAATATTAGAAAAGTGTTCACCAGGGTTGAATCCTTTCATTATACTTATTCATTTGGTATGCTGAGCAAATAATCCAAGAAGTTGGATTACATGAAGAAGAATGTGGCTTCCAGATTGGAGGAAGACTCATTGACAAACTGTGATATGCAGATGATACAACCTTGCTTGCTAAAAGCAAAAAGGACTTGAAATACGTTCTGATGAAGATCAAAGACCACAACCTTAAATACGGGTTGTACCTTAATATAAAGAAAATGAAAATCCTTTTCACTGAACCAATAATTAGCATCATGGGGGAAAAGATTAAAGTTGTCAAAGACTTCATTTTGGTTGGATCCTCTATCAACACTCTTGGAAACAGCAGTCAGTAAATTAAACAACTTATTGCATTAGGCAAAACTGCTGCATAAATCCTCTATAAAGTCTTCAAGAGCACAGATGCCAGTTTGAGGACTAAGATGAACCTGACACAGGCCATGATACTTTCAATAGCCTCATATGCATGTAAAAGTTGGACAATGAATAAAGAAGACCTCAGAATTGATGCCTTTGAATTATGGTGTTAGAGAAAAATAAAAAAAGGTTCTATGTACTGCCAGAAGAACAAACATCTGTATTTAAAGAAATACAACCAGAATGCTCCTTAGAAGTCAGGGTAATGAGACTTTGTCTCTCATACTTCAGACATATTCTCAGGAAGGACCAGTCCCTGAAGAAGGACATTATGCTTGCTAAAGTGGAAGGTCAGTGAAGAGAGGAAGACCCCAACGGGATGGATTGGCACCGTGGCAGCATCGATGGGCTGAATCATAACAACTGTAGATATAGCGCAGGACCAGACAGGGTATTAATGGTTTGCATTGGGTTGTATGAGTTGGAACTAAATCGACGGCACCTAACAATAGCAACATCAGATCTACTTAGTTTTACAAAAGACTAAGAACCTTGTTAGATAATTAACACTAAACAGTCTTAGGTACTGGCAGAAACATCTAGAGTTTTAAGAAACAAGGACCTAGTTGACCAGCTGGCTCATCTCTTGAAAGAAGCCTTAATTTCCCAAAATTTCTATCTCCAAATCTGTATGCACAAAGATCACAGAAACCGTTTGTTCTCCTTTGTTTCAAGTGTGTTCTTAAATGTTCATTTAAGCATTTTTAAGATGACTTTCTTAAATCCTTATAATTCTAACATCTATGTCTTCTTAAAGGAGCTCTGGTGGTGTAGTGGTTACGAATCAGGCTGTGAACTGCAAGGTCAGCAGTTCAAAACTACCAGCTGTTCCGTGGGAGAAAGATGAGGCTTTCTGCTCCCGTAAAGATTTACAGCCTCAGAAATCCTGTACAGGGTCGCTATGAGTCGGAAGCGACTCCATGGCACATAACCACCACCACCACCACCATGTCTTTTTAAAGTTGATATCTGTTGATTTTCTTTTCTCATCCAAGGTGAGATTTGCCTGGCTCTAAGTAGGATAAGCATTGGACTACTAACCACAAGTTCCACAATTCAAACATACCAATCACTCCTCAGAAACACAGCACGGAACCAACTCAATGACACTGAACAACAGTATGATGGAAGATATTTTCATTGTGTCCTGGACATTTGGATATTACATTATGATATCTTGTTCAGTGTTATTGAGTTGGTTCCAACTCATAGCAACCCTGTATAGGATTTCCAAGGAGCTGCTGGTGAGTTTGAACTGCCAACCTCGTGGTTCTAACCAACCTTGTGGTCCAGTGCTTAAAACTTCCGTTTCCATTAACTTCTGCTGAAACTGCACCAGGGGTAGAAATGGACACTCTGACATTACCTCTTTGCCACTAGAAAGGATAGAACTCCAGGCTCCCTACCTGGGCCCCACTGACACCACAACTGCAGGGAAGTGTGGCACTGTGTATCACCATCAGATGGACATGAAAGTTCAGAGTCCTGGGTACCTTCCACTGAACTGAGAGGGAGAGAGGGGTGAGTAGAGAAGACCACTCATCACTATAGGATCAGAATGTGGCCAGACTCCTCTCCTGACCTCCTCTGATGCCACCTTGACATGGAGATACCTCCAGAAATTCAGCTTTTGCTGATAAGGTAGGGTGTGACATCTTTTCTTCCTTAGAGAATTTACCAGCTGAATTTTTTATCTTGCTTGATTGAATCTTCCCCAGGTTTTTTAAAAGAGAGAGTAGGATTTTCTTAGGACCTTGTGTGCACCCTTGGGCATTTCTGAGCCATTGGCTTCTCCAGCCTTGTGTGAGATATATGGGAAGGAAAAGAAAACCCAGGGAAGTCAATGCCACATCATTCCTTGACCCTACGGTTCCTGGCCAGTCATCTTCCCTCCACCTCTTGGAGGCTCTTTTGCCTGCTATATATTAAATATCCAGAATTTTTTATTGTACTTAGTCGGAAGGCTGGGAGTTCCTAGGTGGTGCAAATAATTAACACACTTGCTGTTAACCAAAAGGCTAGCAGTTCGAATCTACCTATAGTTATGCTGGAAGAGAGGATTAGCAATCAGCTTTTGGAAAAAAAAAAATTCTCCAAGTGGGTGTGGGGCACTATGCCACATTCTTGAGTGTTTAAAGAAAAAAAAAAAAAAAAAAAAATCCGCCATTGTTGGGCCTGGGGGTTTAGGACCATAATCTTGGGGGATAACTAGGTCAATTGGCATAACATAGCCCACAAAGACAATGTTCTACAGCCCATGTAGGTGAGTAGTGACTGGGATCTTAAAACCACAGAAGCAGTCATCTAAGGTGTAACTATTCATCTTTCCCTGTGCAGAGGAAAGAAAAGTGGTGAAAATCGAAGATGCTTGGAAACAATTAACCCGATGGACTAGTGGACCATGCAAACATCAGTCTCCATGACCCTGAGACTAGAACTAGATGATGCCTGGCAACCACTACCAACTGCTCTGAGAGGAATCACATTAGAATGTCCTGTATAGAGATGGAGACAATGTGAAATAAAACTCAAAACTATAAGAAAACACCAGGCTTACTGGTCATACAGAGACTGGTAAAATGCCAAGACTAGGCCCCTAGTCACCCCTCAGTTCTGAGACTTAACTGACCCCCATGACTTAATTTTCAGCTAAGCAATAGACAGGCATACAAGGGGGACAACCACACTGGTGTGGTACACACACTATAGAATGGTCAGCCATTCAAGATCCAAAGGGCAGTGTTTACCTAAGGAAAAAATTCAGAAAAGAAGGGCAAGCAGGAGGAATGAAAACAAAGAAACACACGGAGGAAGAAGGATACGTGATGTTCCATTGAGGGAGTGCAGTCAAGATAAAGCCAGGTGCAGGATTTGTTGAATGCTGAACTGATGATCTGCTCTACAGACCTTGACTCAATTCACAATAAAAAGTTGTCTGTTTTTAAAAATCAGTCTTCTGAAACGCTGTAAGCACATTTCTACTCTGGCATACATGAGGTAGTCATGAGTCAGAGCTAACTCCATACCAACTGTTTTTAACTTTTAGTGAGAGGGCGAGGAGGAAATGGTCTACTTCATTTTTCCAGATTTGGAAGCCCAAGAATTTTTTTTTTTAAAAAAAGACTATAACTCATCTTGATGAAGGACTGGGCAGTGTTTGGTTCTGTTGTTCATAGGGTCGTGATGAGTCAGAATTGACTTCCCAAAACCTAACAGCTAACATAACTCACCTAGAAAATTCCGCTTCTATTTCATCCATACGAAGTCCAGGAAACATTGAAGAAATCAAACCCAGAAAGAGAACATTGATAAAGCTCCATATTGAAAAAATATGACGATAGCAAATGACAAGAATAATAAAAGCCTGTGAACAACAATCTATTTTCAAATTAGGTGCCATCGAGTCGGTACTGACCCATAGCGACCTTATGCACAACAGAACAAAACACAGCCTGATCCTGGGCCAACCTCACTACTGTTGCCACTTGGCCAGTCCATCTTGTTGGGGGTCTTCCTCTTTTTCTCTGACCCACCACTTTACCAAACATGTTATTCTTTTCCAGTGACTTGTCCCTCCTGGCGATATGTCCATAATATGAGAGATGAAGTTTGGTCATCTTGGCCTCCAAGGAGCACTCTGGCTGCACTTCTTCCAACACAGATCTGTCGGTTCTTTTGGAAGCCCATGGCACTTTCAATATTCTCCTCCAACACCATAACTCAAAAACATCAATTCTTTTATAGTCTTCCTTATTCACTGTCCAGCTTTCCCATGTATATGAG
>NW_006408538.1:142015-186914 GCF_000296735.1 Chrysochloris asiatica
CCATTTTGACCTTTTCCTTCTTTCTTGTCTTCTCAATGACTATTTGCTTTCTTCATGTATGATGTTCTTGATGTCATCCCACAACTCTTCTGGTCTTCTGTCTTTAGTGTTTAATGTATCAAATCTGTTTTTCAGATGATCTCTACATCCAGATGGGATATATTCAAAGTCATATTTTGGCTCTCATGGACTTGTTTTCATTTTCTTCAGCTTCAGTTTGAATTTACATATGTGTAATTGATGGTCTGTTCCACAGTCTGCCCTGGCATCATCACTGATGATATGGAGCTTTTCCATCTTCTCTTTCCACAGATGAAGTCAATTTGATTTCTGTGTATTCCATCTGGTGAAGTCCATGTGTATAATCATCTCTTACGCTGTCTAAAGAAGGTATTTGAAATGAACAAAACATTGGTTTTGCAGAAATCTATTATGCATTCTCCAGCATCATTTCTATCACCAAGGTCATGTTTTCTGACCACTGATTATCACTTATAAAATAAGAATTTAATCCAAGATTTTGAAGTGATTTGTGGCGCTGTGGGTTAATGTGCCAGACTGCAAAGCAGCTTGAACTTCAAGGTCAGCGGTTCCAGCTCACTAGCTGCTGCTTGGAAACCCTGTACAGGTTCGCCATGGGTCAGAACCGACTCAAAAGGATTTCACAGCAATAACAATCAACAAAAGGAAGGAAAATGCAGGTTTTCTGGGTTTTGGCTTACTTTCAGCCTATTTTAGTTCTGGATTTCCTCTGTGTTTACATTTAGCTTCAGCTATCCACATTTTCTTTTAAGTCATTAAGTCTTTGGTTCTCAAGACTGGATACATATTAAAATGGAAAGCCAGGGGAGCTTTAAAAATGCTTATATTCATATTGCCCCAACCCCATCCGGGAAAAACCCCCTCTAATCTTGCTCAAAGTTGTGGTTTTAGCATAAAGGATTTAGTTTACTATCCCTGGGTGGTTTTAATGTGCCACCAAGGATGGTGTTGTTATGTGCCGTGGAGTCAGTTCTGTGACTCACAGCGACCCTGCACAGGGTTTCCGAGAGGCTGTTAATCTTTACTGGTCTTTCTCTCGTGGAGCAGCTGGTAGTTTCGAACTGCTGACCTTATGGTTCGCAGCCTGATTCGTAACCACTACACTACCAGATAACAAACACTATTTTTTATGTTTTCTGCTACCTCAAACAATTGTAATTTTTCTCCTTTAAATTAAAAAAAAAGAGAAAGAGAAATCTTTCTGCTAATAGCAGTAAGAAGAAACAGCTGGAAGTAAAATACTGCCTCCCAGACTCTGTCAGTTGGCTAATCCTTTGACACCATTTTGTGTACATACAAAGATGTCACTGCAAGTCTCAAAAGCATTCGTGTGTATGAAAAAATTCAGAAGGTATTAAAAGAGGACTTCAAAACTGAGGCTCTAAAGTGAATTAGCCATCAACTTTGCAACAAAGTGAAGCTTGCAGCTTAGCTCTGGCAATCAAGAGGATAATAGTACCAGGGCGAGATCGGCTTTACATCTTCCAATCTTGTTATTATATGGATGTTTCCGCTGAGATTCCTAAATTAACGTTTTCAGTTACAAAAGCCCGGAACACGACCGCGATCAGGAGCACAACACTGCCCCCATGTGGAAGAAAACCAAAATAGCACCTCATTGTCCCGCAGAGGTGAAAGCAGCTATTTCTGATGGAAGAGAAATGACAAATGCAGGACTTATCTATCCAGCTGGTAAAGATGCTTGAAAAACCCATTTGACTTAGCCTGAATGGCTTGATAATCAGAACGCAACTAGAGAAAGATAATTTTTTTTAAATAAAGGATACTAGGGTAAATTGCTACAATTTGATGAACTTGACCTCTACTCATGGATGCAATAGCTCAACATACCACCAGAGAGGGAAGGAGTTTCATATCAAGTATCAATCCTATCCCCTCTGTATACAGGATAGATAGGGATGGGCAACTTAGACATTGGCTACCTAAATTGAAGGGGTGATAAAGGCACGAAGTGACTGGCTTACAAGTTTTCAAGAGGGAGTTTAGTTTAAGAGTGTGCAGGGGAAGATAGAGTCCCCACTGAATAGGTCTCATCTTGTCTAGACAGATCTATTGAAAAGTGATGGGGATAAGATACTTAAGATTCAATAGTGAGTAATTGCTATCATGACAAATTGCGACTTTCACAACTGTAAAGCTAGAAGTTTTGCAACAAAAACAGGAGAGTGGTTAATCTTACAGTCCAGAAACAGAGGACCCTAGGACAATCAAGGGAGAAGAGCACAGGAGGAATGTGGGACCTTATCCAGAGAAGCAGCAGCGCCAGAGATGAGGACATGGAGAGAGGGGGCAGCTGAGGACTCTAGACTCATGGGAATAGAGGGACTGAGTATCAGGAAGCAGGCATGCAGAATGTGCACTTTGGTTGTTTAAACTATTTTATATTCCTGAGTGGGTTTGTGTACATCTCCCCACCCTCACCCCCCCCCAAATAAATAAATAAATAATAGAGGGACTGGAAGTAAATACTGTTTGAATGATGATGCATGGAGGAGACTGTAATCATTCCAATGAAACAATGGTGTAAAGCAGATGTTCTCCCATGTAAATTATCACTCAGTTCACAACAATTTTTTTTTAAATGTTTGAAAGAAGCAAATGTGTTGATTTCTTTATCTGCAACAAGTTCTGATACAGAATATAGTTGTGATTCCTGAGGAAATATTTTTTTTAGGTAAATGTCCCACAAAGTAATAGTCACATACCAGGGGCCTTCAAAAAGTTTGTGGAAAATGGAATTACAAGATAATGGAAATTTTTCCACAAGCTTTTTTAAGTCCTCTCATAACTAACGTTCTAATTATTAGTGATTAAGAAGTCCTAGTATTATAGTGGGTTATGAGCTGCTAAGCACAAGGTCAGCGTTTCAAATCTACCAGCAGCTCAGGAGAGAAAGATAAAGCTTTCTACTCCTACAAAGACTTACAGCCTTGGAAACTCTCTACAAAGTTGCTATGAGTCAGAACCAACTCGATGACATACCACCAACAACCCACCACCATAGGTAAAATTTAAAAATCTTCAATTTATGTTACGATGTTAATCATTTTCTGAAATACAAAGGCAATTGTGAGAAGACACTTTCAATGATCTGTCCTAGATAAAAATATATTTTTTTAATTGTTTGTTTTGTCCAAAATACTTAAAAAGAGAGTTTGGCAACTTGGTGCCTTAAAGTTCTGAAACTCATTTTTGGATTCGTTGTTAATGGGTGATTGTGTTCAGGTGACTGAGTCAATCCCCACTCCTCACAACCTGATGTACAACAGAACGAAATAGCCAATCCTGCACTATCCTCACCATTGTTCCCATGTCGAGTCCATTGCTACGGTCTCTGTGTTAATCCATTTTGTTGAGGGTCTTCCTGTTTTTCACTTACTGTCTACTGAGCATGATGTCCTTCTCCAGGAACTGGTCCCTCCTGACAACATGTCTGAAGTCTTACCATCCTCACTTCTAACAAACATTCTGCCAGGACTTCTTCCAACACAGATTTATGTGTTCATTCCTCTGGCAGTCCATGGTATATTTCACCAACGCCATCATTCAAGGGCATCAATTTGGTCTTCCTCATTCATTGTCCAGTTTTTGTATGCATATGTTGTTGTTGTTAAGTACCACGGAGTCAATTCCGACTCGTAGCGACCCTGCACAGGGTTTCCGAGGCTGCAAATCTTTACGGGAGCAGAAAGCCTCATCTTTCTTCCATGGAACAGCTGGTAGTTTTGAACTACAGACCTTGAGGTTAGCAGCCCGATTCGTATGCATGAGACAACTTGGTTTGGGCCAAGAGCACTTTAGTCTTTAAAGTGATACCTTTGCTTTTTAACACTTTAAAGAGATCTTTTGTTGACAGATGTTGTTGTTAAGTGAGATCAAGTTGGTTACGACACAGAACAACCCTGTATAGGGTTTCCAAGAAGCAGCTGGTTGGTTTGAAATGCCAACCTTGTGGTTAGCAGTCAAGTGCTTAACCTACAGTGCCATATAGGACTCCTTAGATGCTGAAAAACAAAAAACTCTAAAACAGAAAGCCCTAAAAAGTTCGATGGAATCAGAGATTCCCAAGACTGAAGCTGCACGTCTGCCTCATTGTCCACTTTTATATCTCCACCATTGTTGCCTAAATGTGCTCTTTTACCCTGCTGTGTTAGGTGGGCTAGGCCTTGGGAAGTGTCAACAGTTAACATGTTAGGCAGCTAACCAAAAGGTTGGAGGATTCAGTTCACCCAGAGGTACCTCAAAAGAAAAGCATAGTGATTTACTTCCAAAAAATCTGGGCTTGAAAACCCTAGAGTGCGCTTTTACTCTGACATCCATAGAATCACCAGGAGTTGGAATAGACTTAGTGACAAGTGGTTTCATTGTTTGTATTAGGAGAAGGGTAAAAATGGTGGAAGGAGGCTTGTAAAATCACCCTGCAAGGCTCCTACCTCTAGCAGATGTTTTGTGCTCATTCCAAGGGCCAACAAACCCTCCAAAACTTCTTTAGACCCAAAGCCCTGTCTTATGTGTTACCCCAGGACTCCTAGAGTTTAAACCAGAGGGAAAGTAATCCCAGTTCCAACAGATTCTAGAAATAAGGAGGATACTAACAAGCCTCACTGACAGAGACCAGAAGGAAATCCTGGTTACAACAGATGTGCTGTAAGCCTCTCATGAGAACATGTGGCTGCCATGATTTCTCCTTCTTGCCCCAAAGTTAGATGTTCTCATCGTCTACTTCAGAAAAAAGTAGCAGATTGTGGAAAAAAGGCAAGTCTGCCTATGAAAAACATGAGACTGAAGCAGACACTAGGTTTAGAAAGTATTACACCGTCTCACACTCTACAGGTCAATTACATCGGAGTCTCCAGGGGAATGGAGAAAATGGAACCCTCATACACTGCTGGTGGGATTGTAAAATGCTGCAAAAGTATGGCATTTCCTTTAAAAATTGGGAATGGAAATGCCATATGACCCAGCAATCATTGTTGCAGACCTGAAAAGAGGAAATTTTCAGAAAAATAGGAAGTGCGTGGTTTGAGGTCAGGTGGAGGGTTGAGGAGAGCTGCCCAGAAAGGTTTACTATATACAATTTCATAAAGGCTTAATTTAAACCCACTTCTGGGGGCTACCTGAATTTGGAACAGGGCTAACGTAACACCCGGTCCCAATGTAGATAAATTTCCTGACAGTTTTGCCACTTGTTTCTTTACAGTATGGTTCATTTTCTCTGCTTTCCCGACATGGGAACCTCCATATTGAATGTTCATCTGTAGGTGTTTGCTGATCCATTATTATTTTGGAGACTTTTTGGAAGTCCAAACTTGGCAGATAGTCTGCTCATGAGGATTTTCACTACTTCTTAAATTCTCTTAGTTCGGGTGGGGAAAAATTCTACCCAACCAGAAAAGAAGTCTACAAAAACAAAATCAGCAACTATTTAATACCCCAGCTTGGGGACATCTGCATGAAATCAACATACCAGTTTTCAAGGGGTTGTTTACCTTTGTATTGGTGCAGGACAGTCGGTTTGGGGATTGTTCTTGAGGCAGGTAAAAATCCTGAATGATTTTGTTGTTGTTGTTGTTTTTAATTTCTTGCCCTGGAGCCAGGACCTAATGAATCAAGCCAGGGCCTCTCTCCCATAGTGGGTCATTTCATGGACTCATTTAAAAAGAGCAAGGGCTAGTTTTCACAGAATCAAGGAATCAGAATCATTCTCTTGCCATTCACTTTCTAGGTTTTAATCTCTCAGAACCAGATCAATTATAACATCATTCACTTCTCACCCTTTAACCTTTCTCTCAAATCCTTCTGCCTCAGTCCAACTCAAGCCCTCTGGATACACATTCACAGTGTTTCTTGTCCCCATTTCGAATGCTCTTCTCAGTGCATTTGGTTCTGCCTTTTGAGCTGAGATACTGCCTCCACCGGGTCTTGTTAATATCACACACCCTGCTCTCAGAGTTAATATCACACACCCTGTTCTCCGAGTCCCTTTCTCCATGTACGTACTTCTATCCATGAACAACGGCTAGTTCAGTAGGTTATACAGGTCAGGTTGGCTGGAAAATACTTGGTCATTGATTTCCATACAATCATGGTTCAGCCCTTCAGTTGCCACATCAGGAAGGAAGATGGTGGGTTTAGTCGCCCCACAGTTTTCAAGGTGCTATTCTGATTGTCTACTAAAATAATCTGCTATCATCTCATTGGTACTGTAGTGAGCACAGGCTTCCCTTCTGCTGCATCAGGGAAACGAACTGATGGGGATGGTGATGAGTTGGCCACAGGGAATTTCTCGGCTTCTTTCCTGAGAGGATATTGGTTTCTGTGGGATGGTCAGTTTCCAGGCTTCAATCAGACATCAACAGGGGATGCTTCTTGGCTCTCCCCAGAGTTCTGTTAGTTCACATGAAGTGTTTACTGGATTGTCAGTCTCCTCAGGCCCATGTGACTGGTTTCCGGAGTTAGAATCAGTAATTCCCAGGCATGTTCATGAAGAACCTCCATCTGCAGACTTTTGGTTTCAGGAAGAAAGGTTATTTGAACATGCAACTTTGGAAGCAGATCCTAGCCTAGTAAGGGGAGCGGGGAGTCAGGCATATGTAGGAAACGGTGTGCCATTTTCTTTTCCCCAATGAAACAGTCTAGAGGTTTCAGGAAGAACTGGTCTTCAGGCTTCCCTGACATCTCAGTCACCATCACTGAGCAGAATGATGGGGAAATTCAGAGGCATACTGATCACTGAATAAGTAGCCCCTGTGTCCACCAAAATCCACAGTCTGTTTCCCATTGTTATTTTTTAGCTGAGGTTCCTGGGCATGGGGTTCAAGAAGGCAATGGAGATGGCAGAGGTTGATGCCAAATCATGCTGGACCCCCTCCCTGCCAGCACTGTGAGTCTTCTGCAAACAATGAAGCATGCTCAACCACCTGCTGAGTTGAGGAGGTGGCTTTTCCTGCCAGATCCTCCCCTGAGATTTGGACATTCATTTTTCCATTGTCCAGGTTTTTCCAATAAGCACATTGGTCCTTGCTTAAGGCCCTCTTTCCTTTCAGGGGTCCTTGCTGGGGTTCCACAGGCTTACCTCTAGTAGTCTTTAGGAAGACAGTTATGACCTGAGATTTCTTGTGCTCTTGCTGTTAAATACCTCGAAGGCAATGTTGACCAGCTGAGATTGATTCATGCCCTGTAGAATTTCTGAAATTTCTTTCTAATATCAAGGGTGCTTTGGGAGATAAAAGTTATGTTAACCATTTGGATATTTGTTGAATCTTGGAATCAAGATCTGTGTACTTACAGTAAGCCTGGTAGGTTCAGTTGACTTGTTCAGAGGGGGTCCTCAGTTGGCTTCTGCTAAACTGCCTGTGCCATATTCAAGCTCTTCTTTCTTCAGACCTCGGAGAATTCACCTTTTATAGTGTTCCGGCCATGGCAGGCCCTGCCATTTAGATTCCAGTTTGGCTTTTAGAGTTTGGCTTTTGCCTTGACTGGAGTCAGGGTCCCTGTTCAGGTTTTTCTCCATGCATGCGTGCTACTTCGTCCCATGCCTTATCTCAGACCAGCCTTCTTTCATCGCTGGTCAGGAGAAGGGTCAACAGAGCCTGAATATCTGCCCAATCAGGGAGATGGGTAACAAAAATAGTAGTTATTAAATGAGTCATTTTGGTTGGGTCATCCTGGTATGGCACCATGGGTCAATATGCTGGACTGCAAAGTCCGTCCAAACCGCAAGATCAGCAGTTCAAGCTCATCAGCTGCTCCTCGGAAACTGCACACGGGGTCGTCATGAGTCAGAACTGACTTGACAACATTTAACAACATCTCAGTAGGAAGGATTTGAATGTTTTCTATTTCACAAGTCCAAGGTAGAGAAAGGAGTCTGTGCCCATAATATCCGTATTCAGTACTATGGGCATCTGCTGACGGGTATTGCTCTGCCTCTGTTTCGGGTAGACCTCAACTGAAATGGTCCCTTGAATGGTAAAGGATAGAGAAATAACTGACAAACTGCTTTCCTCAGTGGCTGAATATGGCAGGGCAGGTTCACTAGGTCAGGCTAAACTTTTCCCTAGTAGCTCTTGGTGCAATAGGACAATTCTATAATCAAAAGCTACACTTTGCAAAAAGCAACCATTCATTTCTTTGTATAGGCCTGGTTACAACTCTGTTTTCACTTTTTTCACCTAATGCTCATCTGTATTCACTTTTCCTCTGTATGGCTTTCATATTGGCAGTATAAATGTACTATATAGCACATACGTACAATATAGTTTACAAATCTTGGAATTCTAGGTTGTTTTCATTTCTTAGACATAAATACAGGAAAAAAACAAAAAACCAAAGTAATTTTACAAACAAATAGGCAATCTGACACAGCAACTGAATAATTCAAGTTGCAAAATGGTATAATTATTTAAGGATCCATTCAAAGGTTATTTTCCCATAATCTAGATTGTACATTGGCAAGCCATATTACAGTAAAACATCAGGTCCTTTGATTGTATCAGAGGGTACCCATACAGAAACCAGTGAGAAGTACACCCAACAGGGCTTTTCTTTGGGATTGAGGTCTAGACTCCTATTTTTCAGTTACAGAGGTTAACCTTAACAGATACAGAAGGGACACTTTTAGGAAATTAATTCCTGCCTACTGTGCTCCAATGTGCGTACCCAGAATAAAGCAAGGGGATCTCAAAAATGAAGGCGACAGTGAGTGCAGGAGACACAGAGCTGAAGACTCCCAAGAAAAAGATTCTCGGCAGCACTGCTTTGGTTCCAGTGCTCCTGGGCTCACCTGTCCAGGTGGCTAGCCGGCCTCCCAGCAAGCAATATCACCCACAAAGGAGACCAGGTTCCTTTGCTAGTAATCTTACCTACCGGAGTCCTCAAGGTCCCTGATCATGGTCGCCAGAAATGTTGCCACACCAAAACCAGGGCTTGCCGCCCATCACTGTAGTCAATCACAGAGACGGGGAATAGATCCAAGCCAAGCTTTATTAACAGAAAGCCAGCAGTCTGGAGGATGGTGAGAATAGCTTTTCAAGACCATCCTGCCCATCGTGAAGAGTGGGTACCCTGTATAGGGTAAATTATGTTTGGATATACACTTAATCTAGTTTAACATTAAGATAGCATTTTGGAAAAAGACACAATAAGCAATAAACTTCTTCATACATTTTAGCTTTTGGGAAAGGGAACAAACAGGCAATAACCCTTCTTAAACATTTTATCTTTGCTGATCTTTAACTAACTTCAAGACCTAATGATGAAACCAACTCCATCTTGTTTAGGCTAGCAGATCCACGCTATCAGGGGGAGTTGGAGAGCCTATCATATGTTCATCCTTTGAGATTTAGGCTTTCTGAATCACAAGAATAGGATAAGCAGAGACAGGGAGCCAAGAGGGCACCAGGGTTGTCCATGGCATAGTGGCATACACTGGGGCAGATCCCAGAAGGTATGAATGTTGGGTTAAGGAGCTTTTCTCTGCTGAGTGTTGAATCATCTTGAAACTGCTTTTCTGATCTAACCCTTGGAATCGCTTTGCTTACTGTCAATACTCTTTAGACCAACTATTCCTTCTATTCCTCTCCAGGCCACCAGGTTTCTCTCATGGTGTCATTGTTTCTCTCTTGAAGTGTACTCTACTGCCTCTCTCTCCTGCTCAGATGCAGCTTTCTCACACCTCTGACCTGTTCCAAGCACAGCCTGGCCACAAACCTTCTCACAGTCCTCTTGACGGTCCAGTTCCCATTGTTAATGAGCCCACTTTCTTTGTCTTCTTGGTTCAACTACTTGTTGTTATATGCCATGGAGTCGGTTCTGACTCAAAGCAACCCTGTACAGAGCTCCTTTGGTTCAACTACTAGGAAGAGAAAATACATTGGCTCATCTCAGCCTATAGTACCAAAGAGTACAGAGATATTCAAATTACAGTA
This sequence comes from Chrysochloris asiatica, assembly GCF_000296735.1. Taxonomy (NCBI): domain Eukaryota; kingdom Metazoa; phylum Chordata; class Mammalia; order Afrosoricida; family Chrysochloridae; genus Chrysochloris; species Chrysochloris asiatica. The sequence continues at coordinate 152,008 of NW_006408538.1, forward strand.
TTAGCAATTAGTTTGGGACCACACTGACCAATCAGAACGAATGTTAGCCTGAGGCCTGGATCTGGATCTGGGAAATCCCTCAGCCTACTAGAGATTCACTCTTTAATGCTGGCTTGTGGATATTGAGGGAAGGGGCGATGTCCTTGGAAAGAGGTTCAGACAGTCAAAGTAGTGGGAGGGCACCAGACAAGCTCTGGGTAGGCATGATTTGCCAAGAGATACCAAAGTGGGTTGTACATTGGGCTACTAACCTCAAGGTCACCAGTTCGAATACACCAGCCGCTACTGAGGTAAAAGAGGAAGATTTCTGTTCCTGTAAAGATTTACAGTCTCAGAAACCATCTACAGGGTCTCTATAAATCAGAACCGACTCCACAACCTTCCACCACCATGGCCACACTGGTACACTGGTACATACCTGGGGCTGGAGAGAGACAAAGACATCCGATATATAACATGACCACCTTAGAAAATGGTCCTGGTTTAGCAGGCATTTAAAGTTCAGCCTGTCCAGGACCCATTTGAAAGAGTTATGAAACTTGAGAGTGCAGTAACGACTTAGGTGTTTAATTATTATTCACCTCCCCAAAGAACAGTCATACTCTTCTACACTGAAGCAAGCTAGCCCATTGCTCAGTGCTGATGCATGAGGGCTCCCTTGTGGAATAGTCCTAGCTTTGCACACAGGGTTGCTACCTGAACGTTAAAATGAGGATGACTATTGGGTGCCCAAGGAGCTCTGGTAGCGTAGTGGTTACGAATCAGGCTGTGAACCACAAGGTCAGCAGTTCGAAACTACCAGGTGCTCTGTGGGAGAAAGATGAGGCGTTCTGCTCCCGTAAAGATTTACAGCCTCGGAAACCCTACATAGGGTCACTATGAGTCGGAACCGACCCCACGGCACATAACAACAACAACAACAACAACATTGGGTGCCCTGACTGTACTGGGTAAACCACGCAACCCTTTTACCTAAGATTTCTTTCAGATACAGGAGGCTTAAGATGCGTTAGCAGTGCAACAGACAGCGCAGCTTAATGAGGGTGAGGAAAGACGGAAAATGAATAGTTTTACAAGACGTTCAGCATAACAATAAAGAACATAGCTCTGGGATCAAGCCCTGTGTGATCTTGGACAAGTTACTCAATGTCTCTCTGCCTTAGTTATTTCAACAGTAATATGGGAGTAATAATAATAATACTTCATAAGGTTGTTATGAGAAAAATGTATGTGAACCAATTCAGTCAGCATCCAGCAAGCATTTAATAGCTATTAGCCATCATTATGATTTGTTGTTATTGTTAAGTGCTGTCGGCTCAGTTCCTACTCATAGCAACCCTGCATAGGGTGTCCAAAGAACAACTAGTAGGTTTGAACTGCTGACCTTGAGGTTAGCAGTCCAGGGCTTACCCTACAGTGCCACACTAGGATCCCTCATTATGATTTTGTCATTGTTGTTATGTACCATTGAGTCGGTTTCGACTCATAACAACCCTGTATAGGGTTTCTGAGGAGTAACTGGTGGGTTTGAACTACAGACCTTGTGGTTCTCAGTCCAGTGCCGATTCTACAGTGCCACACCATTATGACTAGCCATATTATTGCTAGATGAGTCCTGGTGTGTGACACTGTAGGATAAGTACTGGGCGGCTTCTGGCAAAGTTGGCAGTTCAAACCCACCAGAAACTTCTCAGAAATCCTACACAGGGTCATTATAAGTCAGAGCTGACTCAATAGCACTTAATAACAACAAGATTACTAGAAGCATTACTAGACATTTTCCAGTAATGATATCATGTCCTTATATTAACAATGCATGTGTATTAATCCCATTATTACTGGTGAGAAAAACTGAAGCTAAAACAGATACTTCAATTCACCCAAGTCAAGGGTTGGTTAACTTTTCTTTCAAGTGCTAAATTTTAGGCATGGGAGGGCAGACAGCCTGTCTCACAACTCTGTCATTTTAGTCAAAAATAGTCATTGTTGTCATTAAGGGCCTTTAAGTCAGTTCCACCTCATAGCAAGCCGGTATAGGGTTTCCAAGGCCGTAAACCTTTGTGTGAGCAGAAAGCCTCATTTTTCTTCTGCGTTTCTCTTGTGGTTCACAGTCCAGTTCATGTCGTACAAAGCCACCCTGCTTTCAAAAATATCCATTGTTGTTGTTACTTGCCGTGGAGTCGATTCCGACCCATAGTGACCCTGTATAGGGTTTCCAAGGAGCAACTGGTGAGCTTGAACCACCGACCTTGCAGTTCAAATGACTTTGCAGTCTGATGCATTAGCCCACAGTTCCACACCAGGGCTTCATAGACAACTATAAATATATGAGTGGGTCTTTGTTTCAATAAAACTTTATTTATAAAAATAGGTCCTCGGCTGTCATCAGTCATTTGCCAGTCACTGGCCTAAAGTCACCCAGAATTGGACTCAGGAAAATCCATTCTTCATCTACTACACCACTAGAAATTTTCTAATTCTTCTTTTAGCCACGGAAATGTTCTTTACAAATGAAGTTTTGTGTAGCGCTTTAGTATATAAAAGAGAGCCAGGAACCTATTCCCAGAGTCTGCTGTAAAAACTGATGTGGCGTTTGACCTCCTCTGACCGCACAAGACAGTCAGACCCATCAGACAAAGGCTGATTCCTGTGAGGCAGAGGTCAGACCAGCCTTCACCAACCCTCCCTCCCACAGAACGTTCTACGTCTCAGCTGGCTTTAATAATTCATTGCACTGACCACGCAGAACTCACAGACCATACTAATGAGAAAAAGGTTTATTAGACAAGTTCAGAGGGTACAACTCAGGATTAGAAATGTTCAACACAGAATTATTGTTCAGGACAGCTTCCTCTCTGCTGTGTCCACAGCCTGTCTTCTTTTTGTCCCACAGCCTCTCGGCGTGGTCTGTGTCCTGCTACAGCAATGCTACGAAGCTCTTTATGCACTGCTGAGAAATGACCAAAAGACACTTCTCTCTGCTCTAAGCCTCAGCCAGAAGGTGCTCTGTTCTAGCTCCATGGGTCAGCAAACCTAGCTCCCCAATTAAATGCCTGGAGGCACCCCATTTTGCAAGTGAGCCTCCTGCCCAAAGGCACTTAGCTCTGGCTCTGTATTCTGCTAATGCTGGTCCTCTACCACTCCTCTGATATCACAAGTTCTCTCCCTGGATCAAGGAGGTTCCATATGAAGGAATCTCAGGGTTCAAAGGGCGTGCTCCACTCCTGCTTCTTCCTTCTAGATGGTAGTGACATTCTTTCCTCATCCCCTTCTTCTAAGATGGCGAAACTGACCAATCGTCACATTAGAGCTCCAAGTGTTCACAATTACAATTAAGCCTGTTAACAAGCCTCACAAACCAAATCATATAATCCTATCAGTATCATCCCAGACTCCTCAGAATAAAAGAGAAAACTGCACCCAATCTGCATGGCCCACCCAGTCACCCAGTGTCAGTCTCAAAGACCATGGCGAGAAGAGCCACCCTCCTCTTCATCAAGCCAACTGCTGCACTTGAATAAGCTGTTATTGTTAAGTGCCATCAAGTTGGTTGCAACTCATAGCAAGCCTGTATAGGGCTTCCAAGGATCGGTTTGATGAACTTGAACCGCTGACCTTGCAGTCCATCACATTAACCCACAGTGCCACACCAAGCTTCCTTGGTTCTCAAATCACATGGGTTTGTTACAAATGCAGATGTAGAGATTCCACATGTCCAGAACCATAGAGTTTGGAAAGCTTGGAGTGGCATCAAGAGAATGTGTTCCATGTTATGCAGGTGATTCTGACCCTCAGACCCTGCTTTGAGAAACATGGATGTAGGTTATCCCAGTAAATGTAAAATAACTTAATTCTGAAGGCTGATTTGTGAGAAAATTTAATGCTGAGTCTGGTTTTATTGACTAAAGAAAGATTCATAAGACAAGAGGCAGCAAGATTTGGATTCTATAACCCAAATGTTGCTAACTTTATAATTTAGCCTTGAAAGTGGGACAGGGATTAATCTATTTTTGTATAATTCATCCCACTGAATAAAAGCTTGTCATTTATCCAGAAAAGCAATGAGCCAGTCCACTCTATGTCATGGAGAACCCCGGTACCTGTTCCTATTACTGTGAACCTGACTGGCATACCATTCCTTAACACAGCTGTGAAATTAACAGACACCTAAGACAGTAGAGCAAACCTTTCACTAAGACATGGGAATAGAAGATTTGAGATAGAAAAATATTCAGTAAGATGGCCCTTGAAAAGAACTTTCAAGAGCCCTAACACACCTGCAATGAATAAAAGCCAATGTTGAGTCATATGACAGAGCTTTTAAAAGCTTATCTACACCAAGAAACAGTGATAGCTCAGCGCTAGAAAGGCTGAAACATGGTGCCAGATGGATTCTGGGAAGCTTGGACTGGTATCTAGTTTCATTTCTAAAAGGATACTGTTCACTGAGAAAAACACAGACATTAAATTTTTAATATCATAATTAGTGCTGGAATGTCCTCATAAAACTTGAAGATCTGTACTTTCTGGAACCAGATAGAACAATTGTCTGACCCTTTCTGGGTCATAAACTTGCCTCCTTAGAGTGCTGGCAAGAAGGCCCATCTTTCCTTTGGCTGGCCTCTCTCTTCCTTGGCCTCTCTGAGGCTGAGGGCATCACCAAGAGAGATTCTCTAACAGTACTGGATGGGCCCCCTTTGGCTTGTCCCCTGACAAGTGGAGCTGCTACACACAGAACCACTAAATAACCACTCCTGTAACTGTAAACTATAAACTATCAACAACTTGGGGACATTGCATGTGGGGTTGTTTCCAATGTCCATAGACAGTGGAGGACTGACTCTCTACCTGTCCTGCTCAGACTTCATGAAGCTGAGCGCCATAAACACTTTGCCAAAAGGCTCTCATTTTAGAAGACTGTATGAACTCCTGAGCCCGTGGGCACTGACCTACCCCCTGGGGGATAGGGCTGAGACTGAAGCAGGCATCTGGTCTGAAGTGTAGGGGTGTATGTGTGAACTCCCAAACTTGCAGCTAGTTACCAGATCTTGAACCAAGGAAGATAAAGAAGTTTGACAAGTGAAAATTGCTACAATGTGACAAACTAGACTTTTATCTAGTTAATCTTTTAGAGTGTCAGAAGACTGGAGCCCTCCTGCATTGCTGGTGGGACTTTAAAATGGTTCAACCATTCTGGAAAATGGTATGGCACTGCCTCAGAAATTTGGAAATAGAAATACCTTATGACCCAATAATCCTTCTATGTAACTCAAAATTCCAACCAGAATGGAAGGATTCTTATCTAGGAACAAACTTGCTTCCTAGGTGATAGGGATGAGAATTTAGACATTGGCTATCAAAAATGGGGGGCGGGAGTCTGCAAAGGCATGAAGTGACTGGATTACAAACTTTCATGAGTATGCTTAGTTACAGAATGAGGTGGGGGAAGATGCATAGAAAGCAGAGTGTATAAGAATATAGAAGATCCTTCAGTATGCTGTTTACAAGAGGCACATAAAAAAGATGAAGACAGCCTAAATACCCATCAGTAGAAGAATGGCTAAACAGACTTTGGTCCATACACGCAATGAAATACTACAAAATATTGAAGAATAAGGAGTCTGTGAAACACCTCACAATATGACTGAAACAGGAATACATTCTACTGAGTGAAATTAATCAATCACAAAAGGACAAATATTGTATGAGCTCAATGTTATAAAAAGTTAAAAAAAAGAAAAATAAAAAAGATTTTCTTGATTAAGAAAATAATAAAAGGCTCTTGTTGCTCCTGAAAAATCTTCTCCTAATCTTTTTAGGACTGCTTCAGAAGATAAAGTAGAAAGATCACTAACCTAGAAATCATAATAAAACAATTAATATCGGCCAAAAAAGAAAAAAGCCCAAGTGAGACATTCTTTCATAGACCTGAAAAAGGGTAAGAGAATGACACAAATCTGGACTCTGGAGTAGATGTGAATGAGCATCACTCAAATAGAAAGCTGGAGAGGGAGAAAACATTCATACAAGCATGTATCAAAATTATTCCAGCTGCTCCATGGAGAAAGATGGGGCTTTTGGCACCCACAAAGATTGAAAAGCCGCGGCCCTGGGTTGAACTAAGTGGCCCAGGTTGAACTAAGATGGTTCCAGGAGTCGGAGCTGCAGTCCCAGGGGAGAACTATGAACCAAGTTGTTGTTAAGTACCGTGGAGTACTTTCCGACTCATAGTGACCCTGCACAGGATAAATCTTAGCAGGAGCAGAACGCCTCATCTTTCTCCCATGGAACCACTGGTAGTTTCAAACTGCTGACCTTGAGGTTGGCAGCCTGACTCGTAACCACTATGCTACCAGAGCACCACGCAAAGGCGCAGAATCCAAACAAAAGAAGAATTATGGAAGCATAGTCAAAACTGGTCTCTCCTGACAGCATGTCCAAATTACCTGAGATGAAGCCTTGCCATTCTCTCTTAAAAGGAACATTCTGATTGTACTTCTTCTAAGACAGTTTGTTCTCCTCTTCTGGCAGTATTCATTTTGCTTGGATCAACCATCAACACTCATGGAAGCAACAGTCAAAAAATCAAATGACATGTTGCACTGGCCAAATCTGCTGCACAAGACCTCTTTAAAGTGCTGAAGAGCAAAGATGTCAGTTTGAGGACTAAAGTGCACCTGATGCAAACCAGGGTGTTTTCAATAACCTCATATACATGTGAAAGTTGGATAGTGAATAAGGAAGACCCTAGAAGAATTGATGCATTTGAGTTACAGTGTTGGAGGAGAATATTGAAAGCGCCATGGGCTGCAAAAAGAACAAATAGATCTGTGTTGGAAGAAGTGCAGCCAGAGTGCTCCTTGGAGGCCAGGATGGCCAAACTTGGTCTTTCATACTTCGGACATATTGTCACGAGGGACCAGTCACTGGAGAAGGATGTCATACTTGGTAAAATGGAGGGTCAGAGAAAAAGAGGAAGACCCCCAGCAAGATAGATTGGCACAGTGGCAGTATCAATGGGCTCAAGTGTAGTAGTGATTATGAGGTTAGCCCAGGATTGGGCAGTGTTTCATTCTGTTGTGCATAGGGTCGCTATGAGTCGATACCGACTCGATGGCACCTAACAACAACAACAGCAATTTAAAACTTCATACATCAAGAGTTTTGAAGTATAGAGACTTGACCCCAGTGAAGGGTTGGGATAGGAGGTGGGAAGAAAGAGTATTGCCACTGTTACTTGGAAACTGTGAATTATTTAATTGTTTAAGCAAACAAAATAAGCAACGATCCATGATGGTTACGAATCGGGCTGCAAACCGCAAGGTCAGCAGTTTGAAACTACCAGCTATTTCATGGAAGAAAGATGAGGCTTTCTGCTCCCGTAAACATTTACAGCCTCGGAAACCCTGTACAGGATTGTTATGAGTTGGAACCGACTCCACGGCACATAACCACCACCACCACCATGATGGTTGTCAGGGAAAGTGAGTGGGGACGGTAGACTTAGTTATGGGCTAGAGGGCAGACACATGTTGATATAGGTGACAGGGCAGACAAATAATACAGGGGGAGGTTTAGCAGAGGAAAGATGAAGGCAGCAGGAGACACAACGAGGAGATTAATATTAAAGTGAACAGAGGTAAATGCTGCTAACTGTTGGTACATGGAGGGACTGCAACCATGTAACAAAGCAAAGTATATGATTTGATCAATGTAAAATTGATGAATTGCTCTGTAAACCTTCACTAATTCACAATAAAAAGTTTTTTTAGAAAAAAAGCATGCATCAACCTAAGATCCATTATTTAGAAGATTTAGATCTGAGTGGAGTCCTGGTGTGGTGCTGTAGGATAAAGAACTGGACTGCAAGATCAGTTTGAACCACAAGATCAGTAGCTCAAACCCACCAGTCGCTCCTCAGAAACCCTATACAGGGTCAGTATGAGTCGTAACCGACCCAATGGTACTTATCAACAATATCGATAACAGGTAGTGAAAGTAGACCCACTTTTTGCTCTCTCTAGGACCCAGTTTTACAGCACATACTAGTCAGAGGTAGCAACACCCTGTAGAAAAGTCCCCAGGAAGAAAAAGCACTGTTTGATAATTTGAAGTCAATACATCCCCTGCCAAAAAAAAAGGGGGGGGGGGAGGGGCAGATGACCACTAGCCAAAAAAAGATAGTAATAGCAAGATTAATATGTGGAAGAAGCAAGAGAAACACCCACTAATTCCCATAAAATAAGACCAAGGGTGGGTTGTGTCTCTGGAGTCTCTGCTGTTTCTTTATGGTGCTTCTTGTAAATTGCAATATGAACTACTTAGGAAGTTGAGACTGAATAATCTCATGGCTCCTGGACATGTCTCAAGCAGAGAAAATAGTAAAATGATCATCACTGTCATCAGAGAGAAGGAGACTGAGGCTTTTTTTTTTTTTTTTTCAAACTGTTCTTTTCATTGGAGTCCTGGTATGATGCAGTAGGATAAGTACTGGACTGCTAACTGCAAGGTCAATGGTTCAAACCCACCATGAAACCCTATGCAAGGTCACTATGAGTCAGTATTAACTTGAAGGCACTCAATAAATACCACAACAACCCTGTATCAGGCTATTGGCTAAGCATTTGATATGCATTGCTGTCGTTAGATGCTGTTGGGTTTGTTTTGATTCACAGTGACCTTGTGAACAACAGAATGAAACACTGCCCAATCCTTCACCATCCATCATCCTCACAATTATGCCTTTATTTGAGTTCATTGCTACAACCACTGTGCCAATCAATCCATCACATTTAGGGTCTTCCTTTTAATTTCGTGACTGCTGCTTCCATGGGTGTTGATTGTGGATCCAACTAAAATGAAATCCTTGAAATCTTCAATAGTTTCTCTATCATGATATGGTTTATTGGCTCAGTTGTGAGGATTTTTTTTAATGTTCATATATAATCCATACTGAAGACTTTTGCCTTTCATTTTCAACAGTCAGTATTTCATGTCCTCTTCACTTTCAACAACAGATTGTTAATGAGTCTTCCTCCAATCCTAATGCCATGTTCTTCTTCATACAGTCCAGTTTCTTGAGTTATTTGTTCAGCATACAGATTGAGTAAGTATGGTGAAAGAATATAACCCTGACACACATTGAATATAACCCTGACACACATCTTTTCTAATATTACACCATCCAATATCCTCTTCTATTCCAACAACTGCCTCTTGGACTATGTGCAGGTTCTACATGAGCACAATAAAGTATTCTGGAATTCCCACTCTTATCAATGTTATCCTGAATTTGCTTGATCTACACAGTAAAGTGTCTGCAAAGTCAATAAACACAGGTAAACATCTTGCTCATATTCTTTGCTTTCATCCAAGATCCATCTGACATCAACAACGGTACCCCTCTACATTCCCAAACAAAAGACCAAATCCACTACCATCGAGTCGATTCCAACTCACAGAGACCCCATACAGGATTTCTGAGGTTGTACTGTGGCTGATATGTCAGACTGCAAAGTCGTTTGAACTGCAAGGTCGGTGGTTCAAGCTCACGAGATGCTCCTTGGAAACCATATACAGGGTCGCTATGGGTTGGAATCGACTCGACGGCACTTAACAACAACAACAAATCTTTACAGGAGCGGAAAGCCTTGTCTTATTCCTAGGGAGCGACTGGTGGATTTGAACTGACAGCCTTACTTATCTTAGAGTGCCACAAGGGCTCTTCCTTAGCACATTAAGTCTCTGAGGCTGTGCTGTATAGGATCTTACTTCTCGAAATGAGGCCCATGGGACAGTAACCTCAGTCTCACCTGGAAGCTTATTAAAGATGCAGAGTCTTTTTGATCCCCATCCAGACTATTAGCATAGTGGTTACGAATTGGGCTGTGAACTGCAAGGTCAGCAGTTCGAAACTACCAGCTGTTCCATGGGAGAAAGATGAAGCATTCTGCTCCCATAAAGATTTACAGCCTCGGAAAGCCTGTACAGGGTCGCTATGAGTTGGAACCGACTTGACAGCACATAACAACAACAACAGACCCCACCCAAATTCTGCATTTTATCAAGATCGCCAGGCAATTTGTGTGCATGAGACTGTTGAAGGGAGCACTGATCTAGGCCACAAAGATCTGAATTGTCTGTTTTCCTATGCACTTGATCTCTTACCTAAAAATAAGGGAGTTGTTAACAATCACTTGCACTTTTCAGCAAATTGCCAGACACATGTTGCTTCTAATCCTCACAACAAACCTTGATGTGTGCCTGAGGTTGCCAGAGTTAGCGTGACCCTCAACCAGCTGCCAGTGAGTCCACTCCAACTCATGGTGACCCGTCCATGTTCAATTAGAACTGTGCTCCCCGGGGTTTTCAGTGACTGATTTCTTTTTAGTAAAAATCATCAGACGTTTCTTCTGAGGTGCCTCTGAGTAGATTCAAACCTCCAATCTTTTAGCTAGCAGTCATGCTCGTTAATTATTTGTATCATCCTAGGATGCTGGCCCTGAAGCAAGGAACTTGAATTTGGAATCACTTGACTAAAAAGCTAGGGAGTCCTAGTGGCTCAGTGTTGAGGCACTCGGCTACAAACCCAAAGGTCAGTGGTTCAAAACCACCAACTGCTCTGCTGAAGAAAGATGCTACCATAAAGTCTGTTTCCATAAAGATTATAGCCTAGGAAGCCCTGTGGTGTGGCTCTACTCTATCCTATTGTTAAGTGCCACCAAGTCACTTCCAGTTCATTGTGACCCTGTATAGGATTTCCAAGAGCAGCTGGTGAGTTTGAACCACAGACCCAGTTCAGATGGACCTTGCAGTGCAGAGCATTGTCCTACAGCACCACACCAGGACTCTGTACTATAGATTTGCTGTAAGTTGGAATTGACTTGATGGCAACATGTTTTGACACACACACAAGTCAACATTCCTTCTTATCTGGATTTCTGTGTTGCTGTGGATGTTTTGGATACAAAGTTGAACACTGCCTGGCTCCTGCTCTTCCCATCCCCGCTAGGAAAACAGAAGGTTCTCTAGTTCCACATTAGCTGATTTGTCATCATGTACAGAGTCAGGGCCATCTTCATTCAATTTATTGCTACATTAGTCCTAAACCTGGTGAGGGAAATACATTAACTTTTAATTGTTGTTGTTTGGTGCCATCGTGTCGGCACCAACTCATAGCAACCTTATGCACAGCAGCGCGAAACACTACCTGATCCTGGACCAGTCTCACCATTGCTGCCATACTTGAGTCCATCGATGCTACCACTTGGCCAATGCATCTCGTTGGGGGTTTTCCTTTTTATCTCTGACCCTCCACCTTCCCAAACATAATATCCTTCTCCAGCCACTGGTCCCTCCTGACAATATGTCTGAAGTATGAGAGGAGAAATTTGGCCATCTTGATAGCATTCTGTAGAAATCAGTTCTTGCCAGTTCCCTCCTTACATTAATCCTTGTGACTCAGGGAACAGGGGAAAGTGGCCAATTAAACCTACTGCCGTTCTGCAGTTGAGAGAAAGAAAGACACTTGGGGCTCATGGAAGAATTTAATATGTACATATGGAGACATGTACTTTAGTCATTTACCAGAAACATATGGTGGTATAGACTTGTTAACATGTTCGTGATGCTGTACACACCTTTTCTCAAAACTCTGGCAAAGAGACAAACTAGGAACAAAGAAAGGACAGGCTCACAGTGCTGCTTTCTAAGGTAGAGAGCAATTTAGGTTTCATTCATTGCTATAGTAGACCTGAAATTAATTCAGAATCTAATCACAACAAGAACCTTGAGAATAAAAAACAGAGAGGGAGAAGCAATCTAATTTTTAATCAACATCGTTATCATCACCACCAACAAATGTTTATTAAGCATATAGGACAGTAGATGCTGGGAATACTAAGAAGTCTGAGCTGGTTTTCGTGCTCTGAAGGGGCTTTAGGCGAGAGAAAACTAGCAACATACAGGAGAATTCGCTGAAAACAAAGGGTGTTGCAGGAGATAGGCTGGTACTGTGGAGAAAAGCCAGGAAGAAGAGTTGTCATGGAGATTGAATTCAGGGAGGATGCAGTCATGGTAAGAAGGATAGTCTTGCTGTAGCTTAACATCCATGTGAGTGCTCATGAGAGAGGACCCTGGAGAATGAAGCAGTCTGCAGAAGGACAAGGTTGGAAAGTTGCCCTTTCATGGCACTGGGAAAGCAAGGAAGCTTCTGGAGTAGATGAGTCATTTATACAAAGCGCATCTTAGGACGATCTCCTGTGGTTTGTGCAGGATGAAACCCAGAGAGCTTGTGGAAAGAGACTCACTGGGAAATGGTGCCAGAGTATCTGGTAAGGCAAATAGAGACTCTGAGGGAGAACTGTGGGAATAAAAATAAAGAACCACTGCAGACACCAGGGAAAAAAGTTAAAAAGTAAGAAACCCAAAAATCCCTTGCCAAGTGCCTCTAAAAACTATCTGCAATTTTGCACCGATCTTCTTACCAATGCCAATAAAATAAGGTTGACCACATTCAAATACTTCATTGTTTTCTCACTGATCCTATACTCGCAAGTGTTTTTTTTTTAATTTGCATTCCTCCTTTGTTGTATTTTTTCTAAGTTTTTATAATTTACTCTACTTCCAAAGGGGTTTTAATTTAAACAATTCTATTTTAATAAGGCATCTTCCTCAAAGAAACTTTGTGAAAATTGTTTATTAAGTTGATGATATCAATCAAATGTTCAATGCTCCCTCCTCTAAAGAAAAGGGCTAGCTAATATCAAAAACACAACAGGCAACTGAGGTTGGTTTGCTGCCTGGAGCTTTAGTCTTTTAATTAGCATTGGAATAACATAGGCCTCTGAAGACTGATTAACATCTCCAAACAGCAGAAAACCAAAATCATTTAGGTTGGATGCCCCCAGTTATGTATGAGTGGGTTGAGTTCAAGAAACGTGTGAATTTGTCAGCTGGGTAGAACAAGCTTTCCCACAGAAGTAAAGCGGCATGTCTCATAAACTAAGCAGTGTGACAGCAGTGTGCTCTGCTCTGCATCAGATAGCCCTTTATGTGGATCATCCTTGCAGCAAACTCTGTTCAGTGCTGTTACTGTGCCATTTTCCTGAGAACAAAACGGGAGTTCAAAATGTGTGAGGTGCCTAAGATGACAGAGTTGAAAAGCGGTATGCCAACGAATCCAGCTTCATGCTCTTGGTAAACCCCACAGACACCAGGCGATTCCGACTCAGCCCAATGCCTATCCCACAGTGTCACTAGGGTTCCATATGAAACCCATTGCCTGTCAAGTTGATTCCAACTCACGACAACGCCCTGTGTTACAGAGTAGAGCTGCTCCATAGGATTTTTCATAGCTGTAATCTTCACAGAAAGGAGCCTGGTAGCATGGTGGACTACAAGCTGGGTTGCTAACCACAGGTCAGTATTTCAAATCCACCAGCGGTTCCACAGGAAAAAGATAAAGCTTTCTGTTCCCATAAAGATTGACAGCCTGGGAAACCCTATACGTGGTCACTATGAGTGGAAACCGACTCGGAACACAACCACCACCCCCAATCATTACTGAAGGAGCCCTGGTGGCTCAGTGGGTTAAACATTGGGCTGCTAACCATAAGTTCAGTGGTTCAAAACCCACTAGCCACTCTATGGGAGAAAGACAGGGCTGTCTGCTCCAATAAAGATGTATGTTGCTGTTGTTAAGTGTCACTGAGTCAGTTCCAACACATAGCGACCCTGTATAGGGTTTCCAAGGACTGACTGGTGTGCTTGAACCACCATCCTGGAGTTCAAATGGCTTTGCAGTCTGGCATATTAACCCACAGCACAACACCAGGACTCCAACGGTGTTGGAAACAGTCCCAACAGTCCCAGAAACCCCCATGGTGTCACTGGATGGGTTGGTAACTGATCATAAACCTCTTGTTCTATCCAGGGACCTTGATATGAGCACACAGACTGATTAATAACCAAGGAGACTGATGTACTTACTGCAATTTCATCAAAATTAAAGCTCTGGGAAATTACACTCAACAATCCAACTGTGGTTTACAATTACAAGATCAGAAAATGATCACAGTTAAAAATATTAATGCACAAGTAGAAATTCATTTCATGTGCCCATCTTTAGCCTTGGGATTTACATAATGCTGCGCTTGTCAGTCTACTCTATTCTAGAGCTGGCTTTACCTGGCACCAAAAGGATGAGGCCATCTAAACGATGGGCTCAATTTTCACTTGTTACACATGTATTTAAATTCTGAAAGAGAGACAGAGCAGAGGACATAGTAGAAATTCACTTTCCACAACATATCTTAAACAAGTTTGCCATCAAACTAAACCAAATATACAATAGAAAGAATTTTTGATAATTAGGTGTCACCTGCAAGTTTGTTAGATGAAACATGAACTCTGAGACTAAAGTAAATGAGAACAAGTAGGTAATTGTGGCATTGTTTTCAAATTTAGAACCATTCAGTTACTCATAATTCATCAAATTCTGGGCAAGTTTACTTATGCCCATAATAAAACCAGAGAATGAAAATAATTAATAGATTTAGAAGATATTTTATTCTGTACAAATTATACCTATTGAATCTCAACAGGCTTCATCAATGATTCATCAGTTAATAACTTTTTTCTCTCTCCTTCATGACTGAAATATGATCACTAATTTTATTTTTCATGTTTTCATTCACTACCAGCAGCAGTAAGAATTCATCAACTTGTTTAATTGCTAAAGAACCTAGAAATCAGTGTATTAATGGTGTCCGGCGGGTTTTCTTTCTTCTTGAAAAATGGGTATAGTATAGAGTCCTATGGCTGGAAGACTATTTGTCTCTTCTCTGGGAGCTTCTAACAAAGGAATCGGTACAGGGTAATGGTTAAGGACATAGGAATTGGAGTTCAGTTTTAAATCTAGTTCAACTCTTTGTACTAAGGAGCCTTGGCGGTGCATGGGTTAAGTGCTCATCTACTAACCAAAGGGTTGGTAGTTTGGACGCACCAGCCACTCTCTGGAAACAGGTAACAGTCTATTTCTGTAAAGATTTCAGCCTTGGAAACCCTAAAGGGCAGCTCTACTCTGCCTTATAGCATCTCTATGACTAGACAAGGGAATGGATGAAGAGAGATAATGTATGTCAAGTTTTGGGCACAATGTCTGGCATACACTGTTATTGTTATTAAGTGCGTCGAGTCACTTCTGACCCATAGCGATCCTGTATAGGGATTCCGAGGAGCAGCTGGTGAGCTTTGAACCACTGACCTTGCGGTTCAAACCAGCTTTGCAGTCTGGTGCAGTCACTCACAGAGCCACACCAGGACTCCTGGCATACACTAACAACTATAAATTGTCTAAAAAGATCATTATTCAAGAACCCAAATTCCATATAAAGTTTACCATCATGACCACCTTCTCCAGACTATTGAAGCTCTTAAAATGTGTTCTTTGTCCATTCCCTCATTTATGCCTTCATTTATTAAACATGGGCTTACTGAACTCATGTCAAATGCTGGCAAGTGCTAACTTCACAGTTAAAAACAAAAGAAATAAATTCTCAACACTTACAGTTTCATAGCCTAGTTAGGGTTACAGACAACAGTATGTCGTGTTTGTCTTGATGTGAGAAATTCTGAGGTGTGTGTCTGTATGACCAGCACTAGACTTCAAACCACAATGTCGGCAGTTCAAACCCATCAGTTGTTCCTCGGAAACCCTACAAAGGGTCACTATGAGTTGGAACCAACTCAACTGACACTTAGCAACAACAAGAAGGTTATGTTAAGGAGCCCTGTTAGCATAGTAAATTATGACCTGCCAACTGCAAGGTCACAGTTCAACACCATCAGCTACTCTGCTGGAGAAAGATGAGGCTTTCTGCTCCCGTAAAGGTTTACAGCCTTGGAAACCCTAGACAGAGCCACATGAGTCAGAACTGACTCAATGGCACACAACCACACAACCATCAAGGTTAGGTTGGAATCCTGGTCTGGTGTTGTAGGATAAGCACTGGACTTCTAACCACAGGTCAACAGTTCAAATTCACCAGCCATTCCTCAAAACCTTACAGAGGGGAATGTAAAGCTAGTGTTCGCCCACGTAAACTATCACATAATTCACAATACTCATAATTCATCAAATTCTGGGAAAGTTTACTTATGCCCATCTTACAGAGGGTCGCTACCAGTTGGAAATGACTCCACGGCACTTAACAACACTCAGGTTAGATTATCTGCTGAACTTGTGGAGTCAGAGGTTTCCTTGTGGACAGTATATTTGATTGACAAGCAGGAGTACCTACAAGAGAGGAAGAAGCAGAAGAGAAGAGGTTGATTTGGGGCAGAAAATTAACACAAGCACATGTGCACAGATGGAAGGCCATTGTGCAGAATTCGCAGTAGGGAAAATACAAGAAGGAGAACATGCGTAGATCTGGAGACACAGCCGAAGAGCCTTACAGTAAAGACAGCAATTACTTTTTTCCTGGCCAGCAATCACCTGTCTACCTCTTATGTTCCTCCTCTATCCAAATGATTTTGACTTTCCTAGCAGTTGCCTTGTGTTCACAGGACTCTATCTCCTTGCTACATTTGACTGGCTCATGAGAAGTAGACACAGGTGGACCTAATGGAGCCAAAGACCATCTTGGCTAGAACCGCTGGTCTTCAAAGTTTTAAGAGTGTTTCTATTCTATCTCTGCATGCCTGGAGCAGTACTACATAAACAGGATACAGCAGCAGTAACGCTTGTTTATACTACTTAAAGAGATCTAGTCTATAGTGAGAGCCAATGAAGAGAACTCAGTGAGAATCAGAAATGGGAGGTAGAAATTGAGTCTTAGGTATGCTCACTCCCTGTTACCAGTAGTTGCTTCCTGGAAGCGTTCACGGAGCTTGAGTACTCCAGTCTCTTTCCAATAAATTCTACCTTTTACTTAAGATAAGTTGAACTGAGGTTTTATTATTGACAATCAAAAGAGGCCTCAAAAACAAGCAACAATAAATAAGCATATTAATATCTAAATGTAATTTTTCTTCTCACTTATTCACCTCGAAGAGGTTTCATTTTTGTGTTAAGCTTATTACTACTTCTTGCTCAATAACTAAAATAAGAGAAAATAGGAGAAATTTTTTCTACAGTCTGATTTATAAGAACATTTCTAGAGAGCAGAATCAATGACCACTCCACATCCACTGAGAAAGTTTCTTAGAGCCAACTGTTAGTTTGGGTTGTCATTGTTGTCATTGTTAAGTCCTGTCGAGTGGGTTCTGACTCACAGCAACCCTGTAGAGGGTTTCCAAGGAGCAGCTAGTGAGTTTGGGTAGAGGTAACAATTTAACCTATTTCCTACATTAGCTGGGTCTTTGCTGTGTGACGTGGTTATGAGAAAGAGAGCATATTGATTGAAAAGCTCTTCATGACAAATTGCACAGCATTGACGTCAGTCATCATAAATTGTAAACTTCGAAAAATGAATCTTGTTAGCCAAAATTGAGAAATACTTCTGGAGAGGTGATTGATTTCTGTTTTCTTTTTAAATATCCAGAAGCCAGATTAATGAATATGCCTGATTTTTTGGCTGCCTTGATTTTACAGATAAAGTTGTGTGAAATCAAACTTCCCATATTACCTCAAAAGTTTTTCAATTCTGTACAGTTCATTCAAAATAGAAGGGAGAAAGTGCACCCTGACCTCTCACAAGCCAGACTTTTACACATAATTCCACATTTAATCCTCACAGCTCTTTTTATATACAATGAAACTGATGTTCAGAATATTGGTTTGCTTGCTGAGGTCCACCCAAGTGGCAGAAGAAGAAATCTCTCAGATTCCAAAGTCCGCATTTGAGATAATTCAGTCATAATCTTCTTGCAGTTTCAGTATGCCAATTATCATTTAAAATAAACGTGTCACTGAACAGCTTTTGAAAATATTTTAAAACAAAGATGATGTAGTCTCCTACCAGAAAATGGAAAGACTAAGAACTGTATTAACTTTGGGGTGGCTTATTTAAAAAAATCAGAAAAGTAAAGACTCAAAAGAAAGCAAATATTTACAATGACTGATGATGCCAGTTTTACAATAGAAATACTGGAGGACAGAAGTGTACCAGTGTTGGTGATGATGGGGTCTTTGACTTGGTTTTTGTTTTTTTAAGTTTCTTTGTTTCCTGTTTTATTTTGCTTTAGGTTATGATATAAGCTGTGTAAAGGAGCTCTGGTAGCATAGTGGTTATGAATCGGGCTGCTAACCTCAGGGTCTGCAGTTCAAAACTACCAGCTGTTCCGCGGGAGAAAGATGTGGTTTTCTTCACCCCTAAAGATTTACAGCCTCGGAAACCCTGTGCAGGGTCGTTATGAGTCAAAACCGATTCCACGGCACATAACAACAACAACAACACTTGGCTTAGGGACAGAGATTTCATACTAACAAAACACAAGAGCAAATGGGTTCATTCAATTTCTATTTTACTTTCATCTACTTTGTTGAAAAGAATTGTTGTCACACTGGAAAAGGTGCAGCAAATATCATTAAGAGGAAATTGAAACCACAGATAGATAAGGAGACAGTAAATAGGAACTTTTGTTATTGTTGATGTTAAATGCCATTGAGTCGGTTCTGACCCATAGCCACCTTGTATAGGGTTTTCGAGGAGCAGCTGGTAAGCTTGAACCACCAACCTTGTTGTTCAAACCAACTTTTGCAGACGAGCATATTAACCTATAGCGCCACACTGAGACTCCAAATAGGGACCTAGATAGTCTAAATGAGTTTCAAGCTGGACAAATAATAAGTGCAGAAGATACAGAAATAACTGCTATTTATAATCTTTGAAGAATCATAGAGAAGGAAAAAGTAATAATAATACTCATTCTCACAAAATAAAAGAAGAAAGTAGATTCTACAAATTCCAAGTAGTTTAAGTACTTAGAGAAACAGCCCTCTTATGCAATCTACCAATATTGCTAACGATTGCGTGGCTGGCTGGGATGTGACAGAAGAAATCAAACTAGTTTACTTTTCCCCAATTAACTTAGTGCTTCACCAAAGCAAAGAAGAAGACTGGACTCTCAGTTCCTGTTTTAAAAAAGAGAAGAAATTTGGAGCAAGATTCATAAAATGTCCTCGGTGGAGTATTGTGTAACAATGGCAACAACCACTCCTTCCACAGAGCACTCTACTCAGCTGGGTTCCATAATTCATAGCAACAGCCACACAGAACTCAGACCCCATACTCATAGTTAAGGGTTTATTAGGGAAGTTGTTGATGCTGTGTGCTGTAGAGTTGGTTCCAACTCACTGACCATGTATAAGATTTCAAGGTTATAAATCTTTATGGGAGCAGAAAATCTCATCTTTCTCCTGCATTAGGAATGTTGTTTCTATTGTTAAGCACCGTTGAGTCGATTCCGACTCATAGCAACTTTGTATAGGGTTTCCGAGGAGAGGCTGGTGAGCTTGAACCATTGATCTTGGAATTCAAACCACCTTGCATTCCAGTACCTTTCAGTCTCAGAAATGCTCACGTCATAGATCTCCTAGTCAGGACAGTTTGGGCCCTTGGCGCCTTGAGCTGCCCTGAAGACCTAAGCACCACACTGGCCAGCATCACTTCTGCTACATGCTGTTGGTTAAACTGAGTTGCAGGTCTGGCTCAGAATTAAGATTTGGAGCACAGTTCACCAAAGGAATGTACTTCTGTTACCTTGCTCAAATCCAGAGAACAAGCTTCCCATGATATGCAGTGTGAACTGCAGTCCTGATAGGGCAACTCCATACAGTACTTGTACCAGGAACCTTGGAGGTGTGTTGTTAGTTGGTATATTTCCTGGAGGCCCAGAATAGCATGGCCTAAAGGATACTAATACTCTCTTATATATTTCACTTGGAAAATTCTAGATATATGATTAAAGGCATGATCTATAAACAAGGAGGCAGTATGTGCCAATTTGTCTAGATGATGATTTTCAGTGGTTTGGCAGACATTAGGTGAGTATGCCCCATTTTGGGACATGATGTGAGCAGTGAATATGTTGGAAGAGCGGTTTCCTTGGAGGTGCAACCTGCCCCCAATATATACAGATGTTCTGACAAAATTCCTACTCTATCTAGATCCTGTATTCATCTTGTCAAACTCTGACATCCACTTCATGAGACATGAGCCACCTAACCTGACACTTTTGAGCTCATCAGCCTCCATACCCACATGACTCAGGAGACACCTCCAGCCTGCTGTCTGACCCACAAATTTGAGACTTGTCAGCCTCCAGAATTATGTGAGCAATTTCCATGAAATAAATCTCCTTCGGTATATATATTGATAAATGCTTCACCGGTTTTGCTCAAGAGAACCCAACCTAAGACAGGCAGTGATGGCTAGCGATGATTCATACCACAC
Source organism: Chrysochloris asiatica (assembly GCF_000296735.1). NCBI lineage: Eukaryota > Metazoa > Chordata > Mammalia > Afrosoricida > Chrysochloridae > Chrysochloris > Chrysochloris asiatica. Next base: position 172,407 of record NW_006408538.1, read on the forward strand.
TAACTTCACTGTTTGTATTACTATATTGTTGTTGTTGTTGTTAAGTGCCATCAAGTTGGTTCCAACTCATAGCAACCCTGTATAGGGTTTCTGAGGAGCAGATGGTTTTAACTGTCAATCTTATGGTTCAAACCAACCTTGTAGTCTAGTGTATTATCCTGCAACAACATACTAGGAGTCCATTACTATATTAGCAGAGTAATAAAGTTCTACAATTAGCTTGAACATCATAAAATGCCTTTATTTGACCTTATCACTGTGAGTAGGAACCAACTTTATGACACTTAAAAAAAAAAAAAAGTGACATAAGCCCAAACAATTTTTTAAAACACTGCCATTGAGTCAATTCTGACTCACAGAGACCCTGTGTAGGGTTTCCAATGCTGTAAATCTTTATGGGAGCAGGAAGCCTCATCTTCTCCTGCAGAGCTGCTGGTGGGTTTGAACTGGTGATCTTGTTATTAATGGTTCAGTGCTATTTAAGGTGTTGTTGTTCCATGCCATCAAGTCACTTCCAACTCAGTGACCAGAAATAGGGTTTCTGAGGAGCAGCTGGTGAGTTTGAACCACCGACTTTGTGGTGCAAACCAATCTTGCGGCTCTGCACATATCCTACAGAGCCACACCAGGATTCCATGTATGGCATACACATGCTAATTTCAAACACTTTAGTCAACTAAAGTATATTTGGATGTTGTGTTGTTGTTAAGTGCCATCGAGTCGGCTCCGACCCATAGCGACCCTGTACAGGGTTTCCGAGGGTATAAATCTTTACGGGAGTAGAAAGCCTCATCTTTCTCCCGCGGAGCGGCTGGTAGTTTCGAACCACAGACCTTAAGGTTCGCAGCCCAGCAAAGCATTAAACAAAGACACAGAGGACAAAAGGAAGCATCAAAAACTACATAATGATCACATTTAGATCACGTAAACCACTAAATGCAAAACATTCTAATACAGTAGGATGTGAATTCTGGAAGGGCAGGGATTTTGGTCTGTTCTTTCACTTCTAGATCATCAATGTCTGGAAAAGTGTCTGGAGCCAAGTAGGAACTTGATACACATTTGTCTAATTAAAGCCTAATTAATTAATCCATTTTAACTTGAAAAGTGTTCTCTTATTTCTGTTGTTTTCTTTCCTATCCTTTTATTAATGGTCTAATGAAACATTGAAAGAAAACTGAATAGTCAAATTTTCATTTGACTTGGAACTCAGGCAGTTCTTTGAATGAGAAAACTACAACTCAATGAGTCTCACAAAAAAATTAGACACAATGAATGTTAGGCTGTGGATTTAGATTCAAAAATCAACTGTACAAGTTACACAATGTTGTGAAAAAGGCTTAATAACTTTTGGTTTACTTTCAGTTAATACAAGACAGCTATGAGATGTAGCTGCCAAAACTGAGTGGGCTATCAAGTTCCAATATATAAACTACAATAACTAGGATTCATCATTCATTTGTTAGTTTGTTGTCTGTGGTGGCTTGTGTCTTGCTGTGATTCTGAGAGCTGTGCCACCGGTATTTTAAATATCAGCAGGGTCAACCATGGTGGACAGGTTTCAGATGAGCTTCCAGATGAAGCCAGACTAGGAAGAAGGAGACAGACCACTTCCGAATATTTAGTCAGTGATAACCTTATGAATAGCAGTGAAACACTGTCAGCTCAGAATATTGATTATTGAAACATGATGAAGAGCACCAGAATATTGCCAGATATAGCCCCTCAGGATGTAAGGCACTCAAAATACGACTGGGAAAGAGCTGCTCCTCAAAGCAAAGTTGACCATGATGATGTGAATGGAGTAAAGTCTTCAGGACCATCATTTGCTGATGAGGCACAACTCAAATGAAGAGAAACAGCTGTAAATTATCCACCAATAATTGGAACATGGAATGTATGAAACATGAATCTAGGAAAATCGGAAATTATCAAAAATGAAATGGAAAACATAAACATCAATATCCTAGGCATTGATTAGCTGAAATGGACTAGAATTGGCCATTTTGAATCCAACAATCACATGGTTTACTATGCCAGGAATGACAAATTGATGAGGAATGGTGTCACATTCACTGTCAAAAAGAACATATCCAGATCAGTCATGAGGTACAACACTGTCTGTGATAGGATAATATCCATGTGCCTACAGAGAAGCCCAGTTAATACCACTATTATTCAAATTTATGCACCAACCACTAAAGCCAGTGAGGACGAAAGAGAAGAATTCTATCAACTTTTTCAATCTGAAATTGATCAAACATGCAATCAAGATGTATTGATCATTAGTGGTGATTGGAATGCAAAGGTTAGAAACAAAGAGGAAGGATCAGTAGTTGGAAAATGTGGCTTTGGTAATAGAAACGATGCTGAAAATTGCATGATAGAATTTTGCAAAATCAATGACTTCTTCACTGCAAATGCCTTCTTTAAACAATGTAAAAGACCACTATACAGTTGGACCTCATCAGATGGAATACACAGAAAACAAATGGACGACATCTATGGAAAGAGACAGTAGGAAAGCTTCATATCACCAGCTAAAACAATACCAAGGGCAGACTGTGGGTCAGATCATAAATGGCTCATATGCAAGTTCATATTGAAGCTGAAGAAAATGAAAACAAGTCCATGACAGCCAAAATATGACCTTGTACATATTCCATCTGAATTGAGAGATCATCTGAAGAAAAGAATTGAAGCAGTATACACTAAAGACTAAAGACCAGAAGAGTTGTGGCATGACATAAAGAACATCATACAGGAAGAAAGCAAAAGGTCAATAAGAAGACAAGAAAGAAGGAAAAGATCAAATGGATATGAGAAGACATTCTGAAGCTTGCTCCCTGGCATAGAGATGCTAAAGTAAATGGAAGAAATTAAGAAGTAAAAGAACTAAGTAGAAAACTTCAAAGAACAGTCCAAGAAGACAAAGTAAAATATTGTAACAAAATGTTCAAAGACCTGTAATTAGAAAACTAAAAGGGAAGAACACTCTCAGCATTTCTCAAATTGAGTGAACTCAAGTCTCAACTTACAATATTGAAGGATTCTATGGGCAAAAGCATGGATTCTATGGGTGCTTCAGACTCACCAGTCACTCCTTGGAAACCCTGTAATCGACACAATGGCACTAAACAACAACAACATGGGCAAAATATTGAATGATGCAGAAAGCATCAAAACATGAAAGGAATAGATAGAGTCATTGTACCAAAAAGAAATGGCAGATAATCAGCCATTTCAAGAGGTAGCATATGATCAAGAGCGAATAATACTGAAGGAAGAAGGCCAAGGTACATTGAAGGCATTGGCAAATCAAGGCTCTGGGAATTGAAAGAATACAAATTAAAATCTTTCAACAAGTTGATAAAGCACTCAAAGCACTCATCTGTGCCAAGAAATTTGAAAGACAACTACCTGGCCAACTGACTGGAAGACATCCATATTTCTGCCCGTTCCAAAGAAAGGTGACCCAATAGAATGCTGAAGTTGCTGGACAATATCATTAATATCTCGTACAAGTAAAATTTTTCTAAAGATTATCGAAATGGTTGCAAATATACATTGACAGAGAATTGCCAGGATTCAAGCAGGATTCAGAAGAGGCTGTGGAACAAGGGATATCATTGCTGATGTCAGATGGATCTTAGCTGAAAGCAGAGATTTTACCTGTGCTTTATTGTCTGTGCAAAAGTGTTCCATTGTGTGGATCATGACAAGCAATGGATAACATTGCTGAGAATGAATATTCTGGAACATTTCATTGTGCTCCTGTGGAACCTGTATACAAAGAGGCAATTGTTCAAACAGAACAAGGGAACCCAGAATGGTTTAAAATTAGCAAATGTGTGTGCCAGCGTTATATTCTTTCACCAGACTTATTCAATCTGTATGCTGAGTACATAATCTGAGAAGCTTGATCATATGAAGAAAAACATGGCATCAGGATTGGAAGAAGACTCGTTAATAACCTTCAACATGCTGATGATACAACCTTGCTTGTTGAAAGTGAAAAGGACTTGAAATACTTACTGCTGAGGATCAAAAGCCACAGCCTTTGGAATGGGTTCCACCGCAAAGTAAAGAGAACAAAATTCTCATGACTTGACCAATAAACAACATCCACATAAATGGAGAAAAGATTGAAGTTGTCAAACACTTTTTTTGCTTGGATCCACCATCAACATTGAAGCAGCAGTCAAAAAGCTAAATTGCATTAAGCAAATCTGCTGTACAAGAGCACAGATGTCAGTTTGAGAACTAAGGTGTGCATGACCCAAGTCATGGTATTTTCAATAACCTCATATTCATGCTAAAGTTGGACAGTGAATAAGGAAGACCATGGAAGAATTAATGCATTTGAGTTATGGTGTTGGAGGTGATTCTTAAAAGTACCACAGACTGCCAAAAGAACAAATAGATCTGCGTTGGATGATACAGTCAGAAGAATGTTCCTTGGAAACCAGGATGGCCAGACTTCATCTCTCATACTTGAGATCTATTGTCAGGAAGGACTTAGTCTCTGGAGAAGGGTAACATGTTCGGTAAAGTGGCGGGTCAAAGAAAAGAGGAAGACCCCAACTAGATGGATTGGCACAGTGGAAGCAGCAATGGGCTCAAACGTAGCCAACGATTCTGATGTTGGCGCAGGACCAGGCATTGTTTCAGTTTGTTGTGCATAGGGTCACTATGAGTCGATACTTACTTGACTGAAGGCACCTAACACCACCACCTACAACAACAACAATAGCTAGGAAAAGGATGACTTTTCCAATTCTCTCTTTACCATTCAACACATTTCTGTGGTATTGTTTCTCATTATGAGTGCAGAATAATACACATGTATGGAAACATGCTCATATTACAGAAATGTTTAATTAGTATTACCTGTGTTTTTGTCAGTATGCTAGTTCCAAGAAACAGAGCAGTAACTGTGAGAAAATGATCAGTCCTTGACTTATTGTGGTTATGTTTTTTAAACCAGTAGTTATCTATATTATTGGATGACATGATGTGATGTCTAGAATTTACTTCAAAATAATCTATGAAGACAGAGGGAAGTGAGTACGGTTAAACTAAAACAACGTATCAGGAAGGTCAATGAAACAGAGGAAGACTCAATGAAATGGACAGACCCATTTGCTGCAACAATGGCCTCAAACACAGAAATGATTTTGAGGATGACATGCAACCAGGCAACATTCTGTGTTATACACAACATCATTAAGCGTCACAACACATGCACTAGTTGGCACCTAGAAACAATAACATCTGAATGCATGTGTATAAATATGTATATGTGAACATAGAGGGGGGGGCTTCAAAAAGTTTGTGGAAAAATTCCATTTTCTTTTAGTTCCATATTTTCATACATACACCAGGGGGCTTCAAAAAGTTCATGGGAAAAAATGGAATTAAAAGGAATTTTTCCACGAACTTTTTGTATCTCCCTTGTGTTTGTATATATGTACATACACACACATATATATTATATACAAACCTCTTGCTAAAACTACTAAAATTTTGAAAATACAGGTCTGGTACAATCCACAAATCTCCCAGTATTTCATATAAAAATGTAATTGGAAGTATGTTATGGAGCCATTTGATGTAAAACACCCCGGAAAGAGAAAATTCAGTACTAAAAAATTGGGTATAAACAAAATTACCAGGAATCTTTACTGTCAACTGCAAGGATTTTGGGTTCACTCTGCTAACGAGAGGTCCTAAGTTCCATGTGTCATTGGTGATGACGGGTGCAAAGCATTTATAAGGCAGGAGATGAAGTCTATTGTATTTCTGCCTAAAGCTGGAGAAGAACTGTCAGCTCATTTCAAGAGCCTATTGACACATGGAGTCTGACTCATGCTAAGAGAGTTGAAAATTACAACCTTTCAATAGCACATTAGTCTTCATTTCCCAATATATTTGTAGCCTTTTCAGACTGCAAGACATTTTTACAGCATACATATATTACTGTAGTTATATAAAAGTCACATTTCATTCTAAATCAAAGATGGATGATAGATGGCCTGTCATTCTTCATTCCCCCAGAGAAAACAGATTGTGGAGTATAGGGTTCCCAATCTAATTTGAAATTGCAATTGAAGTGAGATAAAGAGTAGTTTAGTGAGAATCAGAATACTAAACTGGGAATCAAGAGGCACCGTTGTATTCCTAAAATTCACACTGTAACCTTGAACATTTAAATTTTTTTTATTGTTCATCTTCCTTTTTGATAAAGTGAGAATGTTAGTCAAATCTTATCTGTCTCTTAGGGATGTTATGATGCTGTCTGAGATGAAACCAGAGGCAACGGGAGCAGCAGAGATGCTTGGGGATTCTGCACCTTTCCATCCTTTAACTTGCCCACCAAAATAATGCGTTTTCCTGTGTGCGCCTATGGCTCTTCCTCCATGCTTTTTACCATATTGGTTTCTCCATATTCATATGTGTGACTTTTATAATGATTTTTATTTTTTCTTAAGTGAGGAGAAACAACAGATAATAGCCAAGTCCGTCTATAAATGCTGGATTTCGCTGATCCTGAAATCTCTGCTATGAATGAATAATGCCATGTCCAAATCCTCCCAAACTATTGAGTTTGCCAACAATGTGGTAGGCTCCCCAACCCCATGAACCTTCATTATTCGCTATTTTCATGCAAGCCTTACCAAATTCTTGTTGCTAATTTCTGCAACTCCTTGTCTAAGAAACCCTCTCTGCCCCTCAGGCAGGCCAGAAATGCCAGAAAATAACTGCCACTCTGGAACCACCTTCAAACAACAACTAATAGGAGTTGATGGTTAAATACCAATCTCCCTCACGCAGGCCCAGACCAGGATCACTTTTCAAATCCATACTAGTCTACTTTAGCCATTGGGGGGTGGGGGTCTGGAACAACAACTCTCTGCAATACAAATCACAGTATAGTCTGAAGGGACCTCATTCATCTTGACATTTTGCAAAGCATCATACTAATCCACTGTATTAATGGTAGAATATGTATCAGATGTGGCAGACAGAAAGTGGTACTAGGAATACTCTTGTAAAACATATGATTGTCAGATGTTGTTGTTATTGTTACATGCTATTAAGTCAGTTCCAATTCATAGCAAGCCTGTGTAGGGTTTCCAAGGAGCTTCTAGAATACTCTGGTAAAACATATGCATGTCAGATGGTAGGAGATAAATCAATTAAGTTTCAGGGACCTGCCCTACCAGTTAGGGTTCCTGGTAGTGTAATGAGACAAGCATCAGGCTACTAACTGAAAGGTCAGCAGTTCGAACCCACCAGTCATTCTGATGAAGAAAGTTGAGATACTCTGATTCTGCAAAGGTTTTCAGCCTCTGAAACCCTTGAGAGCAATTCTACTCTGTCCCATCCGGTGGTTATGAGTCAGAACCAGTTTCATGGCTGGGGGTGCGTTTGATCAGTTGACTACATGCATGAGGTGTTCAGGGGATAGTGTCTGAGGAATGCCAGAACATGCCCTTCAAGATCAGAGATAAATTATTGGACCTTGCATTTACTACCACCAAAACAGAGGCATAGAACTTGGCAGCTGTCTTTAGATTTTAGAAGCAGTACACACCACACTTAAAAATACTCCACCAAGCTGGAAACCAATTACCAGAATTGCAGATTTCAGATAAAGCCCATAACACAAGAGGATGCTCTGCAGCATATTCAAGCTGGGGTTCCTACAGCTGGAGTTATAGAGCACTACAGACAGTATGATGTAGAAGTGTCAGCGATAGCTAAGGGCACCTCTGTGAGTCACAGAGCCAAAGAAACTAGAGTTCTAGTGCAAGGTAGAGCTGCCTATAGCAGAAAATCATTCACCCTTGAAAAGGCAATTCCAGATGTGTTGCCGGACACTAGTAGAAACTGAGCTTTTGAACATTAGACATCTGACTATGCCACAGAAGCGGCCCAAGATGAGTAGATATTGTCACGCACACCAAGTCCCAAGCATGGGCAAGGCCAGCAACACGATCTCCATAACAGTAGCACATTGGAGATTAGACCTAGGCAGATCCTGCACAATCAAGTAACATCAACAGATGGTCCCGACCCTCATGGCGCCTACCTCTGTGGTATTGATGCCTTCTGCCCAAGGAAGAATCCCTCAAGGACGACTTAGGGTTCATTATTTCTTTGACATAATTTCCTAGGTTTCCTGAGGTTCTCTGCATTTTATGGGTGGAGAGCAGAAGGTGCAGGTGTCCAGCGAGGAGATGTTTGTGAGTCCAGGCATTTGTACTGCTTCTTGCCTAACCCCCATCTCATCACTGTAGTCGCCAATCCACCACCACTGCTACAAAATAACAACCTAGAAACAATCAAAAGCAGGAGAGGAATCAGGCAAATAAATAAAGGAACATGTTGGTGTTAAGTGCCATCAAGTTGGTTCTGATTTATAGCAACCCTTTATAGGATTTCCAAGGAGTGGCTGGTGGGTTTGAACCATCAACCTTGTCATTAGGCAGTCCAGTGCTTAAGCTACTATACCACAAAAAGTTCCCTACATTATCTTTTTCTGAAGTCCTCAAAATTGGGACTGGTATAAAAGCCCCAGCAAATAACCACTATTACACAGGGTCCAGATTCAAGATGCTCTCGGAATTACTTCCTTTTTGGTATGCCTCAGCCTTTAGCAAAACTGTCCATCTGATTGTGCCAGCTTGCCTCACAGATATTGTAAGACAAAGAGGGAAGGGTCAAGTGTCCTTAGTGAGCTGGAATTCTAAAGAGAACGTAGAAATCATAGATACAGCAGTGGAAAGTAAAAAACAAGAACTGAGTGAATACGGCTGACAGAAGAGCTGGGGTCATGTACTCCCACCACCCCACCCCATCAGGAGAGTCTCTTTACAGGGCAGTCTTGGGGTTCTGAGTTTTATTTTTTTAGATACTATTGCATTTACTCAAGTTGACTTTGAAGATAGGAGATTCACCCTCTCCCTTCTCCCATTTCTGATATCACATTTGAGCCCATCTCTGCCTTAAGGCTTCAGCACCACCCAAACCAATCTGTACAGAACCTAACCCAAATATAGAACAGGATCTAAATGTATAAATCTGGGATCAACAAATGATAGTGTTCAAGCCAAATCTGGCCGATTGCCTGTTTTTATGCATAAAGTTTTGTTGGAACTTTAAGCCTATTTTTTGTCTGTGACATTTTTCATGCTACAATGGCAGAATTGAGTAGCTGCAACAGAAACCATAAGATCCAAAAAGTCTAAAGTATTTACTCTGGACACTTAGAGAAAACGCTTTCCAGCGTCTAGTATACATGGTGGGGTGCCACCAAATCGGTTCCGAATCTTAGCAACCCCGTATAGGGTTTCCCAGGCTATACTTCTACGTGGGAGCAGAAAGCCTCATCTTTTTCCTGCTGAGTGTCTATTCAAACTGACTTAATGGTTAGCAGTCCAGCTATTAATCCACTACGTTACCAGGGATCCTTGGTATAGATTAGAAAAAGAAAATAACAAGATTGAGTTTTTGATAGCTCCCATCTGAGCCTCAATATACACTTTCATACACAAAAACTCTCAATGAGAAAAAAGACAAAAACAAAAACTTTTCTTAAATCCAAATACACATGGGGCTTTAGTCAATGAAAGAAACTTGCTTATCATCAGTTTTCACACACCTATTTGCTAGAAAGGGCAAATGACCATCGCATTGTTCGTAATCCCAGGCACCTTGGAAGCTGAGTAAAATGAACCACGGGTAATTTAAGTACAATTCCACCACCTCCCTGGACAATGGGAATACCACAATGCGAGCAGAGGCCAGTGGGAGCTGGGACCTTCTCACACCCAGGGGGCCACAGGCTGTCATGTCATCCTGTTGTTGTTGTTAAGTGCCTTCAAGTCATTTCCAACTCACAGCGATCCTGCATAGGGTTTTCAAGGAGCAGATGGTAAATTTGAACCAACAACCTTGCAGTTCAAATTGACCTTGCAGTCCAGTGCATTATCCCACAATGCCATAGCAGGATTCCATCGTGTCATTCTGTTGTTGTTGTTATTGTTGTTAGGTGCCATCATAGCAATCTTATGCAAAACAGAACGAAATAGCAATCTGACTCATAGCAATCTTATGCAAAACAGAACGAAATACTGCCCTGCACAAACCTCATAATCATTGCTAAGCCTGAGCTCATTGCTGCCACCACTGTGCTAATCCATTTCATTGGGGGTCTTATTCTTTCTCTCTGACCCTTCACTTTACCCAACATGATCTCTTTCTCCAGTGACTGGTCTCTCCTGATATTATGTCCAAAGTATGAGACACAAAGTCTGGCCATCCTGGCCTCCAAGGAACACGCTGGCTGCACTTCTTCCAACACAGATCTGTTGGTTCTTTTGGCAGTCCATGGCACTCTCAATATTCCCCTCTAACACCATAACTCATCAATTCTTCTTTGGTTTTCCTGATTCAGTGTCCTAAATTCTAGACATGTCATCCCAGCGTCTTTGGATGGAAGTCGCCCATGGAAAGAATGGGGCTTCCAGTAAGATGTCCTTATTGTTTTATGCACAGGGTTTGTTGTTGTTGTTGTTGTCTTTTTGAGGCAGTTTTGAATTGTTCTTCCTTGAATATTCATTTCAAAATATTTGAAAATAAATATATATATTACTACTGTTGTAATGAGGAAAAAAATGTTTTAAAAAACACATTATTTTCACATACTGGTGTGGCACTGTGGGTTAATATGCTGGACTGCAAGGTTGGTTTGAACCACAAGGATGGTGGTTCAAGCTCACCAGCCCTCCTCGAAACCCTATACAGGGCCACTATGAGTCAGAACCAACTTGATGGCACTTAACAGCAATAACATTAGATTAAAACAGTGCTCTATGGCCACCTATATTTTTTATATAAAAGATTAGCTTTGTTGGATGATACAGACTTTATCTAAACAGAGTATATGAAAATAATGTGCTTTTTCTATCATTACTTTTTAAACATATTTTGCCTTATTACAAAAGTAATATTGCTCTATGGCCACCTACGAGTTCTGGTATAGCGATGCAGGTTAATGCCCTGGACTGCAAAGTCACTTTGAACTGCAAGGTCAGTGGTTCAAGCTCACTGGCCGCTCTTCAGAAACCGTATAGAGGGTCGCTATGGACTGGATACGACTTGACAGCACTTAACAACGCAGCCACTTAAATTGTCCCGAAGGCTCAGCTGTAAGATCTAAAACAAGATTTACTGTCACTGCAAACACTTCTATGAATATGGTAGAGCACGCTGTTGTTGTTGTTGTTAAGTGCTGTTGAGGCAGTTCCAACTCATAGCAACCCTGTATACGGTTTCTGAAGAGCAGCTGGTGAGCTTGTACTGCTGATCTTGTGGTTCAAACAGACCTTGCAGTCCAGAGCATTAACCCACAGTGTCACACTAGGACTTTGTGGTGGAACATACAGGGGGCAAAATGATGAGACTTCTTAGACACTACCAAATACCGTGAGGCAACGAGTTGCTTGACCTGGGGATACCATTCTCAATGAACAGAACATTGGCATGACAGTCCCCAAAGACAATAGTCTACATCCATCTTTGGTGAGTTGTTGTTGTTATTGTTAAATGCCATGAGTCAATTCCAACTCATAACGACTCTGTATAGGGTTCCCAAAGCTTTTAATAGTTGCAGGAGCAGAAAGTCTCATCTTTCTCTCTCGGAGTGGCTGGTGGGCTCCAAACATTGACCTTGTGGTTCTAAGTTCCAGGCTTTTCCTACAGATCTACCTCTCTTGCCTTTCTGAATAGTGACTGGGTCCTTAAAGTTCAAAAGCAGTCACCTAAGGTGCAACCATTGGTCTCTTTGTGTGTAGATGAAATAAAAATGATTAAAATAGAAAACTCTAGGAATCAATTTGTCCAGTGAACTAATGGAACATGTGAACATCAATCTCCACAATTCTGAGACCAGAAGAACTAATGGTTCCTGGCTACCACTTCCAACTGCTCTGAAAGGGATCACGTTATAAGGTACCGGACAGAATGAGAGAAAATGTGGAACATAACTCAAAAATATAAAAAGACCAGGCTTGCTGGTCAGGAAGAGATCGGAGGAAACCAAGTCGTTGACCACCATTCCAGTCTGGAACTGAGCTCACCTTCATGGCTCAATTTCCAGCCAACTAGTAAATAGCAGAGACAACACTAGTGAGCATACCTTGCTAGTGAATTGAATGGTTAGTTATTCAAGATCAAAAGGATGACATATACCTAAGGACAAAGTTCAGAAGGGTTAGGAAGGAAGGTAGAATGGAAATAAGAACCACAGTGAGGAAGTAGAATATCTGTTATTACTTGGATGAGAAACAAACTGTATGATTTGATTAATGTATGACTGATGATCTTCTCTATAAACCTTCACTCAAGTCACAATAAAAAATTTAAAAAAAAACTAATACAAGAGCTCCCAAGTTTTCTTTGTTACAGATTGCACTTTAAAAAAATAGACTTAATATTTTAGAATAGATATAGATTTATGGAAAATTTTAGGAAATAGTACAGAGAGCTTCCATACACCCTACATTCAGTTGGCCCTGTTATTACCATCTTAACAACAAACAGTCATAAAGTAAGTATAGTTGTAATACTGAGACAATATTGATACATTATCATTAACTGAAACCCAAATCTCACTGCCAGTGAATGTGTTCTGACTCTTAGGGACCCTATAGAACACAGTAGAACTGCCCTTATAAGGTTCAAGGCTACAAATCTTTAAGGAAACAAACTACCACACATAAACCATCACATTTTTGGCTTGCGGCTCAGTGCTTTGACCACTGTATCATCATGGCTTCTGGTTACAGTCCGTAGTTAATTTAGATTTCCTTTGTTTTTGCCTAATGTCCTTTTTATGTCCTAGACACCACAGCACAGCTAGTTGTCATGTCTCCTTAGGTAAACCTTGGCTGAGATAGTGTCTGACTTTCACTCTTTGAGATGACTTGAACAATTTTAGGAAGTACAGGTACATTATAGGATGTACTGCTGGACTTGATCTGATGTTTTAATCATGATTGTTGTTAAGTGCTGTTGAGTCAATTCCAACTTATAGAGACCCTGTACAGGGTTTCCAAGGAACAGCTGGTGGGTTTGAACCCCCAACTACACTGACCTTGCAATTAGATTGATCTTATTGTTTGGGGAAGAAAGATCACAGAGGTAATATTTCTATCACATCATGTTAAGAGTAGGAATAGGGGATTCTACTCCCCCTCCATTGGAGCCCTGGTAGCATACATAGTGGGTTACAAGTTGGGCTGCCAACCACAAGCTCAGCAGTTAGAATCCACCAGCCACTCTTCAGAAAAAGGTGAGGTTTCTGCCTCGGAAACCTCATACAGGGTCTCAATGAGTTGGAACCTATTTGAGGGCATGCTGCGGCAGCAACACTCCCCTTCCATTAAGATGGAGAACTTATATAAATTATTTGGAATAATTTTGCATACAAAAGCTGTCCCTTCTTCCCCTTATGAATTTATTCAGTCATTTTTATTTTTATGAGTATGAACGCAGGGATATTTATTTTATACTATGGATTATAGCAGAATGTACGTCTACGACGCTATAAAACAGAGTGTTCCAGAAGAACATTAGAGAGCAGACTCAGGCCACACCTTTGCTGCTGACATAATTGATGCTGCTTATTGAACAAACTGCCTCACCGTCTGGTCTCTGTCCTTTTGGCCTTGGTTGTTCTAATGGAAAATTGAAAGGATTCAAAGTTAAACACTGAACCCAGCCTTTCTCATTGTAGCCATATCAGACTCATTTAAGAAATACTTGAAAATGTGATCAATAAACGCAAGAGTGAGTTCTTAGTCTCTTCAGAGTACAGCTTGAGTGTTAGCGACTGAGATAAAGAATGCTTCCCCTGGGATGCACTTTGGTTCAGACAGAATCCCTGATTCCTAAGCTTTACAGAAAGTTCTTTTTCTTTTATTTCTCCTCTTGTTACTATGGAATATTGACTTTCCTAGTAAAGATGTTGAAGGCTTACTTTTGACCCTGTAATGGAATTTGCTTTTAAACTAAGAATCTGTCATATGTCAAGCTGTTTTTGCTGTTGTTGAATCAGTTCCAACTCATAGCAAGCCTGTATAGGGTTTCTGTAGCTCTAATCTTTACAGGAGCAGAAAGCCTCATCTTTCTCCTGTGAAGTAGCTTGAACTGCTGACCTTGTGGTTAGCAGTCCAGTGCTTACCATTTATTGCCACCAGCATTCCTTCATATGTCATGTTGTTGTTAGGGGCTATTGAGGTGGTTCTAGCCCATAGCAACCGTATGCAAAGCAGAGCCAAACCCTGCCTGGTCCTGTGTCATCCTCACAATTGTTATTAGAGCTGAGCCCATTGCTACTGCCATTGTGTCAATCCATCTCCTGGGGTCTTCCTCTTTTTTCACTGACCCTTCACTTTACCAAGAATGATGTCCTCCAGGGACAGATCACTCCTGATAACA
>NW_006408538.1:189981-200382 GCF_000296735.1 Chrysochloris asiatica
GTAAATATCCTTCTGATATTCTATGGTTTCACACAAGATCCATCTGACATCAGCAATGATATTCTTACTTCTGCATGCTCTTCTGAATCCTGCTTAAGCTTTGGCAGTTCCCTGTTGGTGTACTGTTGCAGTTGTTTTTAATTATTTTCAGAAAAATTTTATTTGCACGTCATATTAATGACATTGTTCAGTGATTTCTGTAATTTATTAAGTCACCTCACTTTGTAATGGGCTCAAATAAGGATCTCTTTCAATTGGTTGGCCATGTAGCTGTCTTCAAATTTTCTTGGTAAAGATGCTGCTTCAGTTTGTTGAAACATCTCAGTTTGTTTTCTGTCAATTCCTGGAGCCTAGTTTTTCCACCAATACCTTAAGTGCAGCTTGGACTTCTTCCTTCAGTACCACTGGTTCTTGATCATATGCCACCTCTTGAAATGGTTGAACATCAAACATTTCTTTTTAGTACAGTGACTTTCTATATACCTTCTATCTTCTTTTGATGCTTTCTGCATCATGCTCATGGAATCCTTCAGTACAGCAAGCGGAGGATGGAATTGTTTCTTCAGTTCTTTAAGCTTGAAAAATTCTGAACATGTTCTTCCCTTCTGGTTTTCTAACTCCAGGTCTTTGCACATTTCATTATAGTACTTGACTTTGTCTTTTTGTGCTGCCCTTTGACATTTTCTGTTCAACCCTTTAACTTACTAATTTCTTCCATTTGCTTTAGCATCTCTGTGCTGGAGAGAAAGTTTTAGAGTTTCTTCTGACATCTATTTTGGTCTTTCCTTACTTTCCTGTCTTTGTAATGACTTTTTGTTTTCTTCCTGTATGATATTCTTTATGTTGTCCCTCAGTTCTTCTGGCCTTCTGTGATTAGTGTCTAATGTATCACACCCCTATTGAGATGATCTCTAAATTCTGGTGGGATATGTTCTAGGTCATATTTTGGCTCTTGTGGATTTGTTGTCATTTTCTCCAGCTTCAGCCTGAACTTGCCTATGAGCATTGATAAAGGTCTGTTCCACAGTCGGCCCAGGTCTTGTTTTGGCTGAAATATGCAGCTTTCCCAATGTCTCTTTCTACAGAATCAGTCAATTTGGTTTCTGTGTATTCCACTTGGTGAGGTCCATGTGTATAATCACCTATTATGTGTTTATAAAAGGTATTCGGAATGAACAAGTCTTTAGTCTTGCAAAATTCTATCGTGTGATCTCCAGCATCATTTCTATCACCAAGGTCATATTTTCCAACTACTGACTCTTTCTCTTTATTTCCAACTTTTGTATTCCAGTTACCAGGGATTGTTAATAAATCTTGATTGCATGTTTGATCTTTTCAGATTGGAAAAGATAGAATTCTTCAATTTCATCGTCATAGGCTTTAGTGGTTGGTGTGTAAAGTTGAATAATAGTGGTATTAACTGATCTTCCTTTTAAGCACAAGGATATTATCCTATCACAGACAGCATTGTAGTTCATGATGTTGTTGTAAGTGCCATCAAGTCAGTTCTGACTCATAACAACACTGTATAGGGTTTCCAAGGAGTGGCTGGTGACCTTGAACCACCGACCTTGCAGTTCAAACCAACCTTGCAGTCCAGCACATTAACCCATAGCGCCACACCAGGATTCATGATGTTGTTGTTGTTAGGTGCCATTGAGTCGGTACGGACCAATAGCAACATTATGCACAGCAGAACGAAACACTGCCTGAGCCTTGGCCAACCTCATCGATGCTACTACTTGGTCAATCCATCTCATTGGGGGTCTTCCTCTTTTTCTCTGACCCTCCACCTTACCAAACATGATATCCTCCTCTAGCGACTGCTCCCTCCTGACAACATGTCCGAAGTATGAGAGACAAAGTTTAGTCATCTTGGCCTCCAAGGAGCACTCTGGCTGCACACCTCTTCCAAAACAGATCTATTCGTTCTTTTGGCAGCCCATGGCACTTTTCAATATTCTCCTCCAACACCATAACTCAAAAGCATCAATTCTTCTACGGTCTTCCTTATTCACTGTCCAGCTTTTGCATGCATATGAGGTTATTGAAAATAACATGGCTTGGGTCAGGTGCACCTTAGTCCTTAAGCTGACATCTTTGCTCTTCAACACTTTATAAAGGTCTTGTGCAGCAGATTTGCCTAATGCAATACGCCATTTGATTTCTTGACTGCTGCTTCCATGAGTGTTGATAGTTGATCCAAAAATGAAGTCCTTGACAACTTCAATCTTTTCTCCATTGATAAGAATGTTGTTTATTGGTCCAGTGGTGAGGATTTTTGTTTTCTTTACATTGAGATGTAATCCATACTGAAGGCTGTGCTCTTTGATCTTCATCAGTAAATGTTTTAAGTCCTCTTCACTTTCAGGAAGCAAGGATGTATCATCTGCATATCACAGGTTGGTAATGAGTTTTCCCCCAATCTTGATGCCACATTTTTCTTCATAGAACCCAGCTTATCAGATAATTTGTCTTGAAATATTCTTTTTGTTGACGAATACTATGCCATTCCTCTAGAACTTGTCATTCCAGACGTAGTAAATCCTATGATTGTCAGATTCCAAATGGCCAATACCAGTCCATTTCAGCTTACTAATGCCCCAGATATTGATACTAGTTCCATTTCATTTTTGACAACTCCCAAGTTTTCTAGATTCTTATTTTGTACATTCCATGGTCCAATTATTAATGGGTGCTTGCAGCTGCATCTCCTTGAGTTGTACCCCATCAGCAAATGAAGTTTCCAAAAGCTTTACTCCATTTTTGTCATCAGGGCCAACTCTGAGGAGGCAGCTCTTCCTCCTGATAGGCTCATCGTCTGGCACAATATTGGACAATGTTCTACTGCTAGTCATAAGGTTTTCAGTGGCTAACCATTCAGAAGTAGTTCGCCTCTCTGTCTTCCTAGTATGTTTTAGTCTGGTAACTGCTGAAACTTGTCCACCATAGGTGACCCTGCTGGTATTTAAAATACCAGTGGCACAGCTTTCAGCATCACAGTACAATGCAAGCCACCACAGTGTGACAAACTGACAGGCATGTGGTGGCCTAATGCAGTGTGTTCTTTCATCTCTTGACTGCTGCTTCCATGAGTGTTAATTGTGGCTCCAAGTAAAATGAAGTATTTGACAACTTCAATCTTTTCTCCATTTATCGTGATTTGAATTGGTCTGGTTGTGAGGATTTTTGTTTTCTTTACATTGAGGTGCAATCCATACTGAAGATTGTAGTCTTTGCTCTTCATCAGGTAAGTATTTATCTCCTCTTCACTTTCAGTAAGCAAGGTTGTATCATCTGCATATCGTAAGTTTTCAATGAGTCTTCCTCCAATTATTTGTCATAGGAAACAATATATAAGCACGCTGGGATTTTTAGTTACTCAGAAAAATAGTAAGAGGATCTCTTGAACCAGGAGAAGGTGTCAGCAGAGAAACAAAGGAGTCCTCTATAAAAAGTCAGTCTTTGTGGGCAAGAAGAAAGCCTGCTTCACTGCATTTCCTCAGTATCTGCATATAGTCAGTGATGAGTACATATATGGTGAATTAATGAGTTGAGAAATGAAACCCTGGGTCATGCATCAGGAGACTTGTTTGCCTGCCCACCAACTGGCTATCAAAGCATCCTGGTGCCACATTGGGTTAGGCATCAGGCTTCAGTTGAAACCTACAAGATGCTCAGTGAGAGAAAGATAAGACTGTCTGCTTCCGTAAAGATTTAGTTTCTGATCCCCCTTGAAGCAGTTCTGCTCTGTCAATAAGATTGCGATGAGTCAAAATTGGGTGACAGTGGATTTGTTTTTGGTCCACTAGTCATTGCTGTTCCTGGTTGGTGTGAGTGGTTAAAATTCTTGGCTGCTAACCAGAAGGTTGACTAATTGAATTTACCCAGATAAGCCCAAGAGAAAAGGCCTTGCCATCTACTTCTGAAAGATTACAGCCATGAAAACCATACAAAGCAGTTGTACTGTGTGCATACGGGGTCATCATCTGTAGGTAGCACCGCAGGGTTGTTTGTTTTTAACTGGCCATCTGCCCTTGGGTGGGTGATTACTGCATGACTCTGAGTCTAAGTCTTTCTCTGACAGGAGGAGGGGGAGGCAGTCCATTCTAACTGCCAAAAAGTAAAAACATTCTATACACTATGTACTAAAAGTTCTTAGACTTTAAAATTTGTTCCAGTAACCCTACTGAGAAAATGTCACTGCTGGGTGGAAGTCGTCAGATTGATTACAACAGTGTGACAGTCACAGAAAAGACAGAGGCTGCCACTGACATCAGCTTCAGCAATGACTCCTGAATGAAAGAGGAAGTGAGAGTAAGCAATCAACTATTCTTCACAGCTATTCTACTAGATCAGGCCTGGTGTCAGCACAATGAGAATTAAACAATTTGGGCTTTTCTATTCTCTCTCCCCTTTGTGTTCAGTTTAATAATTTTTACTTTCAAAAAATAACCTGTTATTACAGACAGAGAGTCTATGCACTGTAGAAAAATAACAAGATGCAGACAAACTGCAAAACATTCTAAATAAAAGCTTCCTGGTTATCTTATGTGTGCGTGAGTATGTGTGTTTAACTGAAATAAGAAAATATATGATTTTATTAAGTATTTTTCAGCCAATGTTCTGTGTATTATTATTTCACGTAACATCCAGCTTATTTTCACATATTCCCAGTTGGCTCCAAAATGTCTTTTAGCTGGTTTGTTCAAACCAACGATTGTGCTGCATTTTTTAAATTTCTCCCCTGAAATCTCTTTGTTGTTGTTAAGTACCTTTGAGTCAGTTCCATTTTGTTAATTTCCTCCTGACTTGTCAAATCTCTGACCCTCAATTATCCTGAAGAATTCCCCACACTCTAGATTTGAGTCTGTCTTGTTGCTCTTTGGCAGGTTTTTATTGTTTTGTTTTGGTTTTAGTTCTTCCCATACAAGTTAAATCTTTTAACAATTTCGTGGTTTAGAGTTGTAATCCTGACTCCTGGATTAGTGTGATGGTCGTCAACCAATACGCGCAGTAATGTTTCTCCTTTATATCTATGTGCTGTTATTTTGGCGCAGTAGGAATGCTCAGTTCTCCTTCAACCAACCGCTCATATAATCCGTTTTAACACAAATTCATCATGCATGTCTATACCAACTCTTTCATAATGGTTTCCAAAATGATAATTTCCTGCCTCTTCCTTTCTTTGTTTATTAAAGGGCCCCTTCTCCCTTTAGCATTACCACTACAATTGTTCCTGGCCATTTGCACATTTCCTGGTGGAACAACATTTAAGTGCTCTGCTACTAACCAAAAGGTGGGTGATTTGAACTCACCCAATAATTCCATGTGAGGAAGGCCTGGTGATCTGTTTCTGTAAAGGGTTGTTGTTGTTGTTGTTGTTGTTGTTATGTGCTGTGGAATTGGATCTGACTCATAGCGACCCTGCACAGGGTTTCCGAGGCTGTTAATCTTTACAGGAGCAGAAAGTCTCATCTTTCTCCCCATGGAACAGCTGGTAGTTTCAACCTGCTGACCTTGTGGTTCGCAGCCAGATTTGTAACCACTGCCTACAAAACCCTTTGGGACCGTTCTACTCTAGCACATGGGGCTGCTGTATGAACAGAAAATCGACTCAGTGGCATCCAATAGCAATGTAACAACAACAGGGCTTCAGAGCAATCACTGCCACATCTGTCCTGTGTTAACCAGCATGGAGGAAGTTAGCTCTGATTATATCTTCACGAAACATCGCCCAGCTGCCTCTCTGTCTTGAAAGGCTACTTTTTGAAATAACAGCTGGGATAGAGCAATAAGCCTCAAAAGTGGGATCATAAAATATTTCTTGGAAATAAGCATTCTGAAGTGTTTTGCAAATATTAATAGGGAGCATTCAAAAACGGTGTGGTTTCCCGCTTGCGGTAAATTCTCCCCACTCCCCGTTTCCAAGGTCTGCCCCTCCTGTGAGGTCTAGGGGGAGGGGATTGGCCCTGCCTAAGTCAAGATCACTTTCCCCTCTCAGGTGTCCTATTTGGCCCTCATGACCCAAGAGCACCAAATTGTTGTGGCAACCAAACCAAACCTCAAACCCTCCGCCATTCATTTGATTCTAGTTCATAGCAACCCTACGTAGGGTTCTAAAACTAAGTCCTTACGGAGCGAACAGCCTTATCTTTCTCCCAGTGCTTGGGCTGTGGATACTGGAAGTAAAATCATACACTTTTATGGAGTTCTGCTCAAAGAATAATTCTGAAACAACTCCCAATTTATGGATGGACAGGAATATTAAGATTTGTGTCTTGTGTTTCAGAAATTTTGTTGTCTACCTAATCACATGACTGCACTTCTTCCCAGCTAGCAGAGTACACACCCTTCTCTCTCAGAGGTTAAAAATGTCCCAGGGAGGGCATGAACCCAAGGTAAGGCTGTACAGGAATTTCTGAGACAGGCTTCCCTTCCTCATAATAAAAGTTACGTGAGAAGAACTTTCCCTCTGTGCTGCTTTAAGATATGGGACCAAGATACCTGGAGCTGCGGTAGCTGTCTAGCCGTACGAGAATCTTTTTGAGGACAAAAGTCTCCATGCTGGAATAGTAGAATTGTTTGGAAAAGCATGAAATCCGTGGCTGCACATCATGATGAATATCTCTGTAAAGACAATTGCCATGGCAACTGTTTTATTACATATGTGTATGGGTGTATATAGCTACACATGTGTTATTGTTGTTGATGTTGTTAAGTGCCGTTGAGTCAGTTCTGACTCATTCCAGCCCTGTGTAAGATTTCTGGCAAGTAGCTGGTGAGTTGAAACTGCCCAATGTGCAGTTATCAGTCCCATGCTTATCCTACAGCACCACACCAGGATTCCCACATACGCCTGGACATTGTTGTTGTTAAGTGCTGTTGAGTCCATTCTGACGCATGACAGTCCTATATAAGGTTTCCCAGGGGCGGCTGGTGGGTTTGAACTGCCGACCTTGAGGTTCAAACCAACCTTGTGGTTCAGTGCTTATCCTACAGTGCCGTACCAGGACTCATACATGTACATATACATTTATATGCTGCTGCTGTTAAATGCCATATACATATGTTAGTATATATGTGGTGGTGGTGTGCCGTGGAGTAGGTTCCTACTCATAGCAATCCTGTATAGGGTTATCCGAGGCTGTAAATCTTTACGGGATTAGAAAGCCTCATCTTTCTCCCATGGAACTGCTTATAGTTTCAAACCGCTGACCTTGAGATTAGCAAGTCAACTCATAACCACTAGCTACCAGAGCTCCTTATATATGTGGTAATAAAGAGTCCTGGCATGGCGCTGTGGGTTAACACACTGGACTGTAAAGTTGGTTTGAACTGCAAGGTTGGCGGTTCAAGCTCACAAGCTGCTCCTTGGAAACCTTATACAGGGTTGCAATGGATCGGAACCGACTCGAAGACACTTAACGACAACAACAATTAGTATATATGAGTAATACACGTTACCACAATTTTTAATGTGATCATGCTACTTGTGGTAGAACAGAAGTAGACATAGAAACTGAAGGTTTCCTAACATCAGTGAATTGCTTTATTAGCTTTGGGACTACCCTGGGTCCTAATCTTCTGTTACATGAGATAGTAAATACCACTCCTGTTGGATACAGCCCCAACATCCTAACAAATGCACCTCAAAAAGCAAGGAGTAAGACCCTTTCTATCTGTTCTAACTAAAACCAAATCAAACACACAGCCATTGAGTTGGCTCTGACTCAGAGACTCTATAGTACAGAGTAGAACTGCTGCTTTGGCTTTCTAAGACAGTAAATCTTTACAGGCGCAGATAGCCTCATCTTTCTCCTGCAGAGGAGCTAAGGAGGTTAAATCACTGACCTTACAGTTAGCAGCCCAATGCTTATCCAACTGCACCACCAAGACTTCTACCTATGATAACAGAAGTTCAAATTCATGGTTTTCCTAGTTTGTTTCTAGACCTAGTGTTAGGCCCCCTAGTGGCCTATTCAAGTAGGAGACCCCAAAAAGATCATCAGGACTCGAGTTCGATGCAAAAGCAAGAGGTTTATTTGCCAACGCGCTGGGGCCCACCTTCACTCACACAAGCAGGAGACGAAGGCGACCCCGACTCACTATACACATAAGTTTTTATAAGGTTTCAGGGGGCATAATTGCACAGTGCCATAGATACAGTTTTTGATTGGTTGACATTTGGCAAAGTATGAGATGTTACAGTTTAATTGGTCATGGCATGAAGCAACCTTTTTAATCTATAAGCATATGGGTTTTGGCAATTGCAAGTGTTTAGTGTTTAGGATATTCTCATTCGTCTGCGTCAGTCTGACCATTATGAGTTTCTCAAGGATTATTTTAATATTGAGGGCTAACTGATTGGCCTTGTCTCTGGAGGGAACTAAAAACTGAGGCCTTCTATCAAAAATGCTTCTAGAAGCCTGACTAAAGGTTGGTCAAGTAGCTAGGCAAAATCAGTTAGGGCCTTACACTAGGGGATTGAAAGGTCCTAGCGAACGCCACCCAGCTGCCCTCAAACCTGTGACCAATGCTCAGCTACTCACACATATCTGCTGTTTTTCTGAGCTTGACCTTGCACTCTAGCGGTTTGGCCTGTGACTCTTGGGCTGACTATGAACCCAAGTCGGCTGCTCCAATTGAAGCTTGAATACGCCCTCAGGATCCAATTCTGGGAAAGACATCTCACTAACCCTCCTCATAATGTCTGCAGAGGTACTAGGAGAAGAGCCTGGAAGACCATGGCAAATAAATACTGGGCAAGTACTCTCAGTCTTCAGAATATGCTACCCCTTGCAGCATTGCTTTCTGCTTTTAACACCATAGCCATCTGCTCAGGATCTGTATATTTTTCAGATAGAAATTAACCGCTCCTAGGTATGCATTTTCATGCTGAGCTGACACATCCCTTCAAGGTACGTTATACCGGAGCCAATAGAATTCACATCTCACAGAAACCAGGTAATGTACATTTCACACTGAGGTTAAAGGGGCAGGTATGTGTTTTCATTGCTCACTTAGCACAAATGTGCTGTGAGTACTTACATTGCCTCACCTCAGAGGCGAGATTCCCACAGGAACTATAGGTGCTGAGGACAGCTGGTGGGAAGGAATTCCAGCCCTGAGGTCCTCTTCCGAACTATAGATGCTGAGGACAGCTGGTGGGAAGGAATTCCAGCCCTGAGGTCCTCTTCCGGTGCCACATGTCCCCCCCCCCCCCCCCCCCCACACACACACACACAATGCATAGCCCTCGGGAGGGACTGGTATGCCTTTCAGCCCAGCAAGATCTCATGAGGCGATCCGTCCATGAGCAATGAGACCCAGAGCAGACAGAACTCCACAGCATTGCCCCATCCAAGGAAACTTCAAAGTCAGAAACTGTCTCTGTTTTTATCTAATATCTGACATTGAAGATGCCTTCTGATCCTGTTTGAAACAAAGCTACAACACAAGAAACCACTGACTTGCGAGATTTGTATGTTAATTAGTAATTATTGTTAATAATGACCATTCCTGATGCTCAGTAGAATGCCCACTGTGCTTATCAGAATGCCCATTCTATAGGACAGAGAAGAACTGTCCCATAGGGTGTCCAATGCTAAAAATCTTTTACAGAAGCAAGTTGACCCATCTTTCTCCCACAGAAGGGCTGGAGGATTCGAACTATTGACTTTTCAGTTAGCAGCCCATTGCTTAACCCCCACCAGGGCCCCTTGTTCATTGGAATGTGTAGTTAAAATACTATGTTGTTGTTAAGTGTCAAAAATGTCAATTCCAGTATAGGGTTCTGGAAGCTTCTAAAATCTTTGCAGGAGTGGTGGTGGTGTTCTGTGGAATTGGAATTGGTTCCAACTCATAGCGACCCTGTACAGGGTTTCCGAGGCTGTAAATCTTTAAGGGAGCAGAACACCTCATCTTTCTTCCCTGGAACAGATGGTAGTTTCGAACTGCTGACCTTGAGATTAGCAGCCCACTTGGTAACCACTACGCTACCAGAGCTTTTGCAGGGGTAGAAAGGCTCATTCTTCTCAATAAACTGCTGGTGGACTGAAACCACTGACCTTGTCGTTCGCAGTCCCATGCTTATCCACTACACTCCCGTAAAATCCTATGTTGTTATTGTTAAGTGCCATCGAATTGGTTCCAACCTATAGTAACCCTGAATAGCAGCTGGTGAGCTTGAACTGCCGACCTTGTGGTTCAAAGCAACTTTGCAGTCCAACACATTAGCCCCAGCACCACACTGGGACTTTAAGCAGGTGACTATTCCTTGACGTGGCCAGTACTCGGCTAAAAGTCATGAAGTCGGGAAGCTTATCCCGAGGACGTGGCAATGGGCCCCTTTCTTTCTTTCTTTTTCCTTCCTTCCTTCCTTCTTTCCTTCCTTCCTTC
>NW_006408538.1:200577-211268 GCF_000296735.1 Chrysochloris asiatica
TCTCTCTCTCTTTCTTTCTCTCTCTCTCTCTTTCCCTCTCTGCCTCTTTCTTTCTTTCTTTTTTTCCCCTATTGCCCCTCTCAGGGTTAAGCCTATTGTCTGAGGGAGTCTCTTGAACTCTGACATTTCTATCTTCCAGTAAAACAAAAGCAAAAATACAACACCCAAACAACTTGATCCTGATTCCTAACAGCTGCATGCATTTCAGAGGAGAACTGTATTCCATAAGGTTTACAATGTTGTGGGACCATTTGAAAGTAGATACAAGGAGCCTCTGGATAGGTTTGAACTGCCAACCTATTGTTTACTTGCTAAGCATTTAACTGTGTGTACCATCTAGGAATGCTTTCTCTCCCAGTTGTTGTTACATGCCATTGAATTGGTTCTGACTCATAGCAACCTTGTATAGGGTTTCCAAGGATAGACCTGTAGGTATGAATCACCAACCTTGTGGATAGCATTCCAGTACATATTCTACAATGCTGCACCAGGGCCCCAGTAGACCGTGCTAACTTGCTTTCAGCTAAATCTTTAAAAAATTGTTCAGCCTGGAGTAAAAGCTTAATGTGTTCTTTCTCCTGAGATATTCTCAAGGACCCAGAAAACAATGCTTTAGCCTAGGAATAATGGTGAAATCCCAGCAAAGAAAAAGGTTGCTCCTAAGGGCTGTTTCTCAGAATGCCTCACTGACCTACTTTAAACAAAACAATGTCATTTGACACTCTGAATAATGCCATTTAAGCATTAACTGTCATCATTGGCTGGGTAGGGGTTAGAGTGAGGTGGGGGAGATGGATATTGCACAAGATATAAGGAAGCCCACATTCACAGCAGTCCGCATCACCTCCTTTCACCAGAAACACAGTCCTGCTTATCATCATCAGTGGGCATTTGGCAAGTGCAGACCCGATTCTCAGGACTTCATGTTAGAAAGTTCTGATTTCAACAGATGAGGAAGCTAAAGCGCAGAAATCTCACCAGCAGACAAACGGTCCAACTTACATCCTCAGTGAAGTCCTGGTGTGGCGCTGTGGGTTAATGTGCTGGACTGCAAGGTGGGTTTGAATCAAAAGGTTGGCAGTTCAAGCTCAGCAGCCGCTATGGGTCAGAACTGACTCCACAGCAGTTAACAACACCAACATACAGCCAATGAACAGTAGGACTTGGTGTCAAGAGTCAAACAGGTCCCCCAAAGTTCTGATGATGAGAAAGCGTGGGCATCAGAATATGGACTGTGCGCACCACTCTGCACAAGCATATCTCTGCATAAGTTTGATAACTTATTTTTAATAGAGAATTTGGGGGACATATGAGCATTGGTCAACTGTTAGTAAAAAGGAATAACCAAAAAAGCAGACCCATTGTCATTGAATCAATTGTGACTCAAGTGATCCTATAGGTCAGAATAGAGTTGTAACGCTCCCAAGTCTGTGATCAATTGTAACAGAAACAAAGCAGCACATCTTTCTCCCTGGGAGACGCTGGTGCACTTAACCACTGAACAACCAAATAACTTTGTCACCAAGGTTCTGACAGTGACTAACAGTGAGACCACAGACAAACTCATATACTGTCAGGGCAGAAGCAAATCATAAAGGAATTAAGAACCATGGGCATAAATAAATAGAAACACATGGCATTATTAACAGGGAGCTGCAAAAAAATTCAAGCCAGATTCAGAAAAGGACGTGAAACTAGGGATAGTGTTGATGACCTCAGGTGCATTTTGACTGAAAACAGAGAACACCAGAAAGATGTTTGCTGTATTGGCTATGCAAAAGCTTTCTACTGTGTGGATCATAACAAACTATGGACAATATTATGAAGAATGCAGATTCCAGAAACATAACTGTGCTCATCAGGAAGCTCTCCATAGACCAAGAGGAAGTCACTTGAACAGAACAAGGGGATGCTGAATGGCTTAAAATAAGGAACAGTGTGTGTGAAGGTTGGATCCTTTCACCATATTTATTCAAGCTGTATGCTATAGCAAATAATCCATGAAACTGGGTTATATGAATAAGAATATTATAAGATTATAAGAAGGATAATATCAGGATTGGAGGAATATTTAACAATCTTTGATATGTAGATGATACAACCTTGCTTGCTGGAAGTGAAGAGGACTTAAAATACTTATTGATGAGGATTAAATACGACAGCCTTCAGTATGGATTGAACCTCAATGTAAAGAAAACAAAAATCCTCACAACTGGACGAATAAATAACATCATGATAAACAGAGACATGATTGAAGTTGTCAAAGACTTCATTTTGCTTGTACATATACTTAACACTCAAGGAAGCAACAGTCAAGAAACCAAATGATGTATTGCATTAGGCAAATCTTCTGCAAAAGACTTCTTTGAAGTGCTAAGAAGCAAAGATACCTGTTTGAGGACTAAGGTGTGCCTGACCAAAGCCATGGTATTTTCAGTTGCCTCATATGCATGTGAAAGTTGGACACTGAATAAGGAAGATTATGGAAGAGTCAATGCATTTGAATTATGGTGTTGGAGAAAAATATTAAAAGTGCTATGGAGTCCTGGTGTGGTACTGTGAATTAATGAACTGAACTACAATGTTGCTTTGAACTGCAAGGTCAGCATTTGAAGCTCGCCTGTTGCTCCTGGGAAACATTATACAGGGTCGCTGAGAGGCGGAACCAACTGGAACGCACTTAACAACAACAACATGGACTGCCAGAAGAACATGCAAATTCATGTTAACAGAAGCCAGAATGCTCCTTAGAAGCCAGGAAAGTGAGACTTCATCACTTGTACTTTGAACATGTTATCAGGAGGGACCAGTCCTTGGAAAACACAACATGCTTGGTAAAGTGGAGGATCAGTGAAAAAGAAGATGCCGAAGGTGATATGGTTAAACAGTGGCCGTAGTAATAAGCTCAGACATAACAACAATTGTGAAGATGATGCAAGGCAGGGTTTCATTCTGTTGTGCAAAGGAAACGATTCACAGTGCCTAACAGCAGCAGCAGCAACCATATTGGGGCCTTAAGGATTTTCAAACTGTCCAACCATTATGCCTATTGGTGAAATTCAACTGTAGGTTGGGCTGAGAATCCACAAAGCTAGGTCAGTTTCCATCACCAAGGGCCAGGATTTAATTCCAAGCTTTGAGCTCAACATTTAACAGTAACAGCAGACAGAGATGCCAAGTTCTATGGATGAGACATCTGTGAAATGTGGACAAAATTCAACTGAAATACTAGAACAGTTGTTGTTGTTGATGAGTGCCGTTGAGTCAGTTCCGACTCATGGCGACACCTTGTAAAGGGTTTCCAAGGAGCGGCTAAGTGGGTTTGAATTGCTGACCTTAAGGTTCGTAGTCCAGTGTTGATCCTATAGCTAGAACAGTTGTTGTTGTTGTTGTTAAGTGCCATAGAGTCGATTCCGACCCATAGCGACCCTGTATAGGGTTTCTAAGGAGCAGCTAGTAAGCTTGAATCACCAACCTTGCAGTTCAAACGGTTTTGCAGTCTGGCGCATTAACGCACAGCGCCACACCGGGACTCCTAACTAGAACAGAAGTAGCCTGGATTTGTCTCTCTGTTTAGTGCAAATTAAGACAAAAACCCAAACCCACTGCCATGCAGGCAGGCCCAACTCACAGTGACCTTACATAGGATTTCCAAAACCATAAATTTTTATGGAAGCAGAAAACTTCATGTTTCTCCTGTGTGGCGCCGACGGTGAGTTTAAACCACAGACCATATGGTTAGCAGTACAGAGCTATCCTACAGCGTCACCAGGACTCCAACTGCACCCACTATTTTACCTGGTTTCCTAGTTTGTGGTTAAGCCTCTAGGAGACGGTCCATATTCAGTAGCAAATCTCATTTCCTCTCAGCCTGACGAAGACCAGAAATGCCAGATGGCTCTTCAAGTCTGTTAATCATGCCGCTTTACAGTCTGGCACATTAACCTACAGCGCTAATTGTTGTTGTTGTTAAGTGACAACAAATCGGTTCCGGCCCATAGAGACCCTGTATAGGGTTTCCGAGGAGCAGCTAGTGAGCTTGAACCACCAAGACCTTGCGGTCGCATTAACCCACAGAGCCGCACCAGGACTCCTAATTATGTCCAGAGATCTCAAAATGGATGCGCCTGGTTCTGGAATTTTCTCCCAAACCACCAGGTGGTGCTACAGTACCGGAAATGTTTCTTAATGTGACGGTGTCCCCAGCCTGCGAGAAGGGAAAATGGAAGAAGGCCCTTTATCTCCGGGCGGAATAAGAAAGAAAAATGCTGCCAGAGGGCAAACCTACGCGTTGCAAAGCCTCAGCACACAGCCAGTTTCCACTTCCCCCCAGTAACCCACGTATGACTGGATTTCAGGAGCTCAAGACTGCAGGTCAAATAGGTCTGAAAATCCAAAAAAGCTTAAAAGAGCAGTTTAATCTCTTTGATTTGGTAATGCAGGCAGCGCTAAGCAATAGGCCAGATACTGAATATCATTTTGCTCACAGCTGAAAGAACCACTGCAGCTCAGTCATAAATTCTGCACGTATTAAGGGTTGCCTATGGTGTGTACTTACGGTGGCGGAAGGACCCCTGGGGTGGCGTTGCAGTATTAGCACTGGACTGTAAACAACAAGGTTGTCAGTTCAAACCTAAACACCTCGGAAACCTTATACAGAGTTGCTATGAATTGTAACCAACTCGACAGCACTTAACAACAACAACCAGAAGAAATAAAGGAAATACAAGTGGTGACGGTTTTCAACTGGTTATTGAAAGGTTGGAGCTTCAAGTGTACCCAGAGGTACCTCAGAAGAAAATCTTGGTGATCTACTTCCAAAATATTAGTCATTGAAAACCCATTGGAACACAGTTCTGGTCTTGGGGATGCCATAAAAGCGGAATCAAGAACAACTGGTACGAGTAAGCAGTAAATAAAACCAAAGGCAGATGCTGAAGGAAATTCCAGAAAACTGTGAATTCACCTATCCCAGAATCGAGGGAGCCGATAGAGAGGACAACCATTTCCACAGTCCTGCTCGGTTTGTGTTGTGTGAAACATGGTAACCACAACGCACGTGTGACCACTGAACACTTTCTGAGTTGAGATGGGCTGTATGTGTAATAAAATACACTTAGGATTTCCAAGGCTTAGAACAACAACAAAATAGAATGTCTCATCCATAATGTTGCCTTGATTACATGCTGAAACATTTCAATTATATTGAGTGAACTTAAAATACAAGAAAATAATTTCACTTTTTTTTTTTCTTAATATTGTGGCTCTTGGATCATTAGTGAGGTATGCACGCCATATAATGGTCTGTCATTCTCAAATGATTGTTCAAACTCAAACAAAATAAAAAGGGCAGCATTTACCCAAAGATAAAGTCCAATTGGATTAGAAAGGCAGAAATGGAAACAAAAAACAAGGAGGACGTGGGGGAAATGATGCTCCATGGAGGGGACCGCAATCAGTGAGATGAAACGAAGTGTGTCTGATTTGTTGAATGTAAAACTGATGATCTGCTCTGGAGAACTTCCCCCACTGGCAATAAAATGTTTTGTTTTGTCTTTTATTTTAATTATCTCTGTGGTTCACATTATATTTATATTAGATATTGCTGTTCTATAGTTAAAGGCCTGCTTGGCGGGTCAGCTATTAACCAAGAAGCTGGAGACACTTCAAAAGAAAGGCCTGCAAATCTACATCTGAAAAAATCAACTACTGGAAACCCTGTTGAGCATAGTTCTACTTTAACGCACATAAGGTCACCGTGAGTCAGAATCAACTCAGCTTCAGCTGGCACTGGTACAGCACAGCTCTACAAGGGGACTTCAAAGAGTTTGTGGCAAAATGGAATTCAAAAAGAGGGCATTGTTCCATGAATTTTTAAAGGCCATTCGTATTGCTTGTAAAGTAACCATTGCATTATGTTGTTGTTGCTGGGGCCCCGTCAAGTTAGTACTTAATGAGTCACAACAACCCTATGTGCAACAGAAAGCTATACTGCCACTTCTGCACCACACTCACAACCCCGGCTATGCGGAGCCCACAGTTGCCGCCACTGTGTTAATCCATCTCTTTGAGAGTCTTCCTCTTTTTCTTGAACCCTCAACTTTAGTAAGTGTGATGTCCTTCTCCAGGGACTAGTGCCTCCTGATAGCATGTCCAAAGTATGTGAGGCGAAATGCAACCAATCCTCATTTCTGTACCAGTGCTGCAGTCCCCCAGAGGCATTCTGGTGGAGCAGTGGTTAAAATATTTGCATGGTAACCGAAAGGTCGATGGTTCAAATCCACCAGCTGCTCCAGAAGAGAAAGATGCTGCAGTTGGCCTCTGTAAAGATTTTCAGCCTTGGAAACCCTATGGGGAAGCTCTACTCTGCCCTATAGGGTCACTGAGTCCGAATTAACTTGCCAACAGTGGATTTGCTTTCTTTGAAACCTTTATGGAAGCAGAATGTTACATCTTTCTTGGTTTGAACCACTGACCTTTTTATTAGTAGGTCAGCGCTTAAGCACTACACCACCAGGGTACTTTGTAGTGACTGGTTGTAGTGTTCAAGGCTCTAAATCTTTACCAGAGCTGAAAGCCTCATCTTTCTCCGGCAGAATAGCTGCTAGTTGTGAACTACTGACCTTGACTGAGATTAGCAGCCCAACTTGTAACTACTCTAGCCATAAGCAAATATTTTTAATATTATCTTTACCTATAAACGCTGTACATATCATAACATATTGTTGTTGCTAAGTGCCTTCGAGTTGGTTCCGACTCGTATGGACCCTGTATAGGGTTTCCGAAGAGCAGCTGATAGGCTGGAACTGCTCACCTTTTGGTTCCCAGTCCAGTGCTGATCCTACAGAGCCACACCAGAGTCCATATTCCTATCATAGCACCTCTCGACGTGTATCCTAATTCGGGGTCTGTCTTTCCAGCAGAATGAGTTCATGGGGGCAGGACAGGTCTTAACCAGCCTTATCCTCCCTGTTTCCAGCACCATGAGCATAGGTACCTATGGAGTCCTGGGGTGATGCTGTGGGTTAACGAGCTGAACAGCAAGGTCAATCGGTAGTTCAAACTCACCAGTTGCTCCTTGGAAATCCTATACAGTGTGGCTATGAGTCGGAACTGACTCAAAGACACTTAACAACAACAACCTTGTGTGTTTGAGGAGCTTACTGATGTTTGAAGGTGAAAAATATCTGCACTCCTAAGTGGAACCAGAGACCTTAGTGTTCTTAGACTCATGGGACCATACTGCCTCTCACACCTAAAAGGAGGCGGCCATATCCCAAAGAGACTGGGAGCAAGTTTCACCCTTGGAGTGAGGCTACTGGAAAAGAACAAGGAGCTGGAAATCTCTAAAGGGTTTTACATAAAGCTAGATTCTAGAATTAAAATATTTTGTCAGAAATCCACATGGTATAAAATGACCAAGGCCTTTCTCTCTGTACTGTGAAGTCTCAATCTGATCAGATTCTTCAAATCTCCATGAATTCTGTGTCTCAATTATTTGTTGTTGTTAAGTGTCAGTTTCAACTCATAGCAACTCTGGATAGGGCTTCCAACGAGCAACTGGTGAGTTTGAACCGACTACCTAATGGTTCAAGCCGACCTTGCAGTCCTGCGCTTACCCTACAGCGCTATATCAGGACTCAACTACAGATGTCTTTTTCTCCTCAAACTCTCATTTGACTCAAAACTCCCAGGGCAAAGGGTAGGTAAGTTGCTTCTCTCTGATTTGTATCTCTTACGTAATCCCAGTAACAACAATATTTGAGGCAAGGAAACGAAGCCATTTTCATCTTGTTTACTGCTTGTAGTTGTTAGGTGCCATCGAGTTGGTACTGACTCATAGCAACCCTATGTATAACCAAATGAAACATTGCCCGGTCCTGGGCCAACCTCACAATAGCTGCCATGCCCATTGATACTGCCACTTTGCCAATCTATCTCATTGGGGGTCTTCCTCTTTCCCTGACCCTCCACCTTACCAAACATGATATCCTTCTCCAACAACTGGTCCCTCCTGACAATATGTCTGAAGTATGAGAGATGAAGTTTGGCCATCCTGGCCTCCAAGGAACACTCTGGCTACACTTCTTCTGGCTACAACACAGACCTGTTGGTTCTTTTAACAGCCCATGGCGCTTTCAATATTCTCCTCCAGCACCATAACTCAAAAGCATCAATTCCTCTATGGTCTTCCATATTCACTGTCCAGCTTTCACATGCATATGAAGTTATTGAAAATACCATGGCTTGGGTCAGGCGCACCTTAGTCCTCAAGCTGACATCTTTGCTCTTCAACACTTTAAAAAGGTCTTGTGCAGCAGATGTGCCTAATGCAATACGTCGTTTGATTTCTTGACTGCTGCTTCCATGAGTGTTGATAGTTGAACCAAGAAGAACGAAGTCCTTGACAACTTTAATCTTTTCTCCGTTGATAAGAATGTTGTTTATTGGCCCAATGGTGAGGATTTTTGTTTTCTTTACATTGAGATGCAATCCATACCGAAGACTGTGCCCTTTGATCTTCATCAGTAAATATTTTAAGTCCTCTTCACTTTCAGCAAGCAAGGTTGTATCATCTGCATATCACAGGTTGTTAAGGAATTTTCCTCCAATCCTGATGCCACGTTTTTCTTCATAGAACCCAGCTTCACAGATTATTTGTTCAGCATACAGGTTGAATAAGTATGGTGAAAGAATACTTATGGTGCAACCCCGTTGAACACCTTTCTTAATTTTAAACCATTCAGTGTTCCCATGTTCTGTTTAAACAACTGCCTCTTGGTCCAGGTACAGACTCCTTATGAATACAACTGTTGTTGTTAAGTGACTTGGAGTCGGTTCCGACTCATAGTGACCCTGCACAGGGTGTCCGAGGCTGTAAATCTTTACGGGAGCAGAACGCCTCATCTTTCTCCCATGGAACCGCTGGTAGTTTCGAACTTCTGACTTAAGTGTTAATAATACTCATACTTTACAATGTTGTCCATAGCTTGTCATGATCCACATAATTGAAAGCCTTTGAGTAGTCAGTAAAGCACAGGTAAGCATCTTTCTGGTATTCTCTATTTTCAGCCAAGATCCATAGGACGTCAGCAATGATATCCCTAGATTGACGTCCTCTTCTGAATCCGGCTTAAACCTCTGGAAATTCTCGGTTAATGTATGCTTGCAACCATTTCATTATTACCTTGAGATCATCTGAAGAACAGATTTGACACATTAAAGACCAAAGACCAGAAGAGTTGTGGGATGACATCAAGAACATCATAGAAGACTTTTAAAAGACATTAAAATTTAAAAAGCAACCCCCCCCCCAAAAAAAAAAAAAGCTAAAGAGGATAGAGAGAAACACTGTTAACTGATGTTATATGGAGGGGATTATAATCAATGTAATGAAACAAGTCATATGAATGGTTGAATGTGAAACTGATGATGTGCCCTGTAAACTTTCACTCAATCCACAATAAAAACCTTAAATTAAAAAAAAAAAAAAAAAATTTAAAAAGCAATGTATTTAAAAGGCCAGTGTTAGCATCTCATTTACATGCTGCTACTGTGGCACTGTGGGTTAATGTCCTGGACTACAAAGTTGGTTTGATTCTGTAGGATGGCAGTTCAAGCGCACTAGCGGCTCCTGGGAAACACTATGGGTCAGGGTCACTATGAGTTAGAACAGACTTGACAGCACTTAACAACAACAACAACATGTTCAAGGTCATATTTTGGCTCTCGTGGACTTGTTTTTATTTTCCTTCAGCTTCATCCTGAACTTGGAATAGATAGTCTGTTACACTATTGGCCCCTGGCCTTAGCTTTGGCTGATGAGCTGTCTCCTGATGTAGTCCACTTGATTTATGTATATTCCATTTGGTGAGGTCCATAGTTGTCTTTTATGTTGTTAAAAAAAAAAAAAGTATTTGCAATGAATAAGTCATTGATCTTGCAAAATTCTATCATGTGATCTCCAGCACCATTTCTATCACCCAGCCATATTTTCCAACTACTGATCCTTCCTCTTTGTTTCCAACCTTTGCAATCCAACCACTAGTAATTATCACTATATCTTGATTACATGTTTTATCAATTTCAGCCTGAAAAAGTTGGTAGAATTATTCAATTTCATCATCATTGACTCTACTGGCTGGTGCCTAAATTTAAATAATAGTGTTATTAACTGGTCTTCCTTGTAGGCTTATGGATATCATTCCTCTTGAATTTGTTGGTTGTAGCATAAACCATGATTGTCAGATTCAAAATGTCCAATAATAGTCCATTTTAGTTCATTAATGTCTAGAATACTGATCTTTATGTGTTCAATTTCATTTTTTACACCTTCCAATTAGTCTTCAAGGTGACATCTTTGCTTTTGAAAACTTTGAAGCAGGAGTGGGAAACATCCAACCCATATGACAAAATCATTTAGTCCAGCCCTGCCAAGGCAACCACAGTTCCAGCCACCATTTTGTTGTTGTTAAGTGCCGTCGAGTTGATTCCAACCCATAGAGACCTTGTATAAGGTTTCCAAGTAGCAGCTGGTGAGTTTGAACCACCTTACAGTTCAAATGAATTTGCAGTCTGACATATTAGCCCACAGCACCACACCAAGACTCTAACCTTCACATTGCTGTTGTTCAGTGCCGTCAAGTCAACTCCGACCCATAGCAACCCTGTATAGGGTTTCCAAGGAGCAG
>NW_006408538.1:212127-227015 GCF_000296735.1 Chrysochloris asiatica
AACACAGGCAGTAAAAACCAACTGATGTGGGCTCTGAACAGTTGGGAATAGAATCCCTCAAGACAAATCTCACAGGCAATGGGAAGACAGTGAGGTAAGAGCCCTGAGCGGCAGCCAGTTAAAGTTCAATAAACAAATTGCAGCATTATGCTTTCTGCCCAATTTCAGGTTCACCTTCTGAACAGCTTAGATGAGAGTTCTTAAAGAAAAAGAAAAAAAGAGTTTAGATTCCCAAAGCATTTCTATTTACAAAGTAGATTCTATTTGATTTATGGAACAACAGCATGTGTTGCGTTTGTTTTATGTTGCAGTTTCTGATTGGAGATTCCAGAAAAATGTGCTGAGCATAAAAGACTTTGACAAGAACACACTCTGTCATTGTTGTGTGCCGTCGAGTCAGTGCCAACTCATAGCCACCCTGTTAGGATTTCCAAGAATGGCTGGTGGGTTTGAACTGCTGTCCATGAGATTACTAGTCCAGTGCTTATCCTATAGTGCCACACCAGGGCTAAGAACATGCTTGGGAGAAGGCAAAAGCTGTGACAGTTGTTAAATTTAAGGATAAAAGAAAATACATAATCATTCATCTAAGTAACACCCTTCAAGCAACCATTTACCACACACCAGCACGTAACAACCTTGGTGTTTCCCTTGGACACTGAGGAATTACGCACTTTAAGAATAATAGGAACAATACAAAATAAAAATAATCCTGGTATAGCACGGCAGGATAAGCACACACCGTAAAGTCAGTTTGAACAGCAAAGTTGGCAGTTCAAACTCACCAGCCGCCCCTCAGAAACCCTATACAAGGTCAGAACAGATTCAGCACTTTACAACAACAGACATATTTATTGAACATCTACTACGTGCTGGATTATTTCACTTAATTTCTTGGCTAGCCCCATACTGTTTAATAAATGAGGAAACTGAGGCTTTACAAGGCTAAATTACTTGCTCCTAATCATCCAATTACAGAAACTGAGCTAGAATTGGACCCCAGGCAATCTAGTTGTGGGAGCATGGTGACTCTAGAGGATAAGTACTGGACTACGTATGAACCACACGGTTTGCAGTTCAAGCCCACCAGCAGCTCTGCAGGAAATGGATGAGACTTTCTTCTCCTACAAAGATTTGCAGCCTTAGAAACCCTATACAGGGTTCTTATGAGTCGGAACCACCTTGACAGCACTTTAACAACAACAATCTAGTTGTGCAATCATGTTGTAAGAATATGTATACTGCATCTTCCAATATTATCTGTGTGTCTGTAGATCTTTGGTAATGTTTCCCTGATTGTAGTTAAAGTCCTTACTCAAACAAAGATCTGATTCCTGGCATCCTTCAGACACCATGAACTACATACACTACATAAAAACTACATAAACTACATAAAAAGGTCCCAAGGTTGCTCTTCACAGGGGAGAGATAAATTATATGGTACTGTTCATGTAAATTGTGTTTCATGTGTTCAACTAATACACCTTTTAAGCAAAATACAAGATGAGACTTGATTTCCCTTTGACTAGAACTCCCCTTTATTTCGTGGAACATTCTGAGTTTAGATAATCCTATCTGGTTTGCTTATGTTTGAGATTATCTGAGGTAATGCCTTTTAATGCTAAAAACTCCTAGTTGTTGGGGATTGTTCCTTATTTGGTTTTTAAAAGTTAGAGAAAATCAGATCACCAACCGGCTTGTTACTTTTTAGTTCTGTTGAGTCCGTTCTGCCTCATAACAATTCTATATAGGATTTCCGAGTCTGTGAAAATTTATGGGAGCAGAAACCCTGCCATTCTCCCTCAGAGTGGCTGATGAGTTTGAACCACCAACCTTATGGTTTGCAGTCTGGTGACTGTCCACTCACCACTTATCACAGTTTAGGA
Source organism: Chrysochloris asiatica (assembly GCF_000296735.1). Classification (NCBI taxonomy): domain Eukaryota; kingdom Metazoa; phylum Chordata; class Mammalia; order Afrosoricida; family Chrysochloridae; genus Chrysochloris; species Chrysochloris asiatica. Next base: position 214,014 of record NW_006408538.1, read on the forward strand.
GACCACAAGTCCAAATTCAGAGTGCCCACTCTTGACTCTGAAGTAAGGTCCTGATCTCCTTTTAGTATCCATATATACAACTGGCTTACAAGAGGCTTATTGGAGATGGAGCAAGCTGGGAAGAGTGAGGAGCTATTCAAAGTCATCCCCAAACTCAACCAAGGCAACTGAAATGCCAAGAGTTATCTTTCAAATCACAAGAGAAAGATTATATTCTAGATCATATAATTTCATTATTGCTTTTTCTTTAAACATTGATGCTTAAGAAATGGGCAAGTCATGGATAGTTTACGTAAGCACGACTTCTCTGGTGACAACAGTACTGTCTTTATATCACCCCTTCCATATTGGTCTCTTAGATAAGAAATCAAAAAGTTTACTAGAAACTTTTCTGATTTTCCTTTTGGGAATTTTTTGTTGTTGATGTAGGTGATATCAAGGAATAGTCAGTTCCTCTTCCTAGTGACACCATGTGACAAAGTTGAAGTACCCAACAGGGTTTTCTTGACTAGAGTCTTTACAGAAGCCGATTGCCACTTCTTTCTCTTGTGGAGCCATTGTGTGGTTACATTTAGGTGGGCAGCTGAGCGATTAACCATTTATGACACCAGGGCTCCATGTTTTCAAACTCTTTTTACTGAAATTAATACATTGTCCATGCCAGTTCCGCCACTTGTCATGGATTCAGATCCTACTCATGGTGAGCGGTGTGTGTCAAAGTAGAATTGTGCCCATAGGGTTTTGATGGCATTTGTTAGAAATAGGCTGCCAAGATTTGTCTTCCGACGTCCCTCTGGGTAGACTGGAGCCTCCACTCTCAGTTACCAGTGAATTCCATTACCTATTTGCATCCCCCAGGGACCCATGCAGTGTATGTTGTTGTTAAGTGTTGTCAAGTTGGTTCTGACTCATAGCCACCCTATTTAGGGTTTCGGAGGAGCAGCTGGTAAGTGTGAACTGTCGACCTTGTGGTTGAGTCCAGTGATTCTCCTACACCACCATGCCAAAAGTCCATGCTGTGGATAGTATTGTGGAAATTATGGTTTTTATTATAAGGATGGCAATACCCATATCACAAGGTTATTATGAGAGATAAATGTATAATGTGTTTGAAACACATATAAAATCATTAGGTATGCATAATCTAAAAGGGATTATCTCTCTTCCTCAGGAGAATCTTGAAGGACTGACTGACTAGCTTCTTAGAAGACAGTGGTGAAAAGAGTTCAGCAAATTGACTTTTGAATATGATGTGATTCAATCAGCAAATTCTGGTGTAGGAACAGGTAATTTATTGCTTTTTTATTTCACATGAAATGCCACTATAATTGAGAGGAAAATATGGCTACGAGGAGAAAAAGCAATCAAACTGATGCAAAACAAACAAAAATATATTTTATTGTAACTTAAAATTCATTCTCTAGACATTGAATAATGTACACATTGGATGAAATTAGCAGACAGAGTAAAGAGACAGTCAGACAACTACCAACATTGATGAATGTGCATATGCCATAGAGGTTAAAATTTTCTAGGTTACCAGATTGCCTGGACAAAAGGAACCTTCAACATAAAAACATGTTGTTGTTTAATGTCACTATTTTATTTGCCTTCTTTGACAGAGACTAAACATTGAGGTACAGAAAATATTCCAGAAGATTGAGTATGGAGCAGAAGGCCCAAGGCACCTTGCAGCTCCATTATTGCGTTATTAAGTAGACTTAAATAGGTTATAAAATTTCCCATATGGCAGGTTTACCACATAGAAAAGTGCTACCTACCAACCTCACAGAGGTGTTGTGAGGCTGCATGTCTGTAAAGTGCTTTAGGTAACTTTCAGGAAAGGCAACATAGAAGTATGAAATAATCTTACAGAGTTCATGAGAAATAACAAGACTAATACAGTAGGAAGGGTTTCTCTTATTTAAAGAATCGTACTAGCTAGTCATAAAACCTCTGAAACAATATTTTATAGTTTTGGTTTTTCATCATTTATTTAAGGTAAGAAATGTTTCTCTATTCCTAATCTTTTACACAGCCATTCTCACCCTAGGTTGTGTTCTTAGAATCCATTGAAAAGCTTGTTAAAAATATAGACCCTAAACATTTCCCTAAGGTCATAGTTGAGAAGGGATGGGGAGGTGGGTGGAATGGAAATAGGAATCCCAGGGAGGTAACGGGATAATTGTTGTTGCATGGAGGGGATTATAATCATTGAGATAAAACAAAGTGTAGGATTTGTTGAATGTAAAACTGATAAGCTTCTATGTAAACCTTCACTCAACCAGCAATTTAAATATATATATGGAGAGAGAGACCCTTCGGCTACACCTGAAACCACAGAATTAAAATCTCTCCAGGTGGGACCCAGTTTCCTATGTATTTTTTAAAGGACTTGTGGGGGATTTTGATGTATAACAAAGTTTAAAAACCATTTCTTTTCAGAAAATGACAATTCATTCAACTTTGATCTTCTTCCTAAAACACTATTTTTAAGATGAAATGAAGTTGGATCTGAGTATCAATTTATTATTGCCTTTTTACCTTCTCATGTCCCATAAAGACTCAGAGTACAACACACAAACACACAGACACATACACACACAGGTGTACAAACACACACGTTTCAGTTCTTGCTGTGACTTAAAATTAGATAGTGATAAAATTTTATAGTAACAAATAAATGCTTGATCGGGAAGATATGCAAGGATGTGCCATCCATCCCCACTGGGCACAAAGCAAATGGATGTTTCCCATTTGCAGGAACGGAATGGTTGAAACAGACATTTCCAATTTAGAAACGAGTCCAGTCAGCACTTCTTGGGAAACATGATATGAGTAGATGCTGACCCACAACTCCATGAGAGGTTATATAACCTACTGCCATCAAGTTGAATCCAACTGACAGCCATGCTGCAGGACAGCGTAGACATGACCCACAGGGTTTCTAACACTGTAATCTTGACAGAAGCAGACTGCTACATTTTCTCCTGGTGAGTTAGAACCACCAACCTTTTGGTTAGCCGCTGTGGCACCAGAACCCCTTGTGAGGTAATGTTGTTGTTGTTAAGTGCCATCAAGTCGGTTTCGACCCATAGCGACCCTGTACAGGGTTTCCGAGGGTGTAAATCTTTACGGGAGTAGAAAGCCTCATCTTTCTCCCGTGGAGTGGCTGGTAGTTTTGAACAGCTGACCTTAAAATTCGCAGCCCGATTCGTAACCACTATGCTACCAGAGTTCCTAATATATAGTGGCCAGCAATGAAGTAATGATAGTCTTTCTGTTGGAAGCTGGTCTGCATCTCAACAAAGGGAATTGAATCAGTTTATGCTCAGTACACATCAAACAACATGTGGATGCTTTATCAAGGCAAATAAAATGAAATACAGTCATGCACCTCATAATGTCTGTTCAGGCAATGTTTGACCATATATATGTCCATGGTCCTGTAAGATTATAATAGAGTTCAGAAACTTCAGATACAGGGTTGAAGGAACACAACTTCCTACACACAATACGTATATCTCATGTCTCTTGTATACAAAGCAATTGCAATGCTGTTGTTAAGTTCCATCAAGTCAATTCCAAATCAAGGAAACTTTTTATAGGGTTTCCAAGGAGCAGCTGGTGGGTTTGAACTATAGACCTTGTGGTTAACAGTCCAGTGCTTACCCTAGAGCATCATGCCAGGCATAAAGTGGTACATAAACAAGGGGAAGTTAAAAATGATTGCTACTTGAGTTCCAGTGCATCCATGCAGAGGCTATTCCAAACAAAATGTGTTTTAACAGGTCTGCAATCAGTGGATGAGTGCAGACAAGTTTTCTCAGTAATACACTTGTCTAAGTCTTCTTAGGGTGCCTTCAGAGCAGAGAGAGCCACTCATTAGTGAAGTCAACTGTATTTTGGGAATTCAAAGTGGTAACCTTGATAGACTTTCTCCAAGGACACAGGGCAATCACAGGAGCTTATTATGAAGAAGTTTTAAGAAAATTGAAAACTGCATTAGTGAGAAAAAGGCCAGGAAATTTACACCAAGCAATTTCTTTCATCACAACAATGCACCTGTTCATTCCGTGACGGTAGTAAGGGTTGTCTGATAAGGATTTCATTGGGAAACTTGCTCATTATCCACCCTACCATCCTTCAAACTTCTTTTAGCTCCCCAAATGCAAAGAACATTGAAAGATAACATGATTTGAGTCCTCAAACACGTTAAACTTGTTGTTTGATGTGGTGTAAATCAAAGAGAACAAATCTCTTCTGGATCGGGTTGTTGTTCTTGTTGTTAAGTGCCATCGAGTTGGTTCCAACCCAGAGTGACCTTGCCCAGGGTTTCTGAGGAGCTTGAACTGCTGACCTCATGGTTAAAACTGACCTTGCAGCACTTTGACTCAGCGCCACACCAGGGTTAGAGAGATGGAAATACTGCCTTCAGAAGTGTCTGGATGTACATGGAAAATATGTAGAGGAGCAATGGCTTCATGTTTTGATATATTTGGTTAATAAAGGTTGTTATGATTGTATAGCACTATTTTTTATTTAACCTTGCATAATCTATAATACATATGTCTGGACAGTCATAGTAAACACCTACGTTACTGTACTATACATCCTACCTAAAAAATATACTGTGTAACGGGGTATGTTTTGACTCATGTTGGAGTTAGTTTTGACTCACAATGACTTTATGCACAGCAGAAGGAAATATTACCCAGTCTTGTACCATCTTTACAATCATTTTCTGTTAAGCTTGAGCCCATTATGGTTGCTACTGTGCCAATGTATCTTATTGGGAGTTGTTCTCTTTTTTGCTGACCCTCTATTTTACAAAACATGATGTCCTTTTCCAAGGACTGTCACTCCTGATAATAGGACGGAAGTATGAGAGCCCAAGTAACCACCCTAGCTTCTAAGGAACATTCTGGCTATACTTCTTCCAACACAGATGTAGTTTTACTTCTGGTCTTCCTTATTCATTGTATGATTTCCACATGCACATGAAACTATAGAAAATACCACGAATCGGGTCAGGTGCACCTTAATCCTTGAACTGGCATTGGCATCTTTGTACTTGAACACTTTAGAAAGATCTTATGCAGCAGATTTACATAATGCAATGCATCATTTGATTTCTTGACTGCTGCTTCCACGAGTGTTGAGCATGGTTCCAAGCAAAATAAAGTCTTTGACAACTTCAATCTTTTCTGTATTTATCCTGATGTTGTTTATTGGTCCAGTGGTGAAGCTCTTTGCTTTCTTTACATTGAAGTGCAACTGATACTGAAGGCTGTGATCTTTGATCTTCATCAGTAAGTATTTTAAGTTCTCCTCACTTTCAGCAAGAAAGATTCTATCGTCTGCATATCGCAGATGATTAATGAATCTTCCTTCAATCCTAGTGTCACATTTTTCTTCATAGGCAGCATCATCTAATCTTGTGTATTTTGTGTCTCTTGAGGATCGTAGCATCATCTCTCTGCTTAATTTTCTTTAAAAAAATATGACAATGAAGTACATCATGACTCCCAAGCCCAGCAAAACCAGTGCTAGTGACAAACAACAGCAAGCGGCAAAGGAAAAGTATCAACTGGAAGGTAAACAAAAGGTTTTTAAGCGATATAGAAATCAGAGAATGCTACTATTGCTCAGGATTTAGACATATTGCCCTGGACAATTATGACAATCCTCAAGAAAAAGTAAAAATTCTCCAAGCTGTTAAAATAATTGGCTCCACTGAAAACTACAAAGCTAACTTTAACATGTGAAAGAGACCTATATCAGATACAGAGAAACGTCTAATGATGTAGATTCAGGAACACACACAAAAGTGAATTCCTCTCAGCAAACTGAGGATCACTTCTAAGCACAAAACTTATTCCGGATGATAAAAAAAAAAAAGAAAAAGGACCAGGTTGCAATATGGTGTTTGCCCAGCGTACAAATCACATCATGTCCAAACCACACAGAACATTTCAGAGATGTTAAGCAACTCATGATTATCATGAAAACTAGTGACTGCGATTTCAAATCTTTTTTTTTTTTTTTTTAATTATCAGTTGTTTCATTGTGATTCTTCCTACTGTTTTCTTTTGCTGGTTGGCTTCAAGTCTTCTATTTACTAGTTAGTCTACATAGAGAGGAGAGTGGTTTAATCCCTACTGGCCATTACACTAATCTCATGGTGCTGATGGCATCGGTTCTAAAATAGAAGCATCCCTCTGGGCACCTTGCAGTGGAATTAACAGAGTCTGCTGAGAAACTATACTTCTTTACACGCAGGAGAACTTGTGTAGTGCTTATAGTTCACCAGCCAATTATTTTTACAATTTCCATAACTAGTAAGTAACAGTAAAACAGAATAGTCCCATTTCTTGGAAAAAGATAAAATATACAGCAGATAGAGAGGCTATATATATACAGTGCAGAGAGAACAAAAAAATAAAAACTCATTTCGAGTCAGCCACACTGATATATTGCTATGAGGAAATAGTCTTGACTCTTCAGAATTTGCCTAAGAATTTGTTAAAATATGTTTTGCTTGTTCTTGTTGCTATTGTTAAGTGCCATCGAGTCATAGCTGACTCATAGCAACTCTGTATAAGGCTTCTGAGGAGCAAGGCTGCCGGATTTGAACCACAAGCCTTGCATTTTAAACCAACCTTGTGGTCTAGTGCTTATCCTATAGTGCCAAACCAGGACTCCTAAATGGCATACAATAGCAAATATTCCAATATTCCTCTAAGCATTAGAAGCAACTTTGTACAAATAAGTTGTTGGAGCTGACTTGGAGAGTTGCTTGTTGCATGTTTCCCAGGGAGGCAAGGCTGCCAGCAGCAAAATAAAACCTCCCAGCAAGACGCAGAAGCCACTAAAATAAAATGCAGTGTCATAGGTATGGGTCCAATCATAAAACCAACCTGAAACGAAAGTAAGAGAAAAATGAATGTCATAGAAGTAGGATGGATATCAAGCCCTTACATTTTATCAATTTTATATACCATACAGCTTAGCAGATTATCCCACTTACTCCAAAATGGTCTACTGGGAATCAGAAGATGAGACTCTATCTAACATTTGGATAAAAACAATAAGGTATTTTGAGTTATTCCCAAATAAAGGATGAGCATGAATCCTGGAGTGAATAATATATTGAGATCCTTAATTATAGCCAAAGTAATTTTCAATAAATCATCATGTGATAAGCCATTTCAGGTAGTTTTGTGTGTGTGTGTGCAAATTTGTTCTACTATTACAACATGAATTTCTTAATCTGGAGATGTTATACAGAAAGTCAGTAAGATATGTTAACTTGAAGATAAATATCTTACCAACAATTGGTGGTCCAAGGCTATTTCCAAGTCCAGCAAAGAACATTAATATTCCATAGGCATGGGCTAAGTTTTCAATCCCCACAGTCTTGGTAGTCACATATGGAAAAATGGACCAGTTACCAGTAAGAAAGCCTAGGATCCCAGAAAGTATTGCTAGTGTAACATAACTTTTGGCAAATGGAATTGCACATAAGGCTAAGCCCATGATTATTAAGGTAACTACATAAAGGTATAAGGTATTAATCCACTTGAAGTCAGCCAATATTCCTAACAGGAGTTTACCAACTGCTGTCATGATGCCTATAACAGAAATAAGAGGCATAATAAGATCTTCTTCTCTCACATTTGAACTTCTTGCTACATCTTCCATAAGTAATGAAGGTGGAAATCCGCCAATGTCAAAAAGAAAGATGGCGATAAAAAGTGCTGAAAATACTTTGTTTTTAAAAAGAGCCACAGTTTCTCCACAGTAGTTTCTATACAATTGCCACTTCCTCTTGGCAAGCTGCTTGCAGAAATATGTCTGTTCTGCAACTTTCTTTTTGTACGTTTCAGTCTCTTTTGTGTGGATCATGGTTGTTGGGTTTTTATGAAGTGGGCCCTCCTGTTTCCAGTCTCCATTGGCTAAAGTGCTCTTGCATTTTCCCTCACAACTGTAGCTCTTTTCAAGAATGCTTATGTTTTCTTCCAGGGTCTTTTCTTTTTCACTGTAAATAGAGTATCTTTCTGGAACATTTTCTACAGCTGTTTTTTCAGGCAATGGACAATCAGAGGACTGCAGGGGTCTCATCAGACTGCCACAAGCTAATATATTTAAAGCTAAAGCACCGACAATCAGCAAGCACCCATCCAGCCCATAAAATTCGATCAGCAATCTTTGCAGAGCAGCATATATAAAAAGTCCAACACTTGAACCTAAAAGGAAATGGAACTGTTTAATTACGGATCTCTTACAAGCATTCATAGTACAAAAATTCAGTTGTTGTTTTTTTACCACTGTTATTCATATGGGCCTTATATTAAAATGACAAAAAGAATATTGAAGATAGTAATAGTAACTATAAAAAATAGTAAAATTGGTAGAACATTTATGACTTAGTATTTATATGTTAGACATTGTTCTAAGCCATTTATATATACTGAATGATCTTGTTTAATCCTTATAATGATCTTATTTGATAGGTCTGATCTTAACACCCGATTTCTTAGGAATATCTGTAGATTAACAGCTAATATAGATGAACGTAAAACTTTTTTTAAAATTTAGCAGCTGTATCTCGTAAGTAACAGAATTTTCAGTAAGTTTCCTAAAGTGCTATGTTGTTATTAAGTGCTGTTGAGTCATTTTAGACTCATAGCAACCCAGTATGGGGTTTCTAAGAGTGGCTGGTTGGTTTGAACTGCTAACCTTGTGGTTGTCAGTCCAGTGCTTATATATAAAAAAAAAATCCCCTGAAAAGTCAGACACCATTTTTAAATGTCAAATGGAATGCCAAAACCACACCAAACCCACTGCCACAGAATCTGATCTGACTCATACAGATCAAAGTAGAACTGCCCCAAAGGGTTTCCAAGGCTATAACTTAACAACAACAATCTTTACAAAAGCAGACTGCCATATCTTTCTCCCACAGAGTGCTGGTGGGTTTGAACCACCAAAACTTTTAATTAGCAGCTCAGTGTTAAACCATTACACCACTAGGGCTCCTGAGAGACCGTGCAGAAGGCTTTTATATTTATATTGTCCCATCTGTGATCATCTCTTGATTATTACTGCAAGAGCAAACAGCGTGTCATTTAGATATGCTGGTCAATGAGGAGGCCAGGTGGCACAATGGGTTAAGTACCAGGCTGCTAACCAAAAGGTCCACCAGCTGTTTCAAAAGAGAGAGACGAGACAACCTGTTCCTGTAAAGATTTACAGCCTCGAAACTTCTAGGGAGCAGTTCTACACTGCCCTACGGGGTCCCTCATCATAAGTCAGGATCAATTCAACAGCAGGAGAATGGCTGGGTAGATAAATGAGATATATTCATGAAAATTCTATAGAAATTATCATCCATATAAATGATAATTTAAATTATAATAATGATATATATCATAACAACATAATAGTATTAATTTATTGTAATAGCCAATAAGAATCAATAGAGTCCTGGTATTGTGCTGCAGGATAATGCGCTGGGCGGCAAGGTTGGTTTGAACAGTAAGGTTGGTGGTTCAAACTCATCAGTTGCTCCTCGGGAATCTTATACATGGTCGCTATGAGTTGGGACCGACTCAATGGTACTTAAAACCAAGAAGAACTAATATTATATTACTAAATTTTAATATAAAATTATAATTCCAAATTTAAAATTTCATTTCTTATTTAGAAAAATTATGAGTTACACAATGAACTGGGAGAGAGATGATCAGCATCTGTCTTTCTGGGAACTGCTTCAGAATCTCCATTTTCCTTCCCTTTCCCCCAAGGTGCTTTACACAAATGCTCTTTACTTCTTTTAGCAAAACCCTCACCACCATTTGACTCTTAATTAGGCCCATAACCTTTCTCTTCCTACATTATCAGACATCTAATGCCTTAGAATTTTCACATATGTATCTTGTTGTTGTTAAGTTGTTAACTCAAAGCGACACTGTATAAGGTTTCCAAGAAGCGACTGCTGAATTTGAACCCTCCACCTTGCTGTTCAAACAGACATTGAAGTCCAGCACATTACCCCGCCAACACCACACTTTTTAATAGCTGGTCCCATATATAAAGCAAAAAATATAATTTCCTTCTGGAAGTTGTTGTTGTTGTCATTAAGTGCTGTCGAGTCGGCTCCAACCGATAGCGACCCTGCACAGGGTTTCCGAGGTTGTACATCTTTACAGGAGCAGAAAGCCTCATCTTTCTCTGGCAGAACAGCTGGTAATTTCAAACTGCTGACTTTGCAGTTCGCAGCCTGATTCGCTACCACTACGCTACCAGAGTAGGGTAAAAAAATTACTTTGCCACTTGAATGGTATCTGGGGAACAGCTAGTTAAACACCTCTGGGCTTGGAAACTATTAACTTTTCTAGACAGGTAAACAGTGACTTATTGTGAATATGTACCTGTGGATATCAGGCCAAGTGCGAGGCCTCGACGGCTGTCAAAATACTGGCAGGTAATGGTCACTGTTGCGGTGTATAATAACCCACATCCAAGACCTACATGTGTAAAGACATTGCATAAAGTAAGACAGAGGGCAGGACTTCAATGCAAAATTTTAAAAAGAACAAATTACTTATTTACAGTTGGACATACTGTTGCTAACTATGGAAAACTGCTTAAAGTATAAATTCCTAAACTCGATGGCATTGTACAACCCAATGGCCACATTTGGACAGCTTCAGTTTTTGTCCCTCGATCATATTGAGACCAGGTTCACATCTAAAAAGCAATGCAATTTTTAAAGGATTAATGAACACTGCAAGTTAAATTAAGACATCATAGGGAGACAGAAAAATGGTTAAATCACCTACCAAATAGCAAACTTTAATCAAACTTGTTCATTAGATATTCTGTCCATCTACCAAGCTTTTAGGAATCCTGGTGTGGCACTGTAGGATAAGCACTCAACTGCAAGGTCTGTTTGAACCACAAGGTTGGCATTTCAAACCCACCAGCCACTCCTTGGAAACTGTGTTCTTAGGTGCCATTGAGTTGGTACGAACTCATAGCAATCTTATGCACAACAGAATGAAACACTACCCAATCCTGTGCTAATCTCACACTCAAGCCCATCACTGCTGCCACTGTGCCAATCCATCTCATTGGGAGTATTCCTCTTTTTCTCCAACCCTTAATTTTACCAAACAAGGTATTGTTCTGCAGGTACAGGTACCTCCTGACAATATGTCAGAAGTATGAACGACAAAGTCTGGCTATCCTGGCTTCCAGTGAACAGTCTAGCTATATTTCTTCAAACATAGATTGGTTTGTTCTTTTGACAATCCATGGTACTTATAATATTTTCCTACAACACCATAGGTGAAATGCATCAATTTTTCTATGGTCTTCCTTATTCACTGTCCATCTTTCACATGCATTTGCAGTTATTGAAAATACCATGGCTTGGCTCAGGCACACCTTAGTCCTTGAACTGACATCTTTGCTCTTCGACACTTTAAAAAGGTCTTGTGCAGGAGATTTGCCTAATGCAATACATCGTTTGATTTCTTGACTGCTGCTTCCATGAGTGTTGATAGTTGATCCAAGAAGAATGAATTCCTTGACAACGTCAATCTTTTCTCCATTGATAAGAATGTTGTTTATTGGTCCAGTGGTGAGGATTTTTGTTTTCTTTACAATGAGATGCAATCCATACCGAAGGCTGTGGTCTTTGATCTTCATCACTAAGTGTTTTAAGTCCTCTTCACTTTCATCAAGCAAGGTCGTATCATCTGCATATCACAGGTTGTTAATGAGTCTTCCTTCAATCCTGAAGCCACATTTTTCTTCATATAGTCCAGCTTCTAGAATTATTTGCTTGGCATACAAAATGAATAAGTATAGTGAAAGAATACAACCCTGCCACACACCTTTCCTAATTTTAAGCCATCCAGTGTTCTCTTCTAACAGAATATGGGAATATTGAATGTTTTAAAATTAAGAAAGGTGTGCGACAAGTTTGTATTCTTTCAACCTGTATGAATACTTATTCAACCTGTATGCTGAGCAAATAACCCGAGAAATTGGGTTATATGAAGAAAAAGAACCAATAGATCTGTTTTGGAAGAAGTACAGCCCTAGTGCTCCTTAGAGGCCAAGATAACCAAACTTCCTCTCTCATACTTTGGACATATTGCCAGGAGAGACCAGTTGCTGGAGAAGGAAATCATGTTTGGTAAGGTGGAGGGTCAGAGAAAAAGAGGAAGACCCCCAATGAGATAGATTAGCCAAGTGGCAGCATCGATGGACTCAAGCGTGGTAACAGTAGTGAGGTTGGCCTAGGATCAGGCAGTGTTTCGTTCTGCTGTGCATAAGGTCGCTATGGCTTGGTACTGCCTCTTGGTCTATGTACAGGTTCCTCATAAGCACAATTAAGTGTTCTGAAATACTCATTCTTTGCAATGTTGTCCATAGCTTGTCATGATCCACACAATTGAAAGCCTTTGTGTAGTCAATAAAGCACAGATAAACATCTTTCTGGTATTCTTTGCTTTCAGCCAATATCCATCTGACATCAGCAATGATATCCCTGTTTCACATCCTCTTCTGAATCCGGCTTGTAACTCTAAAAATTCTCTGTCAATGTATGTTTGCAGCCATTTTTGGATTATCTTTAGCGAAATTTTTCTTGCGTGAGATATTAATGATATTGTCTGATGATTACCACATTCCATTGGGTCATCTCGCTTTGGAATGGGTAAAAATATGGATCTCTTCCAGTTAGTTGACTAGGTAGTTGTCTTCCAAATTTCTTGTCATAGATGAGTGCCTCCAGTGCTGCTTAACTTTGTTGAAAGACTTCAGTTTGCATTCCATCGATTCCTGGTGCCTTGTTCTTTGACAATACCTTCAATGCACCTTGAACTTCTTCCTTCAGGATCATTGGCTCTTGATCATATAATACCTCTTGAAAAGGCTGAACATCAACCATTTCTTTTTGGTACAGTGATTGTGCATTCCTCCTAC
>NW_006408538.1:227490-236790 GCF_000296735.1 Chrysochloris asiatica
GTAGAAATGAAGCTGGGGTTGCAAGGTAGAATTCTGCAAGACAAATGACTTCTTCATTGCAAATATCTTTTTTAAAACAACATAAAAGATGACTATACACATGGACCTCACTTGATGGAATACAAAGAAATCAAACTGACTACATCTGTGGAAAGAGATGGTTGGAAAACTCCATTATCATTAGCAGAAATAAGGCCGGGGCAAACTGTGGAACAGACCATCAATTGATCAAATGCAAGTTCAGTCTGAAGCTGAAGAAAATCAAAACAAGTCTACAAGAGCCAAAATATAACCTTGGAAACCGTATACAGGGTCACTGTGAGTTGGAACTGACTCTATGATACCACAACCACAACAACAACAACAACCACACCTTTGCCTTCAGATCAATGCTCTTTCTCCTATAAGTCCCCTAAACAATTTCTTTTAAAAATATCTTTTTGCGTAACCCCAAGCTATTTTGCTAAAACCTAGAACTTACACAATCCAGTCTGTAAAACCAAGGCCTTCTAGCAGGTCCTCTAGGGCGTTTAGATTTTCCTATCACCATATAATTTGTATCTCTAGGTCTTTTTCTTTTAGAGATACAAACATCATTAAATATTAAAATGTCCTGATGTCTATAATTTCATTTTAAATACTTTCAACACACGCACAAAGCAGCATATACAAGAAAATTTTAACAACTCTGAGTTTATGTGGTGAGCATATGGATGTTTGCTATTCTATTCTCTTTAATAGTGTGTAAATTTAAATTATTTGATAATAAAAAATAATCTTATAACAAAATTTCCCTTTCTTAAGTCCCAAGAGCAATATTTATCTCGAGATCATCTCTGAGCCTCAGTTGTCTGTTGGCTTAATCTTGTCTTCCCTATTAAGTACCTGATAAGCCATTTGTTTTTCTTAAAAGTTTCCTCTTGTTTATAACTCATTATGTTTTGCCTTTTTTCTGCAACATTATATGTTCTTGAAGATCACTCTGTAAACATCATATAAGCCACAATCTAAAAACAGAGTTGAAACCATGGCCCATTCGGTGAATTATTAAAATCTTTTCCATCATTTTTATAGCTATGTAAACTATGATTAGAAAGAATACATGGACTTAACAAATACACTGTGTAAATAGTTTAGGAAAAGCAACACTGAGAACAAACCCAGACTCAGATGAACATCTGTGATTGCAGAAAAAGTCTGTCTAAGAAATGAGAGCGATGAAACAAACACATTTTAAATAGTCCTTTAAACTAAAGTGCCCTTTGGATGATTTAAGGGAAAAAATACTACCTCGCTAACTAAAACATGAGTTGGATTAATTTATCCAGTTGTCACTGCTATCTACAGAATACTTCAAGACATGAAATAAGGCCTGTTCCAGAGTTATCAATTCTTTAAGCCAAAATACATTACCTTTAACTATATTGCTGAGAGCTTTGGAAGGGGGAATGAATTTATTCTCTCTAATTTGGTTGTTGGGGATCTGTCAAATGGCTGACATTACAGGCAAGGGGAAAAAAACAAACATTTTTGATTATCAAATACCAGTGCCAGGGAAACTGAAAGAGCAACTCAAACTTAACCATACACTAAAAATAAAATTAAAAATTTTAAATGATTAAAGCTCAAGTATTTTAATTAAGAACCCCTCTCTCTTTCTTTAATGCAGGAGAATTTTGAAGTGCCTTTTCTTTTAACTTTCCAAAAAGCAGAGAAGGTAATATGACGCCTTCCCACATCTTCATCAGAGAACCTTAAATCCTAGACCACCTTAAAGAGATATCAGTGGATCCACAGGGTATCTGGTATCTTTCTTGGAGTCCATGCAGCCAAATCATTTTCATAAAACTAGTAAGACAGTCTTTGCTTTTTTCCATTGTGTTCATATTTATAGAGATGGTGCAAAAAAAGATGGTGAGTAAAACTGCCACAGCTTTACAAAAAATCCAGGAATTATTACGAAACTTAACATGCTTCAGGACCACACACTCACAGACAAAACAACGCAAAACTTTCCCTAAATGCTTCATCTGAATTATAAGAACGGTTGCAAGAAAAAGCACTTATGAGATTAAGTCACCAGCTGAACAAATGCACTTTCTTCAGGCAACACTGGGTTTATTTGAATCGATGCCTGACAAACTATGGTAATTCAGACTAGGTTACTGGCAGGCATATTCTTGAAAACTAAAGGAACCCATCACTTCAAGGAAAGCAACTGACACCCATTGTTGCCAATGGTAACCATGTGAGTATTCAAGCAAAAATCCCAATTTGGGGGAAATTCTGTCTACTACCAGAAACCTGAAAGTGTCCAAATTCTAACAGATTTTCTGATGAGATTGGTGGAAGTACAAAGACAAGTGATTTTCTGATATCATATAATGCAATGTGGCAGCATTTGTTTAAGTTCTTACATAACCCAATGAACCAATGCTTTTCATGTAAGCAATGCATGACGTTACCGAAATAAGGCTTGAATTAAAGATTCATTAAAAGCATAATCAATGGATTTTGACATAATCGTATGAAAATTATATTGATATGATATCAGACTGCATATTGCAGAGAATCGTTAGGAAACTCACTTGTTGAGTTTTGGTATAATAATAAAGAACACTATCTACTATTTTAAGAATACCTATTGGTGTGGCGCTGTAGGTTAATGCACCAGACTGCAAAGCCATTTGAACTGCAAGGTCGGTGGTTCAAGCTCACCAGCTGCTCCTTGGAAACCTTATACAGGGTCACTATGGGTTGGAATCGACAGCACTTAACAACAACAACAATTACTTGAAAATGGAGTCCTGGTATAGCACTGTGGGTTAATGTGCTGGACTACAAAGTCAGTTTGAACCACAAGGCTGGTTGTTCAAGCTCACCAGCTGTTCCTTGTAAACCCTAAACAGGGTCACTATGGATCGGAACTGACTCAACAGCACTTAACAACAACAACAATTACCTAAAAATTCATATTGTGTGAGATGAAATTTCCTTCATTTACTTTAATCAAAACAACATATTGCAACAAACTGAATACAGAAACACATATGAGAATTCATATGTCTTCTATGAAGGCAGATATGAAAGAAATTTGAAAAAATGTAAGACAATGTAGTCCTTCTCACTAAATTATTTTGTTTTGAAGAAGGTTATTTTTCATAATAAATGTATTGTTTATGTTAACCTGTGATGGGTTTATTGTTGTCACTTTAAATGAATCAATAAGCAAATATTTTCAAATTTCTCAGTTTTTAAAACAGTAAATTTTGATACAGTAAATGTCAATAAATGCAATCCACATAAGTAAGAGTTCCTTATACTCCTTTTTTTAAGAGAGTAAAGGGGACCCAGCATTTGAATTATGGAGTTAAAAATGCCATGGACTGTCAGAAGGAAAAACAAATCTGTCTTGGAAGTCTAGCCAGAATACTCTTTAGAAGTCAAGATGGTGAGACTTTGTTTACTCAAACTCACCTGTTGTTAGAAGGAACCAGTCCCTGGAAAAGGACATGATGTATAATAAAATGGAAGGTCAGCAGAAATGAGGAAGACCCTCAAGGAGATGGACTGATACAGTGGAAGCAACAATGGGCTCAAATGTAACAACAACCGCGAGTATGGTGTAGGATTGGGCAGTGTTTCCTTCTGTTGTGCATAAGGCCCGTATGAGTTGGAACCAACTCAGTGGCATCGAACCACAGCATTCTAAGGACTGCAGAAGAAAAAGCAAATCTGACTTGAAAGAAGTATAACCAGATTGCTCCTTAAGCGAGTTGGCTAGACTCGCAAAGTCACATGGACTTTGACATATTCTCAGGAGGACCAGTTCCTGAAGAAGGATATCATGCTTAATAAAGTAAAGAACCAACAAAAAAAGAGAGGAAGGCCCTCAGCAAGATGGAATGACACAGTGGCCACAACAAGGGATTCAAATGATTATGAGATGGCACAGGACCAGGTAGTATTTTATTCTGTTGTACTTAGGGTTGCTGAGTTGGAACTAACTCAACAGTATCCAACAACAGCAACATACATTATTGGAAGGAGCCCATGGTGTAGTGCTGGGCTGCTAGCAAAGGCATTTCAAACCCATCAGTCAATCCACAGAAGAAAGATGTGGCTGCCAGCTTCTGGAGAGATTTACAGCCTTGGAAACCCTGTGAGGGAATTCAACTCTATCCTATTGGGTCTCTAGGAGTCAAACTACTTGACAGTAATGGCTCCTGGTATGGTGCATAGGATCAGCACTAGACTGTGAACCACAAGGTCAGCTGTTCAAACCCACCAGCTGCTCCTTGGAAAGCCAACTGTTGTTGTTAAGTGCTGTCGCGTCAATGCCGACTCATAATGACCCTGTATAGGGTTTCCAAGGAGTGACTGGTTCAAACCGACTTTATGGTCCAGTGCATTATCCCTTAGGACCACACCAGGACATGTGGAAACCCAACAGAGAGTAGCTAAGAGTCGGAAACAACTCAACGTACTTAACAGCAACAATAGGTTATGTGCTATAGAGTCTTTTTGAGTAAGTAACATTGAACTGTCTCATTTTTTTCTTCAATCCTAACCTATAAACTGAAACATACTTTGACCAATTATACTGATAGAAACTCCACACGAATACTAATATAACTGAAATAATGTGTTCTAATATTGCGAAATGCTTCTTACTTGAAATATATAATGCAAGTACCTCTAAGGAATTAGCATATGAAGAAAATCACATAAAATGGATTTCAATTTATCCTAGAGTGACAAACAATGAAACATTTGAAATCCTATACAACTACAATGTCCTCCGGAGAAATTTAAGGGTTCATTCTGTAAATCCTCACAAAAGAGGTATAGGTAGTAAGTTTGTCCATATTTATTCTATAAATATTTATATACGAAAAGCTCTCTCCTCAGTATTACTCTTATGAACAGGAATCAGTTTAGTAGTTGTTGCTGATGTTGTTAACTACTGACAAGTCAGAATACAGCTCATGCCAAATTCACGCACATCAAGATGAGACCATTGCGATCCAGAGTTTTCGTTTGCTGCTTTTGGAAGTCAATCACCAGGACTTTCTTCGTAGTCGATTTTAGTTTGGAAGCGCAGCTGAAACCTGTTCAGCATCACAGCAACTCCAAAGCCTCCACTGACAGATGAGGTCGGGATCCTGGTATGGCACTCTAGGATAAGACTGGAATGCTAACCACAAGATCAACAGTTCAAGCCTACCAGCCACTCTTTGGAAACCCTATACAAGGTCACTATTAGGCAGGACTGTCTTGCCAGCACTCAACGATGACAACATATGAGGAACACTAGCTGTGAATCGAATCAGAGTCTCCTTCATGTTGTTCGTTGTGTGTTCACTCCAACTTAGAACAACCCTATCGTGCAGAATGAAATCTTTATGGGAGCAGATAGTCATGTCTTTTCTCCGCAGTGCAGCTGATAAATTCAAACTATCAATCTTCAGGTTAATAGTTAAATGCTTAGCCATTATACCACCAGAGTTCTTCTGAGTCTCCCTCACAGAAGAGGAGAATTGTACCACTATTCTTCCAGTCTTAACACATGGTAAGGGTGGAGTGACCAACTTGTCTAGGTTTGCCCAGGGTTTTCTGGGTTTAGCACTGAAACTCTTGTATCCTGGGCAATCCCTTTTCTCAGAACAAACCAGGGCAACTTGTCAGGCTAGTGTGGTGATCAATCTCCGTCACGGAGAGAACTCTCCTCTTGGATATTCTGAAACAAACATTTGAACAACTTCCAAGAATAGCTGAACAATTATGATCCTGACCACAGCTAGTCAATTAAGTACACGATTCAAAAAATCATTTGTTCCGGAAATAGAAATGTGAACATATAGTTTGGATCTGAAACTGATAAATAAGTTATAGGTTCCAAATGTAGGTATGATTAGTGTTTATACACATAAAGGAACTGCATAAAGCATTACAAAGTTCAAAACTGAGTTGTAGGTTGATACGGCTAAACTTTTATATGCTTGGCATGAGTATCTTGAATATGATATTGGCTGGTTAAGAGCAGAGGTTTGGGAAGCAGGCGGTGTGGCTTCAAATCCCAACTTTATCACTTACTGGCTACAGGCCTGGGAAATTTGCTGAATTAATCTAATTCTGGGTTTCTTTATCTTTAAAATAACCTTCTAAGATAGTTGTGCAGATCAAGTGATATAGAAATGTGAAAGATCTAATACCTGTACCTGGAATATAATAAGCGCTAAAAAATAACCATTATTTTGGTCTTTTATTTCACCTTTCACCTGAGTATTAGGGCATTATGTAGGTATAAAACTCAGACTAATTAGAAAATCACAGTTCCTTATTATAACTACACATCCATGAGAGAGAAAAGACTAGCTTTAAAGATATGACTATAAAGAGAAAGCTTGCCAAACTCTACCTCTGCTAAGGGGAATATACAGGAAAAGGCCTTTATCTCTATTTCTATAATTAGAGAAGGAGAATCACAGTCTGTTGACTGAAGGGGTTTTTTGCCTTCCCAATCTTAGACTACAGAGATATTGCCAAGAAAATGCAGAAAGAGGAAATGAAATTTTCCCAAAAATCAAGAAGGGAATATTAAAAGAGTAATAATTAGGTAGCCAATTAGCAATACATTCTGAAGAAAAGACAATTTAAGGAATTGATTTTGAGATTTGCTCTTCAGAAAAGGAAAGTAAAATAATTAGAAAGAAGCTTGAGCAATTTATAATGGTCACATTTATAATGGTCACATTTCTTGCTCACCTCCCTTTTGGCCCTATCTGCAGTTCCCCACCAAACTTTTTTATCCTAATTGAGTAAGATTATAGAGACAATAGAGGTCTAAACTACTAAATTTGGCTATGTGACTGAGTCTTTTAAAATTAGGCAATCAGCCATTCCACTTAAAGTGCAGAAACATACTAAGAACAATCTCCTCATGTTTTTAAGATGTTATTTTGTGAAAAAGTAAATAGTAAAAAAGGGATGTGCCAATTGACACATTTTAATGCTCTTTTGGTCTTTCATATTATAATTAAACATACTATTGAACTATAATTTCTTTTTCTATATTCTTTAATATTTTATAAAAAATATTTCTCACCATTCATCTGTCCATTACACTACTCATCTGTCAATTTGTTGAATTGTGGTGGCTTATGAGTTGCTGTGATTCTGGAAACTATGCCATGGGTATTTAAAACACCAGCAGGGTCACCCACAGCGGGCAGGTTTCAGCTGAGCTTCCAGAGGAAGACAGACTAGGAAGAAGGACACATGGACTACGTCTACATATTTAGTCACTGAAAACCTTATGAGTAGCATAGGAACACTGTCAGCACCAGAATATTAAGCATTGAAACATGATGAAGAACACCAGAATATTGTCAGATATAGTTCCAGAAGATAAGACTCTCAGGCTGGAAAGCACTCAAAATGCAACTGGGAAGAGCTGCCTCCTCAAAGTAGAGTTGACCGTGATGACACGAATGAAGTAAATCCTTGGGGACATTCATGAGCTGATGGGATACACTCAAAATGAAGAGAAACAGCTGTAAACATCCATTAATAATCAGAACATGGAATGTATGAAGTATGAACGTAGGAAAATTGGATGAGCTAAAATGGACTGTCATTGGCCACCCTGAATCTGACAATCACAAGGTGCACTATGCCAGGGATGATAAACTGAAGAAGAATGACATTGCATTCATCATCAAAAAGAATATATCAAGATCTGTCATGAGGTACAACACTATCTGTGATAGGTACAGATCCATATGCCTACAAGGAAGACCAGCTAATAACACTATTATTCAAATTTATGTACCAATCACTAAAGCCAGTGAGAATGAAATTAAATAATTCTCAAAACTTCTTCAGTCTGAAATTGATCAAACATGCAATCAAGATGTATTGAGAATTACTGGCGATTGGAATGCAAAGATTGGGAACAAAAAGGAAGGATCAGGTATTGGACAATATGGTCTACAAGATACAAACAATGCTGGATATCACATGATAGAATTTTGCAAGAACAATGACTTCTTCATTGTAAATAAATTTTTAAACAACGTAAGAGATGACTATACACATGGACCTCACCAGATGGAACACACAGAAATCAAACTGACTACATCTGTGGAAAGAGACAGTGCAAAGCTCCACATCATCAGCCAAAACATGGCAAGTGGCAGACTGTGGAATAGACCATCAATTGCTCATATGCAAGTTCAGGCTGAAGAAAATTAAAAAGTCAACAAGAGCCAAAATATGACCTTGAATATATCCCACCAGAATTTAGAGATCATCTGAAGAGAACAGGTTTGATGCATTAGACATTAGAGACCCAAGATCAGCAAGGTGGTGGTATGACATCAAAAACAGCATACAGGAAGAAAGCAAAAGCTCATTAAGTAGACAAGAAAGAAAGAAAGAAAAGACCAAAATGGATGTCAGAAGAGACTCTGAAACTTGTCTCCAGAGTAGAGATGCTAAAGCAAATGGAAGTGAGGAGGTAAAAGAGTTGAAGAGAAAATTTCAAAGATCAGCTCAAGAAGACAACCAAATGTACAAAGAAAGACCCAGAGTTAGACAACCAAAGGCAAGCACACACAAAGCATTTCTCAACTTGAGGGAACATTAAAGCCTCAACATGTAATATTGAAGGATTCTATGGGCAAAATATTGAGTGATATAGAAAGCATCAAAAGAAGATGGAAGGAATGTACAGTCACTGTACTTGAAACATATGGTCAATGTTTAACCATTTCAAGAGGTAGCATATTATCAAGAGCCAATGATATCAAAAGAAGAAGTCCAAGGTGCATTGAAGGCATTGGCAAAAAACAAGGCTCTAGGAATTGATGTAATACAAATTGAAATCTTTAAATAAACTGAAGCAGCACTGGAGGCATTCATTCATCTAATGCCAAGAAATGTGAACGGCAATTACCTGGACAACAAACTGGAAGAGATTCATATTTGTGCCTATTTCAAAGAGAGGTGACCCATCGGAATGCAGAAATCATCAGACAATAGCATTAATATCCCATTCAAGCAAAATTTTGCTAAAGATATATAAAAAAGGGGGGTGTGGGCTGCAAGCATACATTGACAGAGAACGTCCAGAGTTTCAAGCCGGATTTAGAGGAGGATGTGTAATGAAGGATATCATTGCTGATTTCAAATGAATCTTGGCTGAAAGCAAATAATACCAAAAAGATGTTTGCCTTGCTTTATTGACTGTGCACAGGCTTTCAACTGTGCGGATCATCATAAACTACAGACATCACT
>NW_006408538.1:237420-238546 GCF_000296735.1 Chrysochloris asiatica
TTCAATAGCCTCATATGCATGTGAAAGTTAGACACTGAACAAGGAAGACCATAGAAGAATTGATGCATTTGAGTTATGGTGTTGGAGGAGATTATTAGAAGTACCATGGACTGTCAATAGAACATGTTGGTAAAAGTACAGTCAAAGTACTCCTTGGAAGCCAAGATGGTCAGACTTTGTCTCTCATACTTCAGACTTATTGTCAGGAGGTACCAGTTCCTGGAGAAGGATCTCATGTTTGGTAAAGTGGAAGGACAGCGAAAGGGAGGAAGACCCACAGGAGATGGATTGGCACAGTGACAGCAGCAAAGGAGTAACAATGATTGCGAGGTTGGTGCAGGATCCCGCAGTGTTTCTTTCTGTTGTGCATAGGATCACTAGGAGTCAATGCTGACTCAATGACACCGAACAACAACAGTGATTTAGGAATGAACAGAATTTTCTCTATAGTATTAAACGGCTGCTGTGGTCTGAAACTAAGAAGTCAATAAGGAACTCAAGGGGAAGGGAACAAATGCAGATGTAACACCGTCTCTGTGCCTTTTTATGTATGTTATCTCAGGAATAGTCACAATATTACTGTGAAATCATAGCCCCATTTTATTAAAGACAGAAATAGAATCTCTGAAAGGTTGAGTAATTTTTCAAGGTCACAGAACTAATAATAATTGTAGTTCTAGCCAATGTTGATTACATTTTCTAATTTAATCTTCACAAAAGGTATTTTTATTATGTCCAGCTTACAAATGAGAAAAATAATTTAAGTAAGTTGTCTAAGGTCACACAGCTGACAATTGGATTAGATAAGACTAGCCCACACAGTCTGACCCCAGAGACTGTTCATGCTAACTTGCTCCCTGCATCCTACTGTCTATCATAAGAGGCCATCGAGTTCCTTCTAGACAGATGCAAGTGCTTAGGATAAGACTCGGCACAGCTTAGGGGCTCAATGAATGCTACCATTGGACTGAATCATTTACATTTTTTCTAAAGAATTTATAATACAGAAATGAGAATGTGTTTAGAATATGTAATAATTTGTTATTGTTTTGTTTTCAACGGAACCCTCCCCTTCATATGGCGACAGAAAGAAACTGTTCATTATTGTTCACTATTATAACATTTA
>NW_006408538.1:243551-253420 GCF_000296735.1 Chrysochloris asiatica
GAAGAAAGTAGTTTATAGGACTAATCGTCTACGTGAGTCACGGTCTCATCTATACAAGATCAGAACTAGATGGGACCAACTGCCACTACTGACCATTCTGATCAGGTTTCAAGAAGATAGATCCTGAGATAATAGAAAAAGAATGTGGAATGTTTCTCAGAATCTTAAAAAGACCAAACTTGGGATCTCAGGACCATAGTCTGAGGCAACACCATGATCAACTGGTATAACATAGTCCACAAAGACGACTTCCTACAGTCTACTTTGGTGAGTAGCATCTTGGATCTTTAAAGCTCATTAGTGGCCATCAAAGGTAAAACTACTGGTCTCTCCATGTGTGGAAGAAAGAAGAGTGATGAAAACTGAAGCTATTTGAAATCAATTAGTCCAAAAGGAACACATGAACATCAGTCTCCATGACTCTGAAACCAGAAGAATTAGATGGTGCCTAGCTACCACTACCAAATGCTCTGAGAGGGATCACATGAGAAGGTCCCAGATAGAATGGGAGACAATGTGGAACAAAACTCAAAATTATATAGGCTTATTGGTCAGAAAGGGACAGGAGAAATTGGAGACTTTGGTCCCAGGGTACACACTTCAGGTCTGGAGCGGAACTCACCCTCCTGGTCCAATTTTCAGTAGACAGGTATAAATGGGGAACAACAACACTAGTGAGGCATGTTCACCATATAATGTCAACCATCCAAAATCAAAAGGGCAACATTTGTGTGGGGACAAGGTTCAGAAAGATTAGGAAGAAGTGAGGAATATTAATAGGAACCTGAGGAAGGAAGTGGGATAACTGTTGTTGCATGGAAGGGATTTCAATTACTGAGATGAAACACAGTGTGTGATTTGTTGGATGCAAAACTGATCACCTTCTTTGTAAATCTTCACTCAGTTAACAATAAAAAATTTTCTAAAACGGCCAGACTTGCTCGATTGGTTGAGACTAGCAGACTCTCCAAGATTGTCCCCCAGATATAACCTTTATACCTTATATCAAAATTATTATAAACAGCCACAACAAAACACTGCCATTAAGTCAACTCCAACTCCAATGGACCCTGCACAGGGCTTCCAAGACTGTAAATCTTTACGGGACTAGACAACGTCTTTCTCCAGAGAATCATCTGGTGGGTTCAAACTGCTGAGCTTTCAGTAAGCAGTCCAATGCCTAGACCACAGCACCACCAGGGGTCCTTTAACCCCTGGGGTCATCTGTCAGTTAAGTAACAGACTGGGTCATAAAATGATAACTATCACCATGAGTAACAAGTTTCTTTAAAAATCATCTGTAAGAGACCAAATGTTCAAAAGTTATTCTAAAGCAAAGATGAGACAGGAAGGAGAAGGCAGGAAAGCCAGTCCTGGAAATGGTATAACAAGAACGAAATGGACGAGAACAATGACACATTGTGAAACCCTAGCCAATATCACAGAATGATCTGCACGTTGTTATCATTGTGTGCCGTGGAGTCGGTTCCAATTCATACAGACCCTGGATAAGGTTTCCAAGGAGCGGCTGGTGGATTTTAACTGCTAACCTTGTGACTGGCAGTCCAGTGCTTATCCTACAGTGCCACACCAGGACTCTGAGTAATTTGTATGTTGTTGTTGTTATGTGCCATCGATGCAGTTCTAACCCATAGCGACCCAGTATGAGGTTTCCAAGGAGCAGCAGGTGAGCTTGAACCACTAACCTTGCAGTTCAAACTGACTTTGCAGTCCTATACATTAAGCCACAATGGCAAACCAGGACTCCTGAATACTGTGTATAGAACTTGTTAAATAGGAGCCTGGTTTGCTGTGTCAATTGTCTCCTGAAATACAAAAAAAATTCAGAAAATTTAAAAAATCAACAGTGAAAATTTGCATGTGGTACTACTGTAGGTCTCACATGCTGTAACTCTTCAATGATACAGCCAAGCCTTCAGTACTTCTCAGAGAGACAGTGACGTGGACCTAGAGACAAAGAGATCCATGAACAAAGACAAGACACCCATCGACAATGTGCCATGTTTTGTGTCATACTTGAACACTTTTCCAGAAATAAATGGCATGCCAAGTCGATGCCAGCGGCATGAGTGAAGCATAACAAAAGTCATACCTAAGTGAAAATTATTTAAGTGTTTTTAAAGTTCAGAGATAGTTATTGTAATGTACTAATCTTAGAATATAAAACTATTGATGGAAACATCATTAAAATGCATTTAAATGGACACATTTATCTACTCCTGAGTCTTTGTTGTTTTTGTTAGGTGCCATTGAGTCAGTACCAACTCATAGTGACCCTATGCACAACAGAACAACACACTTCCTGGTCCTAGGCCAACCTCACAATTGTTGCCACACTTGACCCCATTGATGCTGCCACTTTGCCAATCCATCTCGTTGGGGTCTCCCTCTTTTACTCTGACCCTCCACTTTACCAAACATGGTATCCTTCTCCAGTAACTTGTCCCTCCTGACAATATGTCTGAAGTATGAGAGATGAAGTTTGGTCATCTTGGCCTCCAAGGAGCACTCTGGCTGCACTTCTTCCAAAACAAATCTATTGGTTCTTTTGGCAGCCCATGGCACTTTCAACATTCTCCTCCAACACCATAACTCAAAAGCATCAATTCCTCTACGGTCTTCTTTATTCAATGTGCAGATTTTGCATGCTTTTGAGGTTATTGAAAATACCATGGCTTGGGTCAGGAGCACCTTAGTCCTCAAGCTGACATGTTTGCTCTTCAACACTTTAAAAAGGTCCTGTGCAACAGATTTGCCTAATGCAAATGATCTCTTGACTGCTGCTTCCGTGAGTGTTGATAGTTGATCCAAGAAGAATGAAGTCCTTGACAACTTCAACCTTTTCTCCATTGATAAGAATGTTGTTTATTGGTCCAGTGGTGAGGATTTTTGTTTTCTTTACACTGAGCTGCAATCCATACCAAAAGCTGTGCTCTTTGATCTTCCTGAGTCTTTAGCTGTGACTTTATTTGAGCAGTAGTGACAGATGCTGTGTAACAGCAGGGTGTCTTGAACATGAGCGGCTCAACAGAGGCTGTTACTGTTCTGTACCATCTAGCTGAACTGTCCCATAAAATGTCGGCACTTAATGACAAACAACAAAACTTTCCGGAAGCAAATTGCCACAACTTTCTCCAATGGAGCGGCTGGTGACTTAGAACAATCAACCTTTAGGTTAGTAGGTTAGCCACTGCATTATACTGACTATGTATAGGGTCTCTGAGGAGTGGCTCATGGGTTTGAATTGCCAACCTGTAATCAGAGTCCAGTGTTTATTCTACAGCCCCACACCAGGACTCCCAACACAAAAGGGACTACTTCCTAAGCAGTCCTGGTGTGGTGCTGTAGGATAAGCACTGGGTCATAAGTTAAGTTTGAACCACAAGGTCAGCAGTTCAAACTCAGCAGCCGCTCCTTGGAAACTCTATTACAGGGTCACCTGAGTTGGAACGGACTCAACAGCAACAACAACTTCCTAAGTCAGAAGAACACTCTGTCGTCCCTTTCTTGTCTTCCAGAGACAAACATTGAAATGAAAAACCTTCCTGAGACTTGGAAGAATGTGTGGAATATTAAGATGCATTTGTCCTGTCAAACATTTTGATTCAGTGGGCAGATGAACAATTTTGAGGGAAGCGGCCATTGGAAGTAAATTATAAGGAATATTGTCACTCATTATATCAACTAAACACTAGTGAACTGATGTTTGACTCTTAATGATAAAAATAGTCTAGATAGTTTCAAAAAATGGGATCATATAGTATTTGTCCTTTTGTGATTTGAAGGTTTACCCATGTTCTGGCATGTATCAGAATTTCAGTTCTCTGTATGCTAAATACTAGTCTGTTGCATGCATGCACAATATTTGATGTGCCCATTCAGCTGTTAGTGACCACTGGGGTTGTGTCTACCTTTTGGCTATGATAAATAATGTCATGAAAGAATAAAAAGTTATAGTGGCCTCAATTCCTTACCTACAATAATCCCATAGGAAAAAAACAGGAAGTAGATATTAGGGGCAAAACTGCTCAACATCAGGCCTCCAGCCACCAGGAAGCCACTGAAGATGGTGACAGGTCTTGCTCCAAAAGATGAGACACAGATGCTGCACACAGGACCTAAAAATACAAAGAAAGCCTTCATTTATTAAACAGCAACCTCCTTCCCACCTTACTAGGATCCAACACTTTGTGCCTTTAAAATTAAATCCAACCCTTTGTGCCTTTAAAATTAAATCCAACCCTTTGTGCCTTTTAAATTTCCATCATAATGTTGTTGTTGCTATGTGCTGTGGAGTCAGTTCTGACTCATAGTGACCCTGCACAGGGTTTCTGAGACTGTAAATCTTTATGGGAGCAGAAAGCCTCAGCTTTTTCCCATGGAACAGATGGTAGTTTCAAACTGCTGACCTTGCAGCTCACAGCCTGATTTGTAACCACTACGCTACCAGAGCTCCTTGATTTCCATCATAATACAACCACAGAAATAATAAAGATCCACTGAGTACATCTATGTGCTAGATACTTTTTAGATCCTTCACAATATTTAAACAAATGATTGTTTTCCTATTATTTAGATAAGGCAATGGAGGTTAAGAAATGCATTCCGGGCTCTAGAGTCAGACTTTTTTTCAAATTCGAGCTCTATCATTTCCTAGCTGTTTGAAGTCAAGCAATCTATCTAATCTCTCCATGCCTCAGTTTCCTTAACTGAAAATTACAATCATAATAGTACCCACCTCATAGTGGTCTTGTGAGGACACACAAAACCATGAATAGAAAGCTTCTCACAAGGCCTGACACAAGTGTCTACAGCTTCTTAACATGTGAACCCAACCTGCAAGCACTATGTTCTTGAATTGTTGGTCTCCTGGCATGTCCCATGCATCTTTCCTACCCAGAACTCCTTTTCTGTCCAAACTTGTCCTTTAATTTGGTGAATACTTAAATTACATCATAGCAACCCTGGATATGGGTGAGGTGGGGGTGAGGTTGTTTGTTACTCCCTGCTTATAGAATATTCTGACAAGTGGGGTCAAGCGGAGGAGGATTCTGTCCATCCAGGACTGGGTCTGCCAGTAGTACTCTAACGGCACAGATGACCACTACTATATGTTCTATGCAAAAACCTTGTGGGCAAAGAATTGATTCTGACTCATAATGACACTATGTTATTGTTGTTAAGTGTTGTGGAGTCGGTTCCAACCCATACCAACCATGAACAGGGTTTCCGAGGCTGTAAATTTTTACGGGAGCAGAAAGCCTCATCTTTCTCCTATGGAGCAGCTGGTGGTTTCGAACTGCAGACCTTGAGGTTCACAGCCCAATTTGTAACCACTACGCTACCAGAGCTCCTTATAGTGACACTATAGTACACTACTAAAGCTCTGAGCATAAGTGGGCGGTACATAGTTTTTCTATGCATAAGCGATAGTGAAATTCTTTCCCGTTTGCCATGCACCAGGAGTCCTGGTTTGGTGCTGTAGGATAAGCACTAGACTGTTAACCACAAGGCTGCTATTGCTGTTGTTGTTGTTAAGTGCCATCAAGTCTGTTCTGACTCAAAGCCACCCCGCACAGGGTTTCCAAGGAGTGTCTAGTGGTTTGAACCACTGACCTTTCAGTTCAAGGTGAACTTACAGTCAGTCCAGTGATTATCCTACAATATCATACCACGACTTCAATCTCAAGTTCGGTGGTTGAAACCCAACAGTCGCTTCTCAGAAACCCTGTACAGGGTTGTTATGAGTCAGAAACTACTTGATGGCACTTAATAATAACAATAACAGCCAAGCATTTTGGATGCATCCCAAACTACACAAACTTAGTATATGAGAAATAAAAGAATATTACGGTAATTCAGTTCAATAGTCTCATTTTACATGGAACGAAATTGACGCTCAGAGGGTTATTCGAAGCTTATGACTGGCAGCAGCCAGGTAGAAGGAAATACTCCAGGATTTAGAATCAGAAGCAGAGAGGCATGTTTTCATTGAATTGGCAACAAGCTTTCAAAGTTCAAAATATTATCTCTAATTTTTAAAAAGCACACTCATCACAAAAGCTAAACACAAGCCATACCCAGTGTTAGCAAAGATACACAACAACCAGAACTCGCATACGCTGCTAGCCCTATCTACTAAAGGTGAACATACCACCCACTTTAGCCCAACAAGCCCACTGTTGCATATTCAACCATCACAACCGCCTACATCAAAAGTCAAATACACAAATGTTCACAGAAGAACTAGTTATAACAGGCAAATAGAAATGATTAAAAATTCGTTGGTAGAATGGATAAACAGATCCTATTGTATTCACAGACCAGAGTCCTATGTGATAATGAGAAGGAAGGATCTGCAAAAGCACCATTATGACTGCATGTCACAAACGTGCTGAGCAAAACACACACAACACATAAACAAGTACATCTATTCCATTCCAATTATTAAAAGTATGCAACACACAAAACCAATCTATGGCAATATAAGTCAGGACAATGGTAACTATTGGGAAGGGGAGGGAAAATTGTAGCAGAAAGGACCCTAACTGGACTTCCAGGGTGTGATTAATGTTCTTGATGTGAATGTGCTGATTACATAGGCATGTACAGTTTAAGAAAATTTCTTATCCTCTACTCTTAATAAGGAGCTTTGGTAGTGTAGTGAGTTAGAAGCTGCTAGCCGTAATGTCAATAGTTCAAATCTACCAGCTGCTCCACAGGAGACAGAGAAAACATTCTGCACCCATAAAGATTCACAGCTTCAGAAACCCTATAAGGGGTAGTTATGAGTTGGAACTGATGTCACGGCACTTCACCACCACCACAATATTCTTAGTGATATTTACCTATATCATCTACATCAATAAAAATTTTAAAAGTCAACTGAAGTGAAGAAATGAAGCAATTGATCTATAACCTTGCTGCGACTAAGTGGCAGAGCCAGAATTTGACCCCAAGTCTAACATTCCTTTCCAACACTATAGAATCTCCTACATACACATGGTAGTCCAGGTGTGGCGCTGTAGGATAAGCACTGGACTGCAAGGTCGGTTTCAACCACAAGGTTGACAGACCAGTCACTCCTCAGAAACCCTATAAAGGGTTGCTATATTCAGATACACCAACATCTCTTCACAAATCCTATAAAGAGTTGCTATGAGTTGGAACCGACTGGATGGCATATAACAACAACAACAGTAAGAATATATGAATATTAAAACCAGGTTATTACCACTAACCTACCATAAGTTCTCAATACCTACAGTTTGCCCACAGTCCTGCCCAGCTCTGACCTAGTACCACTCTCAGGTTCTCCTGTCTAAGCCAGTACTAACATAATTATATGACACACAGCGAGAATCTTCGGCAATGTTTTGTTTTGTTTTTTGTTTTTTTTTAAGGTTTATTGTGACTTGAATGATAGTTTACATGGGAGAACATCAGTTTTACACTCTTCGTTTCACTGCAATGATTACAATCTCCTCTGCATCATCATTCAACAGCATTTGCTTCTATTCCTTTTTGTTTTGTTTTGTTTTTTGTTTTTTTGTTTTTGCTGGAGGGATGTACACAAAAACACTCAGGAATACATAATCATTTAAACAACCAAAGGGCACATTCTGCAAGCCTTCCTCCTGGCCATCAGCACCTAGCTGCCAGCACACAGCCTTTCTCCTTCCATGAGTCTAGAGACCTCAGTTGTTCTATGCCCTCATCTCTGTCTCCATCTCTGGTGTTTCTGCTTCTCTGGATAGGGTTCCACATTCCTCTCATGCTCTTCTCCCTTGATGGTGCTAGGGTCCTCTGTTCCTGGACCATAAGATGAACTATTACCCTCTTTTTTTTTTACAAAGCTTCTACCTTTATAGCTGTGACAGTTGCAGTTCATCATGTGACAATTGTTGTTGTTGTTAAGTACCTTTGATTCGATTCCAACCCATAATGACCCCGAATAGGGTTTCCAAGGAGAAGCTGGTGATCTTGAACCACCAACTTTGCAATTCAAATGGCTTTGCAGTCTGACGCATTAGCCCATAGCACCATACCAGGACTCCATGATAACAATTATTCACTATTAAAACCTAAGAACCTTATCACCATCTTTTTACACCAGACCCATCTAGACAAGATGAATACGATTCAGTGTAGATTCTACCTTCCGCAGCATGTTCTGAAACTACACTCTTTCTTGAAAACTTGTAAGCCAGTCACTTTGTGTCTTTATAGCTCCCCCCACCCCCATTTTAGGTAGCCAATGTCTAAGTTCCCTGTCCCTATCGACCCTGTATACAGAGGGAATTAGATTGATTTTGGATGTGAAGACTCCTTCCCTCTCAGTTGGTATTTTGAGCTACCACATCAATAAATAAAGGAGCTCTGGTAGCGTAGTGGTTACGAGTCGAGCTGTGAACTGCAAGGTCAGCAGTTTTAAACTACCAGCTGTTCCACAGAAGAAAGATGAGGCTTTCTGCTCCTGTAAAGATTTACAGCCTCTGAAACCCTGTACAGGGTCGCTATGAGTCGGAACTGACTCCACAGCATTCAGCCACCAGTTGAGTTCTGATCATCAAGCTATCAAAGCTAAGTAGAATGGGTACTATCTACAAGTTTGAGAGTTCTTGTGAGTCACCCCTCACTTCATATCATCTGGACACTTCACTCTCAGCTATAGTCCTAGGTGGCTATGTCCTTGTCCATGGGCTCAAGAGGCCCCAGGTATCACCACATTTCATACCAACCAGCCCTTCCTCTTCTCTCTCTCATCTTCAGGTCGACAGGAGCCTATGGAACGTGGTTGTACTCGGCCCATATCTTCATCGCTGCCTATCCCCCTCTTCCGCTGACCAGCAGACAATGTGATCACCAGCGACCTTACATTCCTGTTCTGTGTTCCCTCTGAGATTCAGTCTTGGAGGGCGGTTTGTCCTGAAGGGACTTGATTGCTTGCCTTGATGGCTCCCCAATGAGCAACTTGCTAGTTCTTGTAGTAGCCAATCAGACTGCCATTATTGTTTTGGATTTTTCCTGCTGGTCTTTCTTTCAAGAAATATTTTCTGTTCCTCTAGCTATTCCAGGATTATCTGCTTATCCTTTCAAGTGGGAATGTCCCACTGGCAGTGTTTTAAAAGGAAAATCCTTTTGGAAGACCAAAATTATCAAACAATAGTTGTATGTATACCCAATGAGAAGTACTTAGATAATGACTTCAAAAATGGAGATGTTTTTAAGTGTTAAATTTCATTAATGAAATTCTAATATGGTACTGTAGGATAAGCACTGGACTGCTTACCACAGGTTGGTGGTTCAAACCCACCAGCCACTCCTTGGAAGCCCTATACAGGGTTGTACTGAGTCTAAACCAACTTCATGGCCCTGAACAACAAACATTATCAAGGCATGACCCTTCCCTGATGTTTACAAATGTTCCTGAGCAGTGAAACTGTTTATAAAATTAACAGACACAATAGAATTTAAAGACAGAGTCTATTACTGATATACTTGAAAATTTTCCATTTTCGCCCCAAAGGAAGACCTTAAAGATCTGCTCCATGACTATTAACTCTGTGAGGAAACCCAGGGAAATAATTTGCTTAACAGAATGTTTTAATTTGCATACCATGTGCAACCAGAACCAGTTTTATAAAACACATACAATAAAGTCTGCAAAAGCCAGAAACTGAAAGCCTGACAAGAGAAGGAAAACTTGTGACAGAAAGTGACAGAAAGAAAACGAGTGACAGAAAGAAAACAAACGAGATGGCAGATCGGGTAGAAGTGTTGTAAAGAACTCCGCCAGCAACAACACAGAATACCTGACCAAGCAGGCTCAGGGGCTGGTCCCAGAA
>NW_006408538.1:258160-259660 GCF_000296735.1 Chrysochloris asiatica
AACAACAGTAGCAGCAGCAGCAGCAGAGGACACAGAAGAGGAGATTCCAAAGCTAGTTTGGAAGGTTAACACCACACATTTAGAACTAAACTAAAGTTGAACTGGTATACAGTCTGCTGGGGATAGTTTCACCAATACCAACAACAGAATAAAATGAAGTATCTTTTTTTTTTAATCTTTAAAACTGTTTCAAGCTGAAACTCAAGGTCCCAGGTAATAAACACCCAAAGAAAGGTTCAGACCCTAAAAGAAGGGTTTGGGATGTCAGCAGGGGGTGACCAGTGTGGGCCAAAGAACTGAGACTGATGTGGACCGTGACCAGGGTTACACCCATCAGAGATGAAGTGACATTTTAAAGGGAGAGAGGAAAACCATAATGTGTTTTTCCGGTTAATAATTATTATGAGTCAATTTGAGGGAAAAACAAACTATTCCCTGTGGGAATAAACTCCACCTCTGTGCATCAATCTCCAAATAATTTTTCAGAGACCAAGGAGTGGGTGGATGATCAGACCTGCTGCACTGAAGCGGTGAGAAGGCCAGTGGTGCTGAGAGGAATACAGTCTAGGAGCAGTAAGGTCGTTCACCTGCAGCACAGTATGCAATTCCTCAGACAACAGACAAATTGGGCCTGTGAGAACCTTTCCCTCCTTCTAAAATTCAGGAAGCCTGTAAGACAGATGTCTTATTCCTTGCTGCCTGCTATGACCAAGAACAAGTGCATCATCCTGGGGACCACAAAAGCACTGAGGAGCTACATCCACTTGAATCCTTGTCTGCTCTGCTTCTTGGCTGGTGTGGTGGCATAGAGAGATGCAGGGAGTCTCTGGATGGTGCAGAGAGTTGACACGTTCAGCTGCCAACCTCAGCTTGGAACTGAGTCCCCCAGGAGGCTTCTTGAAAGAAAGGCTGCCACTCTACCTCCAAAAATTCAGCCACCGAAAACCCCATAGAGTGCAGTTGTATCCTGATACACAAGGGGTTGCGGCCATGAGTTGGAGTAGAGTACACAGCCTCAGGTGTTTAGAAACAGAGGAAAGTTTAACCAAAGCCTGGTGTTCTTCTCACAGATCCTGGAAGTGTCTCGCATACTGGGAACTGACTGATGCACTAGGATCCTGGTGGAGTCAGAATTCAGTCTTCCATAAAGACATAAAGAGTACTTAATGTAAAATCATATACAAATCTGCTCAAACCCAGATCTGTCAGCACTCACAGTTCATTTAGCAAGCCTAGCTGGTAATGTGGCTGTATTATATTAACCAAGAGATAAAATTACTGACTCACATTATGAATTTGAAGGCCTTTGGAGGAATTAAGAACAACAACAGAGAAAGGGAACTGTTAGATCCTCTCTGAGTACAAAGTCACAGAACAAATTATCTTCCTGCAGCTTCAGCAACTTGACTGTCTGAGCAGAGTCCCAGCCTCGGATTGGATTAGAATGACATCAAGCCAAAGGGTGCTTTTTCAGTTCATCTTAAAACAATATAAGGCCAA
>NW_006408538.1:262894-309199 GCF_000296735.1 Chrysochloris asiatica
TTAGTCTGTGATTGAATAACTAGCTAGCGGTGGTGCTGTGACTTAATGTGACGGACTGTAAGGTCACTTTGAACCACAAGGTTGGCAGTTCAAACTCATCAGCCACTCCTCAGAAGCCCTATATAGGGTCACTATGGGTCAGTACCTACTCAACAGCACTTAACAACAACAACATAGCCTAGCCAAGTTGATACATCAAAAGATCATCAGAACTCCTAACACAATTCTCCTCCAAATGAATTTTCTCTACCACAGAACACATGCTCTGCAGGGAAGACTCACGGCCTTTGCATATAACGTCCTTTCTCTTTCTGCCTACCCATGTTCAGCCCGCCCTACCAGATGGTCTAGCTCACAGTCTATGTTCTTATGAACCCCCAGAATTTTTATTGCCTTATAAGTCTCCTTAAGACTTGTTGCTGTTGTTGTTAAGTGCCGACGAGTTGATTCCGGCCCACAGCGACCCTGTATAGGGTTTCCAAGGAGAAGCTGGTGAGCTTGAACCACCAACCTTGCAGTTCAAATAACTTTGCAGTCTGATGTATTAGCTCAAAGCACCAAACCTTAGTGTTTAAGAATTCTCAAATTAATTATTTTTTGTTCTGATTCTTCCTGAGATTATAAACTAGTTAAAAATATGAATTATGTCTGCTCCTTGACATCTACTTCATAGAGAGACTCTATGGAAGTATTAATGATGGTGAGCTGTTTTACAATATAAAACCTAAGGAGACAGGATCCTTTATACCCAGTTTTATTGGTCCCATCAATCTTTGGACAGATCATTTATATGAGGGCAAGAATTATTTCTCTTCAACTATTTAAATGTCCAAGAGAAGGAATTAGCAACCTGGTTGGGAAGCATATAAAATTCAGATTTGCAAGAGTTTCCATAGCTCAAACGTCTCTTGTGGAGTCCCGGTGTGACACTAGAGAATCATCAGTGGACTGCTCGCCACACAGTCAGCGTTTCAAACCAACCAGCTGCTCCTTGTAAACCTGATACTGGGTGGCTATGATTTGGAACCAACTCGACAGCACTTAACAACAACAACTCTTTTGAGCTAAGGCCCAAATCCAGTTTTGGCAAAAATAACAGTGGGTCTTCCAGTTCCAAATGTTGAGGCAAACTCTCGGACAGAGTTTCAGCTTTCCTTTCTGCTCATCCCGCCACAGAATGACTTTTTCTTATATCCTAATAGGTCTCTTTCTTTTGTGCGTTCTACAGTTTGGAGTCCTAGTGTAGCACTGCAGGATAAGCACTGGACTGCTAACTGCAAGACCAGTGGTTCAAACTCATCAGCTGTTACTTGGAAACTCTATACAGGGTCGCTATGAGTCAGAGTCAACTCGACGGCAAAAAAACATAGTTTGACTAATACTACCTGGGGGAAACTGTATCCTTGGGTGATTAGTTCTCTAATGGAGTTCTGGTGTGGCACTGCCGGATCCGCCCTGGACCGCAAGGTTGGTTTGAACTGCAAGATCAGTTGTTGAAAGTCACCAGCCGCTCCATGGACACTGGTCACAGGGTTGCTATTTGTCGAAATGACTCAATGGCACTTAACAACAACCGTTCTCTATTAACTAGTATTTACTGAGTAGTTACTCACTTTCTGCCAAGCACCATCTCAATGATTCTGTGCAACAATCCTACAAGGTTGGCACTTTTATTATTTCTAACATCGAGATGAAGAAACAGGTGTCACAAGTCAGAGAAAGCTGAGCTCTGGTACCACTCGCTCCTCCCTCAGAGAACGTGTGCTTCATCTCATAGCGGGCAAGTCCCTGGTGCTGATGGTAATAATGCTTGCCGGAAGCAGTGCTCTGAAGGTCAACTCTTGTTGTTATTGTTAAGTGCTGTCCAGTCAGTTCTGACTCATAGCAACCTTGTACAGCATTTCCAAAGAACAGCTGGTGGATTTGAACTAATGACTTTGAGGTTAGCACTCGAGGGCTGATCCTACTAACCACCCCTGAAGGTCAACTAAGATGAAGTAAACAAATATGACTGGCCTTGAGCCATTTAGGGGTTTTAGAAACTGGTATGTGCGAGAAAAGCAGAATTTTTAAGTTGCACAAAAAATGTACTTACTTGCGATACCTAAAGCTCCAAAGATTAGAACAAATGTGATGCCTGAACTAACCTGGATGAAGTGCATAACGCCTCCTCAGCTGTAGCATCGCCTGCCTTCATCAGAATCAGCTGGAGAGGTAGCTTAAAATACAGATTCCTGGGACCTCTTTCCTAGACTCACTGATGGGCTGTTGTTGTTTTTGGACAAGCTCAGGCAGCTCATATATACTATAGTATATTTTGATTTTAAAGCTACTGTATGTATGTAAGGATTCCCTGGGTGTAAATGGCTAAGGTGCTCAGTTGCTAACTGAAAGGTTGGACATTAAAGTGTGCCCAGAGGTCGTTTGGAAGAAAGGTGTGATGATGTCTCAATAACTGAAAATCCTACGGACCACAGTCCTACTCTAACACTCTTGGGATCACCATGAATTGGAACTGAGTCCAGGACAACTGGCACACGAGTGTGCATGTAACTATATGTTGTTAAGTGTGCATGTAACTATATGTTGTTAAGTGTTGTCGAGTCGGTAACAACCCTGTATAGGGTTTCCGAGGAGCAGCTGGTGAGCTTGAACAGCTGGCCTTGCAGTTCAAACTGACCTTTCAATCCAGTATTACACCAAGACTCCATGTAGGTATCTATGTATGTAAAACTAATTTTTTTCAACAATACTTATGTATGTTAAGTATGCACACACATGTATACACACGTATCAAAAAGCACATAAAGATAACCAGGGTCACAGAAAATGTAATTTATTTTTCATGACTTTCATGGCGGTCAGTGCTACGCCCCAGAAATCAAAGTGAATCATACATTGAAGCACTATCAAAAAGCACAACACTGCAATCAAAGTAGAGAGCATTTAAGTCTGGAGTGGTACCCAACTAAAAATGTGTTGTTGTTGTTGTTGTTGTTGTTGGGTGCCATTGAGTCGGTACTGACTTATAACGATCCTATGCACAACAGAATGAAACATTTCCCAGTCCTGGGCCAACCTCACAATCGTTGTTATGTTTGAACCCATTGATGCTGCCACTGTGCCAATCCATCTAGATGGAGGTCTTCCTCTTTTACTCTGACCTTCCGCCTTACCAAACATGATGTCCTTCTCCAGGCACTGGTCCCTCCTGACAGTTATGTCTGAAGTATGAAAGATGAAGTCTGGCCATCCTGGCTTCCAACCAGCACGCTCACTGTACTTCTTCCAACACAGATCTGTTTGTTCTTTTGGCAGCCCATGGCACTTGGAATATTCTCCTCCAACACCATAACTAAAAACTCCTTTTGCCTAAAAATCACTTTGGGGACTTCACAAAACATATGAACATATACCTGAGCCTGCTGAGAGACCTGCTGAATTTTAATGTCTGAGAGTAGGATCCAAGGCAATTCTATTCTCCATTGTAATTCTAATGAGCTCCCAGGCTCAGAAGCACTGAGAACCATCTGAGTCACTAACATGAGATATACTTTTTCCTACTTCCAAGGTAGCATCACTTTGCTTATTTCCCTGTAGAACAAGCAGGTCAGTGGTCTATGTGGCTCCCACACTGCCACATACCTCTTGCTGACACTACATAACCACAGTCTTCACTATTTGTCTCTTAATTTATCCTGGAGAAACCCCAGGGAGATCAGCATTAGGTACGTTCAGTGGGGTCAGCTATTCTTTAAGTTATCATTCCTCTTTCTCATTTCCTCATTCTCAAAACCTCTACTTTCTTTTTTTCTAGAATGGCCTATGGAAGCTCTGATTGGCTGGACTAAGTGCAATCTCACCCAGGTGATGACAGTGGACGCAGTGAGGCTAAGTGACTTACACAAAGTCACTCAGGTAAGTAGTGGGAGGGTCCGTCCTGGAGTGAGCTTCTGCCATCAGCCCAATGCTTCCTCCAGTGTTCTGAATCTCTCCCTGAACGTCAGTAAGAAGCTCTCTCTCCCTTGTCCCTCAAAGCAGGGCCAGAATCACGGACTTGTGAGCTATACAAATGTATGTAGCCCCGAGCTTTAAACAGTCCGTAATTTAATGTTCTGTCATTACTGTTTTGAAATCCGTAATAGTTTTTAAAAATAATTTTGTACGGGGGCCCACAAATTATACAGCTGACCGGTCCCTGGAGAAGGACATTATGCCTGGTAAAGTGGAGGGTCAGAGAAAAAGAGGAAGACCCCCAATGAGATAGAGTGACCCAGTGGGAACAGTAAGGGATTCAGGCATCACAACGATCCTGAGGACGCTGCACGACAGGGCAATGTTTCTTTCTGTTGTGCATAAGGTGGCTATGAGTAGGAAGTGACAGTACTTAACAACAATAGCGACAACCTACAAGAGAAGGAGTTCCTTGTCCTTGACATGCGATCTTTGTCATACACCTAGAAACGTGGAAGCAGAAAACAGCCGCAGTTCAGTCGACCAAGGCAGAGTCAGTCTCTGCTCTGACCACCATTATTCTGACCTGAAGATTTCAGCTCGCCTCAACCTTTCAGCTCCTACCTAAACAGACTTTCATGAAAAGCTTTGTTCTCTGAGATTGCATTAATTGAGGTAGCATTTCAATTATCCTTTGACCCTTATTAGAAGCCAAAGTAATTCTATTTCTGTTTAACTTATTTTGCTAACAGGTATGGTGACAAATTAGAAGGTTTTATCAAATTTTCTCCTCTCCACACCACATCATTTTCTAGAAATCAATACTTTCGAATCCTTATTAACATATCAAATACCATCTACTTGTATTTTAAGCAGCTTGACAAACAATCCATATCTTGAAAAATTATTCCAAACAAATCTTGGGCCAACTCTTCCTGTTTCTCTTGAGCTCATAATGGTAGTATTGTTTTATTTGTTTAATTTCGTTTAGTTGTCTTATCTGGCATGGGCAAATAACACAGATTGTTTTCAGGTCTTGTTTTTAATTAAACAAGGTAAAACACTTATACATTATGTCTGCTCAGGCAACGTTCAACCGCACATAAGTCCATAGTCCTGTAAGGTTATAATAAAGTTCAGAAATCCTAATCAGAGAATGGGACACAGCAGACACAACTCACCAAACACAATGTATGTATCTCATGCCTCTTGTATACAAAGCAATTGCACTGCCAGATGTATAATGGTACAAGACACATATAGTCTATAATACATGTGTATTCAAAGTCCTAATAAACACCAGTGTTACTAGTATATGTATGTACAATAGTTTCTATCTAAAATACTGGCCATAAAATAGTGTATATGTCAATTCATAGGCAGCCACATCCATTCTGGTGAATTGCCCATCTCTTGAGTGTTGTGGCATTAGCTCTCTAATTTCCTTTCAAAAACATGACAGTGAACCATGGTTCATAAGCCCAATAAAACCAGTGCTAAAGGAGCTGTGGTAGTGTAGTGGTTACGAATCGGGCTGCTAACCTCAAGGTCAGCAGTTCGAAACTACCAGCCATTCCTCAGGAGAAAGATGAGGCAGTTCTGCTCCTGTAAAGATTTACAGCATCAGAAACCCTGTACAGGGTCACTATGAATCAGAACTGACTCCACCGCATATAACCACCACCACCAATGAGAGCAACAGCCAGAAGAAAAGGAGAAGTATCAATCTGAAAGTGAAACAAAAGCTTATCGAACAATATGAAGGTGGAAAATCAGTGAATGCTATTGCCTGTGATTTAGACACTGCTACGGATTGCATTGTTTGCCCCAAAACATGTGTAAACTTGCCTGAACAACAATGTGTTTGACAGTTATGTGATGACCCCTCATGATGTGATCTTCTGTGATAAACAAATAAGAACAGAAAGGGTGGGATGTTGAGCCGTCGAGTCGGTTCTGATCATAGCAACCCTGCATAGGGTTTCTGAGCAGCAAATGGTGAGCTTGAACCACCGACCTTGAAATTCAAACCAACTTTGCAGTCCAGCGCATTAACCACCATACCAGGATTCCAAGGGTGCAATTGT
Organism: Chrysochloris asiatica; assembly: GCF_000296735.1. Classification (NCBI taxonomy): domain Eukaryota; kingdom Metazoa; phylum Chordata; class Mammalia; order Afrosoricida; family Chrysochloridae; genus Chrysochloris; species Chrysochloris asiatica. Next base: position 268,936 of record NW_006408538.1, read on the forward strand.
TGTTATTGTTAAGTGCCATCAAATCCGCTCTGACTCACAGCGACCCTCTTTTAATCTCACCAGAACTTTGGTAAAATGTACGGGAGTTTCCAAGGGTGTGGCATGCAACTCATTTTATCTTACAAGAGATAAGAGGAGAGAGGCATGAGTAGAGAGAGAGGGACCCAGTGCCACCAGGAAGAAGATACAAGAATGGAGAGCACCTTGTAGATCTGGTGTCCTTGCACTGTGAAGCTCCTAGAGTCAGGGAATGATTGATGTCAAGACACTCGGACATCTCCAGGAAAGCCGAGCCTACAGATGCTGACAAGGACCTACAGTCAGAGGCAGCAGTCTGAATTCAGACCTCGGGTAGTGTAGTGGTTACGAATCGGGCTGCAAACCGGAAGGTCAGCAGTTAGAAACTACCAGAAACTACCAGCTGTTCCACGGGAGAAAGATGAGGCTTTCTGCTTCCGTAAAGATTTACAGCCTCGGAAACCCTGTATAGGGTCGCTATGGGTGGGAACCGACTTGACGGCACACAGCAGTCTTTTAAAATGTGAAAGAATAAATTTCTGTTTGTTAAAACCTCCACTTGGGGCATTTCTGCTAGAACAACCCTAGATGACTAAGGCAGGCATGTTGCATTTGACAATCACAACGACCCTCAAATACAAAGAATACATTTTCCAAGCTGCTGAAAGATTGGCTCCAATAAAAGCTACAAAGCTAATGGTGACATGAGAAGGATCTATATCAGCTATGAAGATCATGCTAATGACGTGGATTGAGGGCCAAACGAGAAGCACACCCCATTCAGCACATCTCGAAGATCACTGCTAAATTACCTATGGCACAAAGCTCATTCCAGATGCTTTTAGAAAAAGCAGGACCAGACTATAATATGCTGTTTGCACAAAACACCCAAATCACATAACATGCTATTTCACAGAATGTAGCATTCACATGAAGAAATTGCTGGGTTGTTTTGTTTTGTTTTTAAAGTGTCTCCTCTAGTGTTACAGGGATACATCATTAAAATGCATATTAAAAAGAATAGGTAACACATTTCATTTTAAGCATATTTTCATAAAATAATTTTAGACCTGGAAAATACCTTACAAATTACCACACTCAATGTCCTTACTTTCCCTATAAGGACAACTAGCTGCCATGAAGTCTATTCCAAGTCATGGCAACCTCATGTGTGTTGAAGTAGAATTGAACTCCACAGGGTTTTCAGTGACTGTCTCTTCAGAAGTAGATCGCCAGGCATTTCTTCTGAGCATCTCTAGATGGGCTTGAACCTCCAACCTTTTAGTTAGCAGTTGGATGCAGGCACAATTTGTATTGCCTGAGGTCTCCCAATTAAGATATGGTGATTGGTTCAACAAATATGGCAGGTACACACAGGGAGACACCGGAGGGCCTCTGATCCCATAGAAGTCTTAGTAGCACCTGGTACTTAAGGAGTTCCAAGTGCGTTAGATAGGTGATCATTAGTCATTGTGCAAGGAGCTCTGGTAGCGTAGTAGTCACGAATTCGGCTGCTAACCTCAAAGTCAGCAGTTCAAAACTGCCAGTTGTTCTGCTAAAGAAAGAGGAGGCTTTCTGCTCCAGTAAAAATTTACAGCCCCTGTACTGGGTCGCTGTAACTCGGAACCAACTCCACGGCCCACCACCACCACCACCAATCACTGCACACTGTACTTAAGCAATTCTAAGTTAGACTAATGACCACTAACTGTTACTATGCGGTTCAATCTACAACTTCAGAAAAGGAGATGATTTATTATTTTAATTGCAAAATGGAATACAAAAACCCTCTAATGTTTCGCCAGAGTCCTGGTGGTATAGTGATTTAGAGCTTGGCTGCTAACCAAAGGTCACAAGTTCAAAGCCAGCAGCTCCTCCATGGGAACACAATGTAACAGTCTGCTTCCATAAAGATGACAGCCTTGGGATCTCTATGGGACAGTTCTGCTCTGTCCTATAGGTCGCTGAGTCAGAACTGACTTGGCAGCACACAAGAAGGGTGGCTCTAAAGATGAGTATTACTTCATATTAGCCATTTGTTGAAAATTACTTTGAGAGGCATTATATTAAGGTCACACAAAATGCATCATGTATATATTATACAAAATTCTATTTTAGAACACTTAATGGCATCATTATTGTGAGACAGAACTACTCCTTTCTAGGACAGATTTTCCACATACAATTGTCACAAATGTAGGAAATGCAATCTGGCCATGGTGTATCCGAATAAGAAGAAGTAATCATGAAACCTGGAACTTCTTACAAGACTCGTGAGCATTACATGGTCCTTTGGCCATGGTCTTATCTTGGACATCCCTAGAATGCTAACTTCACCTCCCTGAATTAGTCTTACTCACGGAACTGCGCATATCTTCAACTAGACTGCAAACATCTTAAGAAAAGGAACCTTGTGCTTCCTGTTCACCTTTTCATTTGCTGAATCTAGCACATTGCCTGGCACACACAGTAACAAAATAAGTAAGTAGATGAATCAATGATTGAATGTCTTATCAAATTTCTGTGCTTTCTCCTGGTGAGAAAGTGGTGAGCTAATCCAAATGAAGATGAAAACTGCACCATGTATCTAACACAGTGCTAAGGAAAGAGCAAATGTAATGAATGATTACTTAATAAGGAAAGGCATGAATGTAGTCACTTACTTGCAAGCAAGCCAACTCCACTTGCAAGGGATCCCACCCAGGCTGTTTTTCCTTTCCCTTCACCAAATGCATCCAACCATTCTATGTACAAGACTCCAACAGCCAGCGGGGATCCGTAACACAAAAACTGAGTGAAGAAAGAAACAAGTACAATCACCCAGCCCCATCCGCCATCAGGTGACTTTGTAAATTCCATTGTAAGGTGAAATCAACGAGGTGTCTTTCCTTAGGTCCTGGACAGAAACAAACAAACAAAAAGACACAGTTAAGATGTCGTGCAGCATAGTATTTTGGATTAAAAAGCATTTCCTTTTAAATTAAAAAACAAACAACAAGAAAAACATACTTCTTTAAAAAACATCCATGAAAACTCATAAATTAACATAGACGCATCAGTTTGCCTTTTTGTTTTAGTTTTTTAATAACTACTACATTCACATGGTTCCATTTTTCTTATTAATTATAAAAAGGCATATAATGAAAAGCTTCCTTCTCAGCATTATTCTTGTTCATCAGACAGATTCCCCATTTCCACTGTTTTTAGTTTGCTGTCACATATTGGGTCCTTAAGAAGCAGATGCTTAGCATTAAAGGGGTTTATTAGGCATGTTCTTGGGCATCAGTGGAGTCCATGGATGGTACAAATGGTTAATGCACACTGCAATTAACTACAGTTGGAGGTTCGAGTCCACTCGGAAGTGCCTTGAAGGAGAATCCTAACAATATACTTTTGAAAAGTCAGCCGATGAAACCCTGTGGAGCACAGCCCGACTCTGACACATGTGGGGTCACCAAGAGTGTGAGTCCACTGAAAGAAAACTGATTTTTAGGGTCAACCCTTGTGAAAAAGAAAGGAAAGAGGTTAGAGGGAGAAATTAATAAATTAAGCTGTGATTCAGTCTTTACAAAGGAGATTGCTGAAGCTGGATGACCCTTCAGAGTTGTATTGTGTGGGGCTTGGGGGTCTGTCCCTTCAAATTCCCAAGTTTGCCATCCATTGATTGCAAGCTACCCTAGGAAAGAGTGTGACTTTAGGCGGCGCTCTTCAAACAAGGCAATCTCCTCCACAGGACTGCCAGCTGAGGTTACCTGCTAGAAGCGATAGATCTTTCATTCCCCAAGGGTTGTGGGGGAAAGTGAGGACACATCCCAAGGTTTACCCACTTGAGTATCCTTCCTGATTGTCTTTATATTTATGCAAGCAAAACAAAGATTTCCTCCTTTTTCCACAAAAGATGGCATATTGTACATTCTATTCTGTACCTCGCTTTAGTCACTTAACATGTTTGGAGACTCTTTTATTGATATGTTATTGTTGTCAGCCAAGTGCTAATGAGTCAGTTCCAACTCACTGAAACCCTGTGTAGGATTTCCAAGAAGTGGTTGGTGGGTTTGAACAGCTGACCTTTTGGTTAGAAGTCCAGTACTTATCTTACAGCACCACACAAGGACCTCATCAATACGTATAGAGCATCTTTAGTATTTTTTTTTTACAAAACATGAGTTAATGTTTGTTTATTGAATAGGCAGGACCATCACATGGCTGAAAAATAAAAAAAGAGGTATGCAATGACCCATCTACCTATTTTTGGCCTAATCCTCACAGTTCATCTTCCTTTACTTGTTACACAAGTAACCAATATTACTTGTTTCTTTTACATCATTCTAAGCACAGTTCTTAGAGTCCTCGTGTGGCGCTGTGGGCTAATGCGTCAGACTGCAAAGTCAGTTTGAACTGCAAGGTCGGCGGTTCAAGCTCACCAGCTGCTCCTTTGAAACCCTATACAGGGTTGCTATGGGTCGGGATTGACTCGACAACACTTAACAACATCAACAATTCTACTCTACACACATGGGTTAAAACTCATATTCCATAGCAATCAACAATGGCAATGTTTCCTTAAGAGTCCTGATTGGCACAAATAGTTAAAGTGTTTGAGGACTAACCTAAAGGTTAGGGAGGCGGGGCTGAAAAACAACTGGAGCACCTGGCACTCTGCTCCCAAAAGGTCACAACCTTGATAACGCTTTGGAGCACAATTCTACTTCGCAACATATGGGGTCATTATAGGTCAGAATTGAAACAACAGGAATGGGTTTGTTTGTTTTAGAGGGAGGGGGTTCTTTATGTGTACACAGGAACCCTGGTGGCACAGTGGGTTAAGAATTGGACTGCTAACCAAATATTCAGCAGTCCAAATCCACCAGCCCATCAACAGGGATAAAAATGAGGCTGTCTGCTCCCAGTCCCAGATTTTCAGTCTAAGAAATCCTAAAGAGCAGTTCTATTCTGTCCTAACGGGTCGATGTGAGCAAGAATCGACTCAACAGGAGTGAGTTTTATGTTTACACCAACAATCCAAATGTGGATTTCCTTCTCACTTTTTATACAAAAAGCAGCTGATTATACACACTGATAATGCCTTTTTAATGCCTCTTGATATACCATTACACAGATAAACGACCTTTCTTGTTTTCTAATACTGCATTGTACTCCAATATAGAGCTTTGCTCTTAATTTGTTTAATCAACCTCCTGTGGCTTAGAATAAACACAACGCTACATTGAATATTTCCACGTGTATATCTGATTTTTCATATGTGCACATCCGTTAAATGAAACCCAAAAATGGAATTGCTATGTATGGTTGCTGTGACATCACAAGGGAGGTGGGGGGACATGGAGTTAAGCAGACTGTCCCAGGTGCCACTGTCAAAGAGAGAGACCCCAAAATGTCTGTAAAGTATCCCTGCAGTGTTTAAGCAGAAATTTCTAAAAATGTCCCTGAGTTGCTGGTAAATGCTGTTGAGTCTGTCCTGATTCATAGTGATCCAGTATAGGGTTCCCAAGGAACCGCTGGTAGGTTTGAATCACCAACCTTGTGGTTCACAGGTCAACAATAACAATGCACCTCTGTCATCAATGCCCAATGACAGAGATGCTTCAAATCACCTGGTTTCTCTTATACATGCTCTAAGCTATACTGTTTGCTTCCAGTGTTCTTCTGTAGGGTTTGGTAAGGAAGAGGTTCAAGGGGGCAGGGGACGGACATCATGAAGTACTACACTGGGTGACAACAAGCCTAGTATTGCCACTGTTTATTGGTAATTTTGCTGAGTATTATAAATTGGCTTCAAAGAGACTGAACCAATTTGGTATTAATCCCTAGCCATTTTGAGTATGTTATGAAACTTCTGGATTTTTGCCAACTTATTAGTATCAATGCAGTATTATCATTACTTTAATTCCCATAGTATGAATGTTGTTGGGCATAGTTTTATAAGTTAAAAGTATTTAAAATTCCTATCTCACTTTGAGTATAATTTAATGTATTTCTAGATATTCAATTTTGTTCCACAGATCTATTTGTGTTGTAATATGTGGTAAAACACCATTACCACACATTAGTTTAATTATTAGGTTTGTGGGTTGTTTTTTAAGTCATTTTAATTTCCAGTACAGCTAAATTCGAAAGTTTATATCAATATATTTTTAAAGTATTTTCCTGGCTATTCTTCTTTATTTTTTATATAAGCTTCACAATCAGCTTAATGGGTTCTAGAAGAAATCTGATGATGCTTTCTTTGGGATTGAGTTAAATTTATTAAGTAATTTCAAGACACTTAACCCCTGTATGGTGTTGAGTCTTTCTATCTAAAAAGACCACGGTGTGCCTTTCCATTTATTCAAGTCTACTTTCATGTTTAACATTTTCTTCAACTATTCTTGTTTATCTTTTGGTATTCTATCCTTTTTACTAATATTATAATTGGGATAATTTCTTAACTAATTGTGTGCATTACTGAAAGCTATTAGTATATGTGTGTTGTTTTTGTACCCATGGACCTTATTAATTCAATTCTCTTGTTTACTGTATTTATATATATATCACAATATAGTACAATATAGTTATAAGTCTTGGTATGATGCTGTAGAATAAGCACTGGACTGATAACATCAAGGACAGCAGTTCAAACCCACTAGTCACTCCTGGAAAATCCCATGCAGGGCTGCTACATAACAGCAACATAGTATGTTACATAATCATTTGCAAACAGTGATAACTTTACCTCATTTTGAAATTTTTAACTTCTAGCTTTCTTTTTTTGTCTTTCCATCAAATAGTGCATCCAGAATAATGTTAAATATTGTTAAATAATAATAACTACATCTTTTGTAGTTCCTAACTTAAATGGGAATGCCTTCAGGTGTCTGCCCTGTAAAGATTTACAGTCTTAACAGCCCCACATATAGGGACGCTATGAATTGTAATAGACAAGATGGCAGTGGATTTTGTTCTGTTTTCAGGTGTCATGACCTAGACCTCAGACAGATTTGTTTTTTAACTTAAGGAAACATCCATCTTTTTTATTTCTGAATATCAAATACATTTTCAGTTTGCAAGGACAGAACTATCTGATTTTGTTTACAATGTTTAACAGTAGTATGATAAAATCTATATTTTCTTAAACTATTCATGAATCATTGCATTGAATCCTCTTTGATTAATGTATTCTTTTGACTATGGTATTTATTTTTTTAGGATTTTTAAATTCATAAGTAACATTTGTCTGTTTTTCTTTAAGGAAACAAACAAACAAACACCTTTTCATTGTGAATTGAGTGAAAATTTTCAAAGCAGTATTTTTTATGTTTTCACTATTTTCCAGGTTTTGATAAAAAAATAATAATAATAATAATAATAACTTTATGAAAAGAATTGGAAAGTTTTCCTTCTCATCTAGAGTCTGAAAAACAAAACTTACCAGGCAATGGATCTGAAGAGACCTGTGGTCTCATCTCCCTGGCCCTCCTAACACCTCCCTCTATTTTACAGAGTGTCTCTTCACCGGTCCAGGCTTAAAGTCAGATTCGACAGTCCTTTTCACCCACAGATTTTGCCAAGTGCAGTTTCATTAGGTACATACAGTCCGAATAGCATTCAGCTCCTTTAAGAGTGTCATAGTTAGATCCACCTTTTACCTGGGCCTCTGTGAATTTCTTCACATTCAGAGCACTGGGCAGAAATCATGTAACCCCCAGCCACAGGCCTTTTAATAAAACTTAATTATCTGAGAGACATGACAATTTACAAGCAAAACTTTAGAATCTAGAACAAAGTTCTCAAACCATATGATTGTGTTAACAGAGTGACTATTCCAGATTTCCAACTATTTAAATCCTTTGAGGAGTCCTGGTATAGCACTATAGGATAATCACTGGACTGCTAACCAAAAGGTCAGCAGTTCAAACCCACCAGGTGCTCCTCAGAAACCGTACACAGTGTCGCTATGAGTTGGAACCAACTCAAAGACACTTAACAACAACAAATCTTTGGAAATAATCAGACATGTCCTGCCGGCAAATGTTTACTCTCTCCAGTACCTACTCTATTTACACAGTATAGGGTTTCTGAAGAATGACTGGTGGGTTTGTACCACTGACCTATGGTTCACAGTCCAGTGCTTATCCTACAGTGCCACACCAGGACTCCACTCTATCATTAAAGAAAACGATAGGATTTTGGCCCTTCTATTAACAATTTTAGTACTTTACAAGTATGTAAATTACTAAAGAAAATAGTACTTTACAGTACTATTAAAGAAAATACAATCTCAATTCTCTAAATCAGATAACATATCATAGAAACCATCAAATATCTAGTAAGGCTAAGATAGTCTTTCATTTAAATCTTCAAATTACAGCACTTCAGGAAAAGTACACATTTACATAGGCAGAGCACCAGAATCCTGAATGAAACCAGTGTTTTTCTGTTGTGAGTGTGCAAGTTGAGTAGAGTTGCCAGTGACAGGCACCTCACCTGCCAGTTTTTAAACCATAAGTAAACATAACATCGTTGCATCCCTCAAGTTTCTACATTTCCTTTCTTTGCTTTGGGTGACATTTGTACATACAAGACAGGAGCCAGGGAAATTCCTCTGACAGTAAACATTTAGACAGAGCAAACCTTTGAAATGCAAAGCTCCAATGTACATCAACTCGGACCAGAAAAACAAGTTTTTATGAAGAGTTGGCTAACAGTTTCAGAAGTCGTGTCTCAGAGTTTCAGATACATGTCATTTTCACTAGAAGAAGGTGACGTATACCATTTAGTGATCTTTGATTTTCTGTCAGGGTAACATCTTTCTAATGAAAGATGTCTCTGTTCCTTAGAATTGCTTGCCTTTCTTTCGGTGTGCTTCTGGGCAGACTCAAACCTTCTACTTTTTGGTTAATAGCCAAGCATATATATACCATCCAGGGACTCCGGGGACTAAGGTCTTCCTCACTGATGGAACTGTGAATCAAGGTTCCTTGGTCTTGAACCATACAGTATTTGAAGAATTTTGTGATTATAACCCCAAGGGAGAAATTTTTTTCTCCACACGTTACATAATAAACTCTGGCATTAATGATTTATTATATTATCTAACAGATAGACTTTTTTTTTCTCTAAAAATTAACAAGAACAAGAGGTGTTCTTTTATATGGACTAGTGTTCTATGAGTACATTCAAAGGCTTGGGCATTTAGTCATAAAACTGTGTGAAAATATGCTTCTAAGATATACATATATTTTACTATGTTCTAGTAAATTCTGTGAGAAATTGGAATCTGTATTAATCAAGTGTTAACAAATCAGGAGTCTGAATGTTCAGAGAGCTTTCAAAACTCAAAATTGGAAACCATTTTGAGACCACTTAAAGAAAATCGTAATTTAAGGGATAGTCCCTGAACAGAGCAAATGATGAATGTTCTTGCTTACTAAGTGATTGGGGGTTTGAGCCCACACAGAGACACCTCAGAAAAAAGACCGGGTGAGGTACATCTGAAAACTACAAATGCTACAAAGTGCATTTCTTTCCACTCTGACACACATGGGGTCACCGTGAGTCCGAGTTCATTGAATGGCAACTGGTGGTGGTTATATAGGGGCAGTTTTGTCACACCGTAGGGTCTGATGGGAAATAATAAAATTAACTTTAATTCACAATTTAAATGTATATCTCAACTTAAACTTTAACTTGAAAATTGAATATATTCCACATATAGTAACTTACCTTGCTGGAGAGAGGAGACCATGAAATAAAACCTAGCCATAATAAGACATCACTATTAAACAAAATTAGAATACCATTTGCATTGTTGCTGTTAGGTGCTATTGAGTTGGGTCCAGTCCTAGTGAACCTATATAGGGTTTCTGAGGAGCAGCTGGTGATTTGAACCGCAGACCTTGCTGTTCAAACCAACTGTGTGGTCGAGTCCTTATCCTACAGGACCACGGCATAGTTCCGAAAGCTAGAATTTGTTTTGTTAAAGAAAAAGTAAGGCAGGAAAAGTTCAAAGACACTTTCTCTGGAACAAGACTACCGATGTAAATCTCATTTCACTCACGGGAAAGCACTAAGTCCCAATGCTTTAGCCTGAATTTAGTTCTGGTTCAATGCCAGCCCTCTGTTACATCCTCAACTCGTTGTTGGTGGTGGTGGTATGTGCCATGGAGTCGGTTCCGATTCATAGCAACCAAGAACAGGGTTTCCAAGGCTGCAAATCTTTACGGGAGCAGAAAGCCTCATCTTTCTCCCATGGAGCAGCTGGTAGTTTCGAACTGCAGACCTTGAGATTAGCAGCCCAATTCATAACCAATACGCTACCAGAGCTCAACTCTTTAGACTGGTTAAAAACTGTAGTTTTCCCAGATACAGAATGTCATAATTTCCGATTTGATGTTTTAATATACCTGTGCAGGGTCACTATGAGTCGGAACCGACTCCACGGTACTTAATAACAAAAACAGCAACAATATACCCAATGGAGTCCTGGTGTGGTGCTGTGGGTTAATGAGCCAGACTGCAAAGCCATTTGAATAGCAACATCGGCTGCTCCTTGGAAACCCTATACAGGGCCGCTATGGGTCAGAACCAACTGGACAGCACTTCACAACAACAACAACAATATATCCAATAGCATGCTTGACATAGGTGTTTTCTGTTCCTAAAATCTACATATATAACCTACTTTTGAGGGGTCACATGTAGAGTGAGTGACAATTGTGTGATCTTATTTTCAGTTACAATTCTCTCTGGTCTTTTTCCCCGCTCACCACCACAAGAACAACCCCTCCTTGGAAGTCCTGGGGTGGCACTGTGAGTTAATGCACTGAACTACAAAGTAGGTTTGAACCACAAGGTTGGTGGTTCAAGCTCACCATCTGCTCCTTGGAAACCCTATACAGGGTTGCTATGGATCAGAATCAACTTTGCAGCACTTAACAACAACAAAAACAACCCCTCCTTGAACTTTATAATTAGCACACAAGACAAAGATACATTTTTACATGAAATATGGAAGGAGATCAAAAATATAAAATTTTGATCTGATTTCCAATATCCACTTAATTACATGATGCCAAGTGCTGTGTTGGAAGAAGTGCAACCAGAGTGCTCCTTGGAGGTCAGGATAGCCAAACTTCATCTCCCATACTTTGGATATATTGTCAGGAGGGACTAGTTGCTGGAGAAGGATATCACGTTTGGTAAGGTGGAGGGTCAGAGAAAAAGGGGAAGACCCCCAGCGAGATGGATTGGACAAGTGGCAGCATCGATGGACTAAAGTGTGGCAACAGTAGTGAGGTTGGCCCAGGATCGGGCAGTGTTTCGTTCTGCTGTGCATAAGGCCACCATGAGCCGGTACTGATTCGATGACACCTAACAACAACAACAACAACAACAACAACAACAACAACAACAACCCTTTAAGAACCTGTTGTTATACTTATTGTTAAATGCCATCGAGTAGGTTCCAACTCACAGTAACCCTGTATAGGGTTTCTGAGTCTAAATCTTTGTGAGAGCAGAGAGCCTCATCTTACTTGGAGTAGCTCATGGGCTCAAACTGTAGTTCAGTGTGTATTCCACAGAGCCTAGGTTCATGTTATTGCATCCTGGAAAAAATTGTTGACTTCAGGTTATGATGTTTTGAACCAGTCATCTGTGGAGGCAAGTAAAAAGTCTAAGTCATACAAGGTTCCATGGCCTTCCTACAGTTATATTATAACACAGCTAAGAACTGGACTGCTAACTGAAAAGTCAATGGTTCAAACCCACCAGTCACTCCTCGGAAACCCTATGTGATCACTATAAGTTGGAACTGACTCAATGCCATTTAACAACATTATATGGAAGGCTCTAAGGAGTCCTGGTATGGCGCTGTGGGTTAATGTGCCAGACTGCAAAGCCATTTGAACTGCAAGGTCAGTGGTTCAAACTCACCAGCTGCTCCTCGGAAACCCTATACAGGGTAGCTATGGGTCAGAATCAACTCGATGGCACTTAACAACAACAACAACAACATATCATGGGAACAGGTATAGGCGATAAAGAGAATCGATCACTGGGATGACTATGCACAAGAGGCTCAGTAATTATGGAATAGAAGTTTTATGGGAAAGTCATTTAAATCCATATACTTCATGCTTTCATGTCCATGCTAACCAAACGAGCCCTCACTTGCACCAATGATTCAAGCACAGAAGTGGTCAGAGTGCAGGGTTCTGGAATTAAAAACAAACAAACAAAAAACTCGCCTCAAACAAAACATCACTAGTGCCCTTAGAGAAATAAAAGTACTATCAATAATACTATGAACTGCATACCAACAAATTAAATGTCGAGTCAGTACCAACTTATAGTGACCCTGTGTACAACAGAACAAAACTCTGCCCTGTCCTGTGCCAATCTCACAATCGTACGTTTCAGCCCATTGCTGCTGCCACTGTTCCAATCCATCCCGTTGGGGGTCTTCCACTTTTTCACTCACCCTATAGTTTATCAGCATGATGTACTTCTCCAGGGACTGGTCCTTCCTGCTAATAGGTATGAAGTATGAGAAACAAAATCTGGCCATCTAGGTTTCTAAGGAGCATTCTGGCTGTACTTCTCCCAAAACAGATTGGTTTGTTCTTCTGGCAGTCCATGGGACTTTTAACATTCTCCTCCAAAGCCACAACTCAAATGCACCAATTCTTCTACAGTCTTTCTTATTCACTGTCCAACTTTTACATGCCTATGAGGCTTTTAAAAATACCAACCAAGGTTTGGGTCACACAAGGCATGCCTCAGTCCTAAAACTGATACCTTTGCTCTTGAACACTCTAAAGAGGTCTTGTACAGCAGATTTGCCTAATGTGATATGTCCTTTGATTTCTGGACTACTGCTTCCAGAAGTGTTCATGATTGATCAGAGCAAAAAGAAGTCTTTGACAACTAAAATCCTTTCTCCATTTATTGCTATGTTATCCAGTTGTCCAATGGTGAGAATCATTGTTTTCTTTACATTGAGGAGCAATGAGATGAAATGAACAAATTCCTAGAAGAAGAAAAAAACTACAAAAACAGACTCAGGAAGAAGTTTATAATCAAAAAGGAGCTATAAATAATAAAGAGATTGAATAGTTATTGTCATTAACTGCCATTGAGTTGGTTCTGACTCACATCAATCCTGCATAGGCTTTTCAAGAAGCAGCTGATTGGTTTGAACCACCAACCTTTCAGTCAGTTCAGTGTTTATACAACAGCACCACACCAGGACTCCATAGATTGAATTAGTAATCAAAAAAATTTCCAACAGAAAAAAAACAAAAACCCAGATGGCGTCCCTGGTGAATTTTACCAGATATTAAGAGAGGTAACATCACAAATTCAAAGGAGTTCTGGTAGCGTAGTGGATTACGAGTTTGTCTGCTAACTGCAACATCAGCAGTTTGAATCTACCAGTCCGTCCATGGCAGATATATAAAGCTTTTTGCTCTTGAAAAGATTTACAGCCTCAGAAATCCTATACAGGGTGACTATGACTAGGGGGTTGACTCAACGGCACAAAATCATGACCACCACCATCACTAAAAAATTGCAGAGGAAGGTACCCTTCCCAACTCATTCTATGAGGGCAATATTTTCCTGATAACAAAACCAGACAAACACATTCAAGAAAACTATAGAACTATATTCCTTATGAATCCAGACACAAATAATCCTCAAAAAGTACTAGCAAACCAAATCTAACCACATATAAAAAGAATCACTCCATCAGGACCAAGTGAGATTTATCACAGGAATACATAGTTGGTTTAAAAGAAGAACTTCAATCAAGACAGCACACTACACATTAGTAAATGAAAGTTGAAAACCATATGATAATGCCAATAGATACAACCTCTACCTGGAAAAGTAACCACAGGAGAGGTGATGGCTGAGGCAGAGCCTCTGAGGACTTCTAGGCTATGAACTGAGTGAAACTAAGCATCTGTGGGCAGGGGATGACCTACAGAATGTGGCCTTTGAGTGTTTACATACTAGCTACAGGAGCTTTGTAATAAGCAGGGCAGAGTTTGACTGAACAGAAAATTTCAAAGGGTAGTTCAAAAAGACAAAGTCAAGTATAATGAAACGTGCAAAGATCTGAAGTTAGAAAACCAAAAGGAAGAACACATTCAGCATTTCTCAAACTGAAAGAACTGAAGAAAAAGTACCACTTGACTACAATGACTGTATATACAGTCTGATTCAGGACTCCTGGTGTGGTGGTACAGAATGAGCTATGGACTGCTAGCCAAAAGGTCAGAAGTTCAAACCTTATACAAGGTTGCTATGAGACAGAACCAACTTCAAGGTACTTAAAAACAACAAAAGCCGGATTTAGAGATAACATCAGTATCGGCAAAAAGTCATTCATAAATGTGAGTCCCTTTCCAGACCTTACTCCCCTCCCCAACCATGCCCACACCAACACTCCCACTTACACACCTAGGCCTTCACCAAGAAACAGGCCTAGTGTGCAGGAAAATAATCATGAGATCATGTGTGGTTTATTCATTAGTATTATAGCTCCTCCAACAAAGGAATAATAGAGAACAAAGCTTTTATTCAAGTGCAGGCAAGACCAAACACCAAAAAAGAAAAACTAGGAAATGAAAACAAAAGGTAAATTCAAGATTTCTGGTGTAAACATTAGCAAACTGCTTGCTTTATATACATATGGAAGAAAGCTAGAAAACGGTATGAAGCCATTTAACAATATTTCTCAGTTGCACAATCCAAGCAAACTCATTGGCATCATGTCACTCACACCTCACAGAGGCTCTACAGAGCAGAGTAGAGTTTCCTTTTAGGGTTTACAAGGCTGTAGATCTTTATGACAGCAGACGACCACATCTTTCTCCCATGGAGTGGCTGGTAGGTTCAAACCATCAACTTTTCATTTAACAGCTTTGCAACACCTGGGCAATGTTGTTGCACGATGTTGTTGTTGTTAAATGCTCTTAAGTCGCTTCCAACTCATAGCAACTCTGTATGGGGTTTCCAAGGAGCAGCTGGTGGGTTTGAACTGTCAATCTTTTGGTTAGGAATCCAGTGCTTATCCTACAGAGCCACATCAGGACTCCAACTGCATGATGGTGGTGGTGATTGGGTGCTGTCAAGTCAGTTCTGACTCCCAGTGAGCCTGTATAGGGTTTCTGAGGCTGTAAATATTTATGGGAGCAGAAGTATCATGCTTTTCCAAAGGCTGGTAGATTCAAACTGTTGGTCTTGCAGTTAACAGTCAAACTCATAATCCACTACGAGGGCATGATTGTTTTTGTTTTTATTTGCTGTCGAGTCTGTTGCAACTCATAGCAATCTTGTATAGGGTTTCCGAGGAACGGTTTGTGGGTTTGAACCACCAACCTTGTGGTTAGCAGTCCATTGCTGATCCTATAGCACTACAACAAGACTCCATGAAGGCATGACTGGTTGGGAACCTAGATATCTATATAATAACAAAGTTCCTGATCTTTTTTTTTTTGATGAACACAAAACACACAGAAAATAGGTATTTGTTTAAACAACGAAAGGGCATATTTTGGAAGCCAGCCTGCTGCCTGTTGGCACACAGCCTTTCTCTTTCCATGGGCCTAGAGTCCTCAGCTGCTCTATGTCTCTATGCCATCACCTCTGCATCTGTCTTTGGTATCCAAGGAGCAGCTGGTGGGTTTGAACCATCAATCTTTTCTAACTAGGAACCCTCACTCCACTCGTGCTCTTCCCTCTTGATTTTCCCAGGGTCCTCTGTTCCTGGAATGAAAGATCAACTACTCCCCTCTTTTTGTTACACATCTTCTACCTTTAAAGTTGTGACCATCGCAATTAGTCATGATAACAATTACTCATTACTGAATCATCAGACTCTTATCCCCATCTTCTTTACACCAGACCCATCTAGACAAGGGATTCTACCCTACTCCCTCACTCTGAAACTAAGCACACTCTTGAAAACTTGTAAGCCAATCACTTTGTGCCATTATAGCCCCCTCCTCTAGCATTTTTGGTAGTCAGTGTCCAAGTTGCATATCCCTATGAATCCTGTGTACTAAGGGGATTAGCTTGTTCCTTGATGTGAAGACTCCTTCCCTCTGGGCTGGAATTTTGAGCAACTATTTACATAAGCAAAGGTCAAGTTCATCAAATTGTAGCAATTTACAGTAGCTTCCTGTATCAAACTTCTTTATCTTCCTCTAGTCAGGTTCTGATCAGTAAGCCAGCCATGCTAGGTCAATGGGTGTCTATGGCAAAGTTCTGGATCTTAACCATGAACCAAATACTAGAAAAAAACTCTCTTTCTTCCTTGCTACACTAACTTTATGACAAAACTAAGAGAAATAAATGGATGCTATCATGCCCATTGGAAGTCCTGGTGTGGCTCTGTAGGATAAGCACTGGACTGCTAACTGCAAGTTTAACAGTCCAAACCCAATAGCTGTTCCCCAGAAACCCTATACAGGGCTTCTGTATACCTTTTCTGAGAAGCAGCTGGTGGGTTTGAACCTCTGATCTTACGGTTAGCAGTCCAGTGCTTATCCTACAGTGCCACACCAATTAGGGTAGCAAGGATCTGTTTCCTATGGGACAGCTCTAGTCTGTCCTATACAGTTAGAATCGACTCAGGGACAACTGGCTCTGTTTTCTGGACTAAGAAAACTGGAGCTCAGAGAGAACGCAAGAAATGTGCAGTTGCCTGCTTTGCTTTCATGTTGGACTTCGGCTTCATCCCCTCTAGAAGCGAGGCACTTGTGGTTCAAACCAACTTCGTGGCCCACTGCATTATCCCACGGCGCCACACCAGGACTCCCAGTTTTAGGGATTAGTTATCTCAACTTCACCTACATTGAAAACACACACACAGAATATTATTACTATATCCCTCCTTATCCCTGCAAAAAGAAACCAACAAAAGGATATGGAAATAGCATCCTTCCCCCTCCCCACCCCCACCCCCAGTATCTCCTGGGATGATAATAAAAAAACTTTTTCAAAATCAGATTCTTTTTTAATTATTCCAAATAGGAAGAGGGAGGTGCTATGTGAAAAAACCACAATGACAGTGACAAGCTGCTTCTCCATCACCAAAGGTCTTATGTCACCAGCAGACAGATGAAGACCAACCAAAGCCCAAACTGAAGTCCAAAGAAGACTTGCTTCCATTTCCTTTCTTTTATTCTCTCTCTCACTTTCCTCGGTTTCTCCCCTCCTTCACACTTTCTTCTCTTCTCTCTTCTCAACTCAGGAAGTTATATGGTTTACTTGTTGTTGTTAAGTGTCATTGAGTCAGTTCTTATAGCGACCTTATGTAGGATTTCCGAGGAGCACCTGATGGATGTGAACTGCTGATCTTGTAACTCACAATTTAGTGCTTATCCTACAGTGCCACACGTGTTGCTGTTGTTGGTAGGTGCCATCAAGTCTGTATCATATCACAGAGACCCTATGCACAACAGAACGAAACACTGCCCCATCCTGGGCCAACCTCACAGTGCCACGCTAGTAATGCTTTGTCCAGATGCTGCCATACAGTTATTAGAGTACTAACTGGTAGAATGAAGGTAGGAATCAATTGTCAAAGTTGACATAGTCTGCAAAAGTTAGCTACTTTATCTCTTAAGAACTACATAAATAAAGTTTGCTTTGCATTCTTTAAATCCCTCTTTTCTATTGTTTTCCCAGTTCACGAAGATACCTTCATTCCTTCAGAGTCCTGGAAACTTCCTTTAAACCATTTCTCAAGAAAAGGTGATAACTCACATGCATTAAAAAAAAAAAAAAAAGTGCTCATGTTAAGATTGTATCTTCACATAAGCATATTTCTGTAACAATCAAGGCATACACTAAAAATGTGCAGTGAATTTCTAATCTGCCTGTGTGTTAGAACTGTGTGGGGAGCTTTCAAAACACCCAACACCTGGCTCCACAGAACAGTAATTAGTACAGGATCACTGGTGATGTGGCCAGGTCTTTAAAAAGGTTTGTAAATTTGAGCGAAACAAGATGGGCCATTTTAATTGCACATTCCATATGCAGAATCATAATGGATTCCTTTTATTTATTTAAATTAATTTCTTTTTTAAAATCCATTTCAAGCATGGCCATGAAACAATATTCCAAATGACCTGATATTCCAGTGATGATACCAATATCTTTTAGGAATTTCCTAAGGGGTGGAATTAAGATTAAATGTGCTCACTTTAGCCTTCTCATGGAATAACTTTCAATAAATATTTTCTATGAATACTTTCTATATGTTAGACACAATTCCAAGTACTTTCATCATTATCTTCTTTTGAATCCACATAAGGCCTTTGTTGTTGCTGTTGACTTCAAGTCAGTTCCAACTCATAGCAGCCCTATGTACAACCAAACAAAGCACTGCCTGGTTCAGCCCCATTCACATAATCATTGCTATGTTTGAGCCCATTGTTCCAGCCACTGTGCCAATCCACCGCACTGAAAAATGTCCTCTATTTTGTTGGTCCTCTACTTTACCTCTGGTAACATAGTGGTTACGAATCGGGCTGCAAGCCACAAGGTCAGCAGTTCAAAACTACTAGCTGCTATGCAGGAGAAAGATGAGGCTTTCTACTCCCATAAAGATTTATAGCCTTGGAAACCCTGCACAGGGTGCTAAGATTCGGAACCGACTCCACGGCACACACAACAACAACTACTTTACCTCAGCACTTACTGGCAGTTCAAAGCTGCCAACTGCTCCTTTGAAACCCTACAGAGAGTTGCTATGAGTCAGAATCAACGGAACGGCACTTAATAATAACAACTACTTTACTTAGTGTGATGATCTTTTTCAGGGACTGGTCCCTCCAAATGACATGTTCAAAGCATGTGTGATGAAGTCTGGCCCTTCTCCCTTCTGTTGGATCACGTTCCGTTGGAATGGACACAAATATGAATCTTTTCCAATCGGTTGGCCAGGTAGTGTTTTCCAAATGTCTTGGCATAGACAGGTAAGGGCTTCTGTCATTGCATCTGTTTGGTGAAACTTCTCATTTGGTATTCCTTCAGTTCCTGGAACTTTTTCACTAATGTCTTCAGTGCAGACTAGATTTCTTCCTTCTATACCATCAGTTCTTGGTCTTCTGTTACCTTCTGAAATGACTGAATGCCAGTGACCCTGTATTCCTTCCATCTTCTTTTGATGCTTCCTGCATCGTTCAATACACCGTGCATAGAATTCTTCATTATTGCAATTTGAAGATTGAGTTTATTCTTCTGTTCTTTCAACCTGAGAATTGTCAAGCATGTTCTTCCCATTTGGTTTTGTAATTCCAGGTCTTTGGACATTTCATTATAATACTTTCTCTTCTCAAGTCACCATTTGAATGAAATCTTCTGTTCAGCTCTTTTACTTCAACATTTCTTTCATTTACTTTATTTTATATTCAAGAGCAAATTTCAGAGTCTCTTCTCACATCCACTTCGATTTTTTTTTTTTTTTTTCTTTTCGTCCTTTTTAATAACCTTTTGCTTTTTTATGTTTGAGGTCCTTGATGACATCCCACAACTTGCCTGTTTGGGTCATTAGTATTCACTGCACCAAATTCATTCTTGAGATGATCTCTAAACAGGTGAGATATATTGAAGGTGGATATACATTCATGGACATAGATCCCTACAAAGTAATTATCCATAGTCCTCTCTCTACCTCATGTCCATGGGCTTTTTGTAGGTTCATTTGAGGTTCTCTCCTTTGAACCCTCAATTTTTCAGTGAATACACATTTATGAATAGTCAACAGGTTACATTCTTTTACCGTGGGAAGTTGATTTTAAACATTTATTTTTATTTTTTTAAAAGATTCTCGTTACTATACCTAAACTTGTTCATATCATTCAGGGACTTATATGAGAAAAGAGCAAATGTTGGACAAACTGATGTCTAAATAATAATAGTTTAACACTTCAAATGATTTATCCAATATTATGGTCTTTAAATCTCCTTTAGCCTTTTATCTTAGAATCTTCACCAAAGCCATTTCTATTCATTTTATAAAAAGGTTTTTTTTAATATTCTAATGCCACATTTATTAAAAATAAACAGTATTTATTTTTAACTGAAACTTGTAAGTAAATGTGACTAAAGTAGAAATTATAAGATTATTTATACCCTGCATGGTAGTAAAGGTTAAGTATCATTTTGTGAGTCTCTGCTTTGCTTTTATATGTGTGACTTTGGGTTTGATATGCCCCTTCTATGTCAGGGTCCTACAGTAAAATACACTTTAAAATGCTGAAATCACCTAGTCTCAAACATGGTCTCAAGAGTCAGATCACCTGGGTGCAGAACTGAGGCTCTATCATTAGCTATGCAATATTTGGCAAGTTAACCTTCTCAGGAATCTAAGAACTCCTTCCTCATAGGACTTTTAGGAGGAATACAGGAAATGATCTCTATGAAGTACACTGATTGGCACTGAGTAAATGCAAGAGATGTTTATACTGTACTGCTGTTACACTGTTTAAAGGTTTTCTTAGGGACATTACTTGAAACAGTACTTTCAGTTTGAACTGCTGACTCTGTGTTTCAAACCGACCTTAAGGTCGAGTGCTTATCCTACAGCGCCACACCAGGACTCCAAAGGCACACTGGGACTATGCAACACTACTTCATAGACATGCCTGCAGCAGCAACAATAATAAATAATTCAAGAGTGGATATAGAGGTTGATATGCAAAATTGAACTAGTGTGGGATGCTGTATTTGAGTACATTCATGAGCATACATAAGGGGGCTTCAAAACTTCAGGGAAAAATGAAATGAAAAGATAATGGAAATTTCCCACAAACTTTTTGAAGCCCACTTGTGTAGGTTTGGTAGAGGCTATTTCTACATACATATTTGTATGTTTTGCAAATACTTGTATAACCAAGTATACAGTAAAGCATACAAGGGGCAAGTTATACAGACTTTCTTAGCCATAACCAAACAGTGCGAACAACTGAGTGACCAGACTTGAGGGCTTCGGACCAGAATGTTGAGGGCAGATAGGTCAATTGATGTAACAGTTCATAAAGACAATGTTCTATATCCTACTTTGGTGAGTAGAGTGCAGTGGCTCTGTAAGATAATCACTGAATTATGAACTACAAAGTCAGCGGTTCACGTCCACCAGCCACTCTGCGGGAAAAACATGTGCTTTCTGTTCCCGTAAAGAATGACAATTACATGAGTCAGAACCAACTTGATGACACTTAACAACTTTGGTGAATAGTGACTGGGGTCTTAAAAGCTTTCAAGTAGTCATCTAAGACACAGCTGTTGGTCTATTCCTGTTTGTAGCAAAGAAGAGCGAAAAAAATCAAAGACTCAAGGAAACAGTCCAAAGGACAAATGGACCACATGAACTGCAACCTTCATTAGCCTGAGAGCTGAACTAAATAGTGCCTGGGTACCACTACCAACCACTCTGATCAGCACCATAATAAAAGGTCCTAGACATAACACAGTAGGAGAAAAACGTAGAACAAAATTCAAAATCCCAAGTAAGACCAGACTTACTGGTCTGATAGACTGATGGAACCTCCAAGATGTTTAGACTCTCTTCAAACCTGGAACTGAACCCACTCCCAGAGATAACCTTTCAGTCAAACAATAGACAACCTTATAAAGTGATAACACCCAGGAATAAAGTGCTTCTCAGAACAATCAATCAGACGAGACCAAAAAGGCAGCAATTGCTCAAAAATCAAGTTCAGAAGGCAGGAAAGGGCAGGAAAGACGGGTGAGAGGAAATGGTGAACCTCGGAAAGAAGCGGGAAGAGTGCTATTACCTTGCAACTGACGTCACAAAACCCAATGTGTATAAATTGTCAAGTGGGAAGGGAATTTGCTAAGTGAGCTTTCACCCAAATGACAAAAAAATGTTCACTTACACAAATCCCAACTGAATAGATTCAAGGTCCATCAAACTCGATACACCCATAATTCCTCCTACTGGATTTCATTTGGAAAATGAACATTACACTACTCTCATTTTCCTAAGCAGAAAGCCTCCTTTTCATCATGTATCCACACCTCCTTGTCTAGTCTCCCATGTCCTGCAGATGAACAGCTCTATGACTATTCTCCCACTCTGGGCTCTCTACTAGACTATGACAGCCACTCCAGTGGGCCCTACTGTGTGCAGACTTACCTCCTTAAGTTCATCTTCCAAACTGTTGCCAAAGCCATCGTTCTAAACCACACACTTGATCACCTCACGTTCTTCTTCCCATCTTTCAAATCTTTCAGTGGGTCCTCACCACCCACAGCTCACCCCTTGACAAACTGTATTCTTTTGTTTAAGTAATAATTATAAGTACACTGGGTTCTCAAAGAGGATCTTCCCTGCCCTCATGGAGCTTACCGTCTCCCATCAATGAAACAGGAATATCATTCCAAAACTTATTAAAAATGAAAAAAAAAAACAGTTTTATAAATCCAGATACTATGTTCATATGCCATCAGATATGATATCTAGATCTTTAAATACATCTTACAAATACCTGATTCTTTTGGTTCTCGTCTGAAGGTTTACTATGAATGATCTGAGCCAACCTCCATCCATGTCTCTGTAGCACTTCCCATGAATTTGTGCTCTCCAAATCATTACCCACAATGCAGAATGTAAAATGGGCTCTTTTCCTTCTCCATGACTTTGTCATTTCAGTCCCCACTAGAACTAGAAGTGGCTATGATGCCTTTCCCCAACTTGCCTACCTGGCAAATGCTTGCTCTTCCTTCAAGATGTGACCCAGATACCCCCTCCTAAGAACTCTCCATGGATTATTTATTCTTCCTCAAAAGTCTGAAACTGTTTTGGATAACCCTGCCATTATAACATTTATCATTGTTGTTGTGTTGTGAAGTGCCGTCGAGTCGTTTCCGACTCATAGCGACACTGTATAGAGTCTCCGACAGCAGTTAGTGAGCTTGAACCACCTACCTTGCAGTTCAAACGGCTTTGCAGTCTGGCACATTAACCCACAGTGCCATACCAGGACTCCAACATTTATCATCAGGTATTGCAAATTTTTTGAAGTATTTGGAAGCATCTAACCCACAAGTCTGGAGTCCTGGTGTGGCACTGAAGGATTAACATTAGACCGCAAGGTCAGTTTGAACCACAAGGTCGGCAGTTCAAACTCACCAGCCACTCCTTGGAAACCATATACTATTACTCAGAAACAACTTGGCAGCATTTAACAACAACAATCCACAATCCTATGCCATTGTCATATCCATAGCACAAAGAGTTACACCTGGCAAAGAGTAAAGTTTTATGAAATAAATGAATAGAAATCTACCTACCCAAACCCCTGGTTAAGTATTCAACAAAGTATCTTTCATTCAACACAATTGAATTGACTGTAGTTAGCAAGCAACGTGGAGCAAAAGAGATGTGGTCCCTATCTTTTGGACCTGGAGCCTACTTCCATAAATTCATTTGAAAAGGTAATGACAGACCAAACCCACTGCTATTAACCCACTGATGCAGCAACCCTGTAGGTCAGAGTCAAATTCTTCCTTAGGGTTTCTGAGACTGTAAATCTTTATGGGGGCAGACTCTTTCATCCTGTTCCTGCTGAGCAGAGCTGGTGGGTTTGAACTACCATCCTTGCAGTCAAGCGTCAAATGCTTTTTTCACTGTGCCACCAGGCCAAATACATGGATAAAAATAAAGAATTGGGATTTAAAAAAAAAAACAAAATCGTTTACCTTTATAACAACATCACATGGTGGTGTTGTTAGGTACCATCGAGTCAGCTCCGATTCATAATGTCCCTATGCACAACAGAACGAAGCACTATCCTGGTCCTGCGTCCTCCTCACAGGTGCTATGCCGGAGCCCATTACTGCAGCCATGGTGTCAATCCACTTCATTGGGGGTGGGGGGATCTTCCTCTTTCTGCTAACCATTTCCTTTACCAAGCATGATGTCCTCTTCCAGGAACTAATCTCTCCTGAGAATGTGTTCAAAGCGTGTGAGATGAAGTCCTGCCATCCTAGGTTTTAACAGGCATTCTGCCTGTACTTTTTCCAAGACAGATTTATCTGTTCTTCTGGCAGTCCCTGGTACTTGAAATATTCTTCACCAACACCAAAATTCAAATGCATCAATCAATTCTTCTTTGGTCGCCCTTATTCATTGTCCAGCTTTCACATGCATATGAGATGATTGAAAACATCCTGACTTGGTTCGGCTCACATTAGCTCTCAAAGTGATAGCTTTTCTCTTCAATGCTTTGAAGAGATGTTGTGCAGCAGATTTGCCCAGTGCAACAGGTCAT
The DNA here is from genome assembly GCF_000296735.1 of Chrysochloris asiatica. Taxonomy (NCBI): domain Eukaryota; kingdom Metazoa; phylum Chordata; class Mammalia; order Afrosoricida; family Chrysochloridae; genus Chrysochloris; species Chrysochloris asiatica. Next base: position 293,268 of record NW_006408538.1, read on the forward strand.
AATATCACATGTTGTTGTTAAGTGTCATCAAGTTGGTTCTGACTCATAATGACCCTGTACAGACTGGTCTCTCTCTCTGAGGAGCACCTGGTGGGTTAGCAGTCCAGTGTTTATCCTACAGTGCCATACCAGGACTCCATAATATCACATAATATATCTTTAATGATCAGATAACTGTCTGACTCTTTCAGATTTGGTTTTAAATGGTAAGCATCCAATGACAGTTAACACATTTTTTAAAGTGCTAGGGAAGGAGGATTCATTTCTGAGAGCAGTACAAGGATACACCATGGTCTAGAACCATGATTCAGAACCCTGCATTTGCCCTTTCATGTTAGCTCAGTCACAAGGAGGTAGGTCATGTCTCTGAATATGTCACCCTTGTTGTATTTACTCAAATGTTTCCTTCCTATTGTCAATATCTGTCCTGAACTTGTACATTAGGTTCATTTGTTTTCAGGACAGCATAAGGAGCTCTGGTAGCGTAATGGTTATGAATCATACTGCAAACCTCATGGTCAGCAGTTCAAAACTACCAGCTGTTCTGTGGGAGAAAGATGAGGCTTTCTGCTCCCTTAAAGATTTACAGCCTTGAAAACCCTGTATAGGGTCACTATGAGTCATAACCGACTCCACAGCACATAACAACAACAAAAACAACATATGAACATAGAGCAAAGAGTAGACCCTACCCAGTCAAATTCAAGAAATCCAATTTTACAAACCCAACTGTGTATTATAAATTTCATTGCATAGTATTCCTAGGATCCAGAGATATTGAAGAGAATTAGAATCATATGCAAATTTATTACTTTTGTTTTCATTTATAGATTTTGGAACCATAATACATGCTTTTGGTTTTAATCTAAATTGTTGTGTTAGCTAAATTCAACTCATTACTTACTAACCTAGTTGAAATTCAAGGACATCCTCAGAGATTCAAGGCTGTAATCACAGGTAGAAATCAGAACTGATTTCCCAACTCTTTATTATCTCACCTTGGGGTGGGAAGGAAAAGCAAGAAAGAAAAGATTTAAAGAAATAACTCTTGATCCTGGAATTAAACAAACAAATTCTGAGGAGGCATAGGACAGGGCAGCATTTCATTCTACAGAGGGTCGTTCTGAGTTGGAACCGACTCTATGGAGAATAATAATGATCCCTGAAAGGACAAATTAACCAAAATAATGAACTACTGCACTACCTGAATTATATCAGCAGCAACACCATCACAAAAGGCAATTCTCTGACCTTAAAGGTCTTATAGATGTGTCGTAGTCCAGCACTTGCTGAAGAGCTCCTCCAAAGCTATTACAATTTAGGTATAGGGATCATTGCAGTATGTTCTAGCAAAGGAGGAACAAATGGATTAGCAATAAAAAGCTTTGAGTCAAGGGCCATGGAAACATGAAGTTGAAAGGAACTTGGAAACTATCTAGTCACTAATTAGCAGACACAGGCCAAATCTGGCCTCTACAAGATGTGTTTTGCTTGGCCTGCCCAGTGTTTTTTAGCAATTTTGAATGAGTTACCAATCTTTTGGTGTCCTGGTGTGGTACTGTAGGATAAGCACTAGACTGCAAGGTCAGTTTGAACCACAAGGTCTGGGGTTCGAACCCTATACAGGGTCGCTGTGAGTCGGAACCGACTTGAAGGCATTAACAACAACCAATGTTTTAAGATGGCAAGATTTAAAAATAGGGAGTTCGGGATTCTCTTAAAATATCAGAGAATTTCTAAATTTTTTAAGATTTAGAGCCCAGCAATACTGGGCTCTAAATCTTACAAAACACCTGACTAAAACAGACTAACTTTAGCCCTCTTAGGATGGGGCATATTCTATCCAGTTCCTTTCATCCCATAATGTCTCCCTGACACAATGCCAAAATGTATAATACCAGTTGCGGACCATACAAAATTATTAACTTAAAAATTAGCTTGCTATATTTGGTCAGTTAACTCACCCCTGATGTGATGGCACTGGACCATAGGTCGGTTTGAATCGCAAGGTTGCTGTTCAAACTCACCAGCCACTCCCCGGAAACCCTATACAGGGTCGCTATGAGTCAGGCCTGACTCAACGATACTTAACAACAACAACAACAACAATGGCTGAAACTGTGGTTGCTTTGACAGGGCCAGACCACATGATTTCACAGGCCGGGAATTTCTTACACCTGATTTAGAGTTTCACCTGAGCTATTTTCACCCCTCCCCCACGCCCAACGGCCTACTATCAAGATCCCTTACTGACCAATCCTACAACATTACCTATTTCTAACTCCTGCTCACAGACTCAGAGAAGAACATAGCAGGGCTTGTAAACCATTCAGAGTCTGAGAAAAAAAATGGACAAATGTAAAAGATTTAACAAAGTTAAATAGAAATAAAATGAGATACGAGGGCCAGGCAAGATACTTAGACACAAGTTGTTATAATCCGCTCCCTTGTCTCCACTCTGCTATGCTCCTGTACTGCCAGCCTCTTGCTTCAATTTATTTCTCACACAATCCCAATCCTGCAAAGCTTGGCACAAAGAGGCATGTTTTGGTGAAGAAATTTACCATTATACCCTCTATACTGAGCTGTTCTTTTGTTTAGCACAGATTTTGTGCAATTTGTACATGATTACATATGGTCCACTCTATTAATATACACTACAGTAGTCCTGGTGTGGCGCTGTGGGTTAATGCGTCACACTGCAAAGTCATTTGAACTACAAGGTCGGTGGTTCAAGCTTACCAGTTGCTCCTCAGAAACCCTACATACGATCGCTATGTGTCAGAATCGACTAGATGGCACTTAACAACAACAACAACAGTAGGTTGTGTACAAACGACTATATTTGGTGTACCATTTTCAGAATTAAAAAGTCAGGACACGTGAAAACCTGCATGGGGTATGGAAACAGAACTTCCACAGCACAGTGGTTTGCTGCTGCCTTGTTTGCAGGATGCTTCCATTCCACCCAGGAATTCCTCTTCCTGTGGCGCTGCAGGATAAAACACTAGACTGCAAAGTTGCTTTGAACTTCAAGGTTGGTGGTTCAAGATCACGAGCCACCCCTCAGAAGCCCTATACAGAGTGACCATGAGTCAGAACGGACTCAACAGCACTTAGCAACAACAACAAAATGCAAAACCCACTATAAAAACTTTTCTCACTTCTTAGTCTACCAGCGGTTCTGCAGGAGAAAGATGAGGCTTTCTGCTCCCGTAAAGATTTACAGCCTCAGAAACCCTGTACAGGGTCACTATGAGTCAGAACCGACTCCACGGCACATAACAACAACAACAACAACAAATCTTTAATGAACCAACCTCTCCTTCACTTGTACACGACTGATGCCACTCTTTCAAAACAGAAACTATGTGTTCCTTCAATTGAATTTAATTTTAAGCTAAAATTAAATTCAAATTATTTTGAATTCAATTTAACTCAAAATCACATTCATCATAATTTGATGTCTATAAAGAACCTCCCAAGGAAAAACTCAACTAGCTTAAAATAGATCATTTGCAATCTTTCGTTAAAGTTGAAGTAACTAACTAATACGTTCTTGGAAAGTTCAAGTTATACAAGCCAGGTACTGTTTGTTTTGTACCTTCGCATAGGTCTTGTATACACAGTGGCGTTCTATGAATTAAGTTCAACAGATACGTCTCTTGAGAAAAAGAATACAAACATAAGACTCTGAGGGTCACAGGGATTGCAGAAAGTTTGAAAATCTGACCCCATCTGTCTCATTACCATTATCTAGCTCAAGTTTTGAAATCAGATCCATCCCCAATACCACCTGACTCATCCAGATCAAGATTCAAGCACCAACGAAGCCACAACATCACCACCACATTTTCAGATTCAAAGTCAGCAATGGGGCAAAATTTCTCCTTCTCCTGATTTATCTCCCCATGTCTTTTACCCTGGAGTCCTCGTGTGGTGCTGTAGGATAAGCACTGAACTACTAAGTAAAAGACTGACGGTTCAAACCCACCAGCTGCTCTCCAGAAACCCACTATAGGGTCGCTATGAGGTGGAACTGACTTGACACCACTTAACAGCAACATCTTTTGCCCGTTCCTTATCTTAAAGTGAACCAAGAAACCTTGCTACCTGACTCTCATCTGCACACGAAAGAGAAGAAACCCCAAAGGAAGTTCTTACGGGGCTCCAAAACCAAAAACATGGGGTCAATTCTAACTCAGAGACCCTGCATTCCCAACAAAAAGGAATGGCTGGTGCATTTGAACCACTTACCTAAGAGGTAGCAGTCCAGTGCTTATCCAACAGTCCCACACCAGGACTCCCCTTAAGGAGTTGTTATTTTTAAGTGCCATCAAGTTGGTTGAGACTCATAGTGATCCTGTATAGGGTTTCTGAGGAGCAGCTAGTGAGTTTGAACTGCCGACTTCGCCACACCAGGACTCCCCTTAAGGGGTTGCTGTTGTTGTTGTTAACTGTTGTCGAGTCATAGCGACCCTGTACAGAAGCAACTGATGAGCTTGAACAGCAACCCTTGCGGTTCAAACTGACTTTGCAGCCCAGCGCATTAACTTGCAGCTCCATACCAGGGGTTGTTGTTGTTGTTAAGTGCCGTCAAGTTGGTTCCGACCCATAGCGACCCTGTATAGGGTTTCCGAGGAGCAGCTGGTGAGCTTGAACCACTGTCTTTGCAGTTTGAACGGCTTTGCAGTCTGGCGCATTAACCCACAGTGCCACACCAGGGCTCCATACCAGGAGTTAGTGGTGCTAAAAATATTAGTTGTTGCAAAATTTCAGGCAAAACTACTTTCTTTCCTAATGTATAACCTAAAGAACAACAAAAAGTTTCTGGCAAGGATATGTTGTTATTAAGTCTGTAGAGTCGGTTCTGACTCATAGTGACCCTGTATAGGGTTTCAGAGTAGCTGCTGGCAAAGATATATATAGATAATCCTTGTCATCTATATTTACATAGTATTCAAGAGATTGTAATCAATTCAGAACTTTCCTAACTTCATTCCTCTGCCTTTACCAGCCAAGAAAAGTTCTTAATGGTGAGGAGATCCTATATCAAAGAAGCTGTCAAAGAGATACCAAGTTGACAGAAGTGAACACCTGAAAATCCTACTCAAATTAATTGGGGCCCAGGAAGTTGGTTTTACATGTTTTATATCAAATAGCTTGCTATAGTTAGTTAAAATTTTGCCTAAATTTCCCATAGTTTGTACTGGATAGATGGACTTGATATCCCGAGAACTGGGTAAAGCACAGATTTGTTTATGATGATCATTTTGCAAATGATTATCATCAGGTTTCTCCAAAACTTCTGGGGGCTGCTGAAGACAGAGTAGGTTACCACGGCTAGTCAAACTTAAGGGTGTTACGCATCAAGTTCTCTCAGGTTCCCACTAGGTGCTTCAGTGACCCAGGTGGCCATCGGGAAGGCCACCTGCACTCCCTCGGGACTGATCCGGTGGTACTGAACCTGGCGCTGCGGTGCAAGATTTGCTTTCCTTGCAATCCAGCAGCACCCGGAGCGCCCCCACCCGACTCTGGCCCTCTCGTGGACATCTGCTTGCACCCTTCCAGGTCAGGGCAACGGGAGGCCTCGGGGTCCTCCGGGTCCTCCAGGACAAGGCAACACATGTAGGTCGCACCACCTCCTCCCTCTTTGGCACCAACAGCCTCAGAATCTATCTTGGGAGTCTTAGGATAACTCTCCGCCCAGAGCCCCATCCAGGAACACAGTCTTTCCCCAGGACCTCCTTTCCTTTCCTTCCAAACCCATGAAAAATGACGGCCTCGGATTCCTGGGAAATTTTTCCCACTGTGGGGTAGCACCTATTAAGAAGAAGATGTTGAAAGGTGCGCGCTGGCGCAAAGCGAACTCTCTCACCCCGCTTCCCCGCACACACCCCAACAAGAAACCGGTTCCAGGCTGCTCTGCCGCTAGTGACAGCGTCGCAGTCTCCGACACCGCCTCCTCCCTCTGTTGCCCAGAACCGAGGAGTTCCTTCTCGCCGCTGACCTGTGGGACCCTCTCGGCAGGCGCCAACTCTTTACCTGGGTGCCGGCCTAGGCGGGGCTCCGGGGCGCAGCACTGGGCACAGTGCCCCGGGCGGGCGGGGAGAGTGGTGCGGTGGGGACCGCGGCCGCCGTCTCCCCTGCAGCTCCGGGCCCGCCGGGCGGTATTTATCCTGAACCCCAGCTCCTGCCGGAGTATTGGGCAATCGGTCCCGTTACGCTCTGCCCTCGGAGCCGCCGCCCTCTGCCCCCGCGGAGCCCAGCGGCGGCAGCGGCGGGCACATTGAGGGAGGGAACCGGCCCCCTCCTCAGGGCTCCACCTTCGCTTTCTTCTCCGCCTCCCTGGGAAGTTATTCCCGTTCTCTTTTTTTCCGCTCTCTCTCTTCTTTGCGGGGCACCCTGGCCAGTCTGAACCGGTTGTGACTGCGCGGGTGGCTGGGGGAAGGAGGAGGCGGAGGAGATGGAGGCGAAAAAGCGGGCGGTAGGGGCGCTGCGCTTACTCGCGCGGCTCAGGGCCGGGCCAGGCCTGGCCGAACTAGGCGGAGAGAGGGCACTGCCCCAGCACCGGCTCCTGCCCAGCCTGGAACCACCAAGGCCGCAGGAGAGCTGGGCACAAGTGGCCAGGCGACTAGGGGCGCGCACACACGCGCGTTTTCCAGCCCCACTGCGTCCTAGCCACCTACAGCTTGTCCACCCCAAACCCGTCAAGGACAGTGCCTGGTTAAGGGGAACCCGGGACTAGAGATGTGTGTGCGAGTCCCCCTGTCTCCCTGACTCTTCGGTCCACCGCAAACCCAGGCGCCCTCCTGGCAGGAGCTGTATGCCTAGCTGGTAACGATCCCGGAGAAGCGGGCACCAGAACTTTGTGGAGTCGGTCCTCCTGGGCAGTGGGAAGGGAGGATACCAAGGGCTGTCCTTTGTGTCAGCTCCACGGGACGGGAAAGGAAGGCGCCCGGGCAGTGCACGCTGCGTGCTAAGAGAGAGAAGCTGCAGCTAAAGATGTTTAGTGTGGCCGACAGGTGAACTGCACTTCCCAGGCAATCCTGTCTTTAGCTGACAGGTGTGGCAAGGGTGGCAAAGATGGATGCATGCTGTATCTCCAGAAAGGATTACTGCAGCCGGGCTGGAGACTGTCTATTTGTATCTGTAGCTCACCGCTTGGGGTGAACACCCTCAAATAATATGTACATTTTGTGCCCCTGAGCCTGTACATTTTTCTGAGACGTGGCAACATTACCTTATACTAGTTGATTGTCATTGCAAAGGGAAATCAGTAATTTGAAAATTGTAGGAGCTCCAATGGCGCAAAGGTTAAGCACTAAACTGCTAACTGAACGGTAGGTAGTTGAAACCCACACACCTTTGTGGAAAAAAGACCTGGCAATCTTCTTGTGTAAAGATTAAATTAAAAACCCACTGCCTTGAAGTCAATTCCAAATCATAGCAATCTTGTAAGATAGAGTAGAACTGCTTCATGGGGTTTCCAAGGCTGTAAATCTTTACTGAAGCAGACTGCCTCATCTCTCTCCGGAACAACTGGTAGGCTCCTTTATGTAAATATTATAGTCAGGATAACCCTATTTGGCAATACTAGTCTGTCATGTGGGTCACTGCGCATTGAAATCAACTCCATGGCACCGAGCAACACCAAGCTTTATAGAAGCAAATTGCCAGGACTTTCTTTGGAGGTGTTGCTGGGTGGATTTGAATCATCAACCTTTCAGTTGGTAGTCCAACATAAACAATTTGTACCATCCAGAGAGACTATCCACCCACTAAATAAGAATTCCCCTTAAACATTGGATAGCCCTGGTTCTGATCTACTCAATGTTCCTACTACTTACAATGAATCCATTTCAGAGCCCATATTTCGTTACCTAATCCCTGAGCCTCAGTTTCTTCATCTATGAAATAGGAATGACATTAAGAGCCTTGTCTGCATCATGGAGTTCATGTAAAATGAGTCAAAAAACCTATATCATTTCGCAACATGTGTCCTGTTAGCAGTACAGATATGGAGGCAGATGGTCCATCCCCTTCACCCCACACCATGCCTCTTCCTCCAGTGTACTGACTTTCAGGCCATGGGGCAGAGGACGCCAATGCTAGTAGGTTATTATATTGTTTTGCTTTGGGTCATGGTGTGTTGCTGTAGGATAAGCACTTGACAGAAAGGTCGGTTTGAACCACAAGGTTGGCAGTTCAATCTCACCAGCCGCTACTTGGAAACACTACAGGGTTGCTATGGGTTGGAACTGACTTAAAAGCACTTAACAACCACACAATAGGGTGAAATAGTAGGGGGGGGAGAGATAACAGTAAGCATGAGAAGAAGGTGATCCCAGGCATGGCTTCTAGAAGGAAAGCTGGAGAGGTAACGTTGTCAATGCCATCCTAAACTTAGTATTTCTGAGGAGGGCATTCACATTACCTTCTATTTTTCACCTCATTTCTTATAATGCCTCTACTGTGATCTTTTATGTGCTTTTCTCTATATACAGATGGCCACAAGATTACAGCGGTGCTGTTGCTGTTACTAAGTTCCGACTCACAGCGATCCTTTATAGGGTGTACAAGGAGTAGGTGGTGAGTTCGAACCACCAACCTTACAGTCCAGAGCTGATCCTACAGTGCCACACCAGGACTCCACAGTGGCACTAAGTGGACCACATGAAGTGGCCAAAGGCTGCCTGAGAACTTGGAAAGTGTAGAATCAGGCTGGAGACACCTCTGTGGCTGCTTGGTCTAGGGAGCAGATAGGAATGTAAAACTTGCCCCCACCCCTTGTGAAGGTTCATTGTTCAGTCACACCTCAGCAGAGCATTTAGGCATGCAAGAGAACTCAGAGACCTGGTCTAATCCTGACATCCAACTGTATGAATGGAATTTGACCCAGAGAGGCTAGGGATGTGGCTCGGACCACTGAAGGGGTGTAGGCAGAGGCAAGTCTAGATGCACTAGCGTTTTGGCCACCCCATGATGTGAGGATGCAAAATCTGCTTTTGAGGTGATGGTCAGAGGAATTAAATATTTGCTGACTCTACAGCTCTGCACAGAACTTGACCTTTGGGAGTCTCAGACCCAGAAGTTGAGGTACTTTCTTCAAAGACCAAGGGAGGGGAAAAATGCAGATCATCAGATAAGCTGGATTTAAGAACCTCCCTTGAGAAGAAAAGAAATCTGGGGAAAGTATTTAAAGAAAAGTAAATGGTACAGAGGAATTGTTCTTTGTCTTGTATTATTATTATGGGGCGTTTATTATGAATGTTCTAACCTGTGAAATAGCCTACGTTCCCTCCCTTTTTAGACAATTCTTGCCTCTGTCTTTCAAAACAAGAGGTGGAGAGGTTAATTAACTTACAAGGGCTTGGCAATCCTCAGTCCCACAGGGAAACAGAACCACAAAAGGCAGTGTTGAGTGTGGATGCATTTCTGTCACATCTGAGTTCCTGCTCTAACACTTCCCCACCCAGTGACCAGACTTCCCCTTCCAGACCTATTATTCCACAACAGGTCTCTTCTCTTTTGATCACGTTGTTCTTCCCTGTTTATTGACAATATCATAGCTACAGAGACACAACCTCCTGCAGTAAAAATAACGAAGCACACTAAAATGTACAGTTTCCAGATATTTAAAAAATCCAATCATTCTATTAATTCCATTTCACTCTCTCACACTAAAAAGACCAGAGACTAATTGTTGTTAAGTGCCATCGAGTCGATTCTGACTCATAGCAATCCTATAGAGGGTTTCTAAGAAGTTAATAGTAAGATTTGAAGTACCAACCTTGCAGTTCCAATCAACCTTATAGGCACCACACCAGAACTAAAGCTTTGTTTAAAATGACATTTTTTTCAAATGCTAAAAATGATCTTAAAGATACAATATCTTACATGTTTGCTTATTGTTGTTAAAGGCTAATAAGTTCCGACTCATAGCGACCCAATATAGGGTTTCCAAAGAGCAGCTGGTGGGTTTGAACTGCCATTCTTATGGTTCAAAGTCCAGTGATGATCATATAGTGGCACACCAGAAGTCCATGTTTATTTATAGTTTCTAAAATATTGTTTCATCTTTCTCTTGGCTTTTATCAGACTATCTGGTTCAAATTATTTTTCATCTTAGGAAGGGGAAAAGAGAGGTCACTGCTATTCTTTTAGTGGTAGTGTTTGCCTAGTGTTTAATCCTCAAAAAAAATGTATGGATCTATGCATTGTTATTTCCATTTTACAGATGAGGAAATTGGAGTTCAAAGAGGTTTGTTATTTGTACCAAATACCAAGAGAGGTTAGGACTATTTTCCACCTTCTTAATTCACTCATGGAAATGTGTGTGCTATAAATTCAATTTGTAAGATCTATAATGTAACCATGTTAGATCACACATTACGAGAAAAGGGTTTACACCCAAATATAGACTGCTGAATTCAAGTATACTAATGGCTCCACTTGTTTCTGAAACAAAGAGTGGTGGAGGAGAACTCAGCTTCCGGTCTGGCTGATTGCTAAGCCTATTTTCTTGACATTGTACCTTAAGAAAATGCTTCAAGGTTATTAAGAGCTAGCACTAAGAACTGGCATTTAACATGTATTAACTCACCTAAGGAATCCTGGTGTGGTACTGTGGGTTAATACTCTGGACTGCAAGGTCGGTTGGAAGTGCAATATCAGTGGTTCAAGCTCACCAGTCACTCCTCAGAAACCCTATACAAAGTCACTATGAGTCAGAACAAGTTTGACAACACTTAACAACAACTCACCTAAAGCTGTGGCAATGTGGGATAATGCACTGAACCACAAGATCAGTTTGAAATGCAAGGTCAGTGGTTCAAATGCACCAGCTTCTCTTTGGAAATGCTATGAGTTGGAATGGACTCAGCAGCACTTAACAACAGCAAAGCTCACAATAATCTTAAGAACTACCACCAGTTTCTGTGGAATCAACTCCAATGCACGGTGAATCCATGTGTGTCAGAGTAGAACTGTGATTCACAGGGTTTTCTATGGTATGACTGCTTTTCATTAGTAAATTACTAGGCTTTTTGTTTGTTCACAAGGTTAAACTGTAAAGTCCAGGTATCAAGTACTTGGCTTGTCTTGTTCATCCTGTTTCACAGTGTGGCTGGAACAGAGTAGACCTTTGCTCAATAAGCATTGGTTGAATGAATGAATGAATGAATGTGAGACAGAAAGAGGTAATAAGTGAATGCATGCTCAAACTGCCATTAACAGTTTTGCTACAACAGATTATTTTAATTCCTTAATTCTCCTCCTCTATTCTATTCTATTCTATTCTATTCTATTCTATTCTATTCTATTCTATTCTATTCTATTCTATTCTATTCTATATAGTTGTAAAGATTGCCTCATTAAATCGTATAAGGTATATGTAGTTCTACTACTTTGTACCCATTTTACAGGTGAGAAACTAAGGTCTCATAAGGTTAAGTGAGCTGTCCAAAGTCAGAGGGCAACTCAACAACAGAGACAGAAACAAGCCTGGGCAATGCAGACCCTGAGGCCTTACATTAAGGTGCAATCCACACTCAGAACTCTGGGCCAACCTGATTCTTCCAGTTTTGCTTCAGTCCTTCTCTCAGGACCCAGCAAAAAGCTTGGCACATAGTAGGTTCTCCCTAAATGTGTTAAAGGAGGGACAGATACAATTACCAAGAGGTTAAGACTATTTTCCACCTTCTTAATTCACTCATGGAAATGTGTGTGCTATAAATTCAAGTTGCAAAATCTATGATGTAAACATGTTAGATAACACATTACGAGAAAAGGGTTCACACCCAAATGTAGACTGTTGAATTCAAGTGTACTAATGAATCCAATTTATTCTTGTGAAAATACAGGTGGAGTAGATAAATATTACTTTTAAATAAACATAAGATCATTGAATCTTTTTATGAAACAGTGCTAATTTTTTTTTTAATGAGCCAAGGCCTAAGAGTCTGACTTAGATGGATTACTTAATAAAATTTCCAGCAACTCTAATTTTTCAGTTCAAACATTAAATCTTGCTTCTCTTTTCTAGTCTCTTCAACAATGCACTTTATGGTCAGTTTCAAACATTTTATGTTGATACCATAGACTTCAATTTGACACCCTTTTCTTGAATTATGAAGATGGATTCTCTTTGTTTTCTATAACAGAATACTACAAAATATACTGCCAATTAATTTATCAAATAATTCTTAACCATTTATTTGGTAAAAGGCAATATAGGAAAGCAAATGGGTTTGCAATCTAAGATAGGAGACTGGTAGGTAAACAACTACTGTTGTTGTTAAGTGCCGTCGAGTCAGTTCCAATTAATAGTGACCCTGTATAGGACTTCCAACAAGTGGTTGGTGGGTTTGGAAAATCAACCTGTGGTTAGCAGTCCAGTGTTTATCCTACAGCACCACACCAGGACTCCAAATAACTACGAGAATGTGCTAAGTATTTCAACTGGAGTGTTTGTGCTTTGTTTTTGTTATTGGTAGGTGCCTCTGAGTCAGTTGCAACTCATAACGACCCGATGCACAACATAAAGCAACACTGCCTGGTACTGCATCATCTTCCCAATTTTATGTTATAGCCCATTGTTGCTGCCATCTTGTCAATCCACCTTGTTGGAAGTCTTCCTGTCTTTCTCTGACTCTCCACACTTCCAAGCCTGATGTCCTTCTCTAGGGACTGGTGCCTCCCAACAACATATCCAAAGCATGAGAGATGAAATGTCTCACCATACTAGTTTCTAAGGAGCATCCAGGCTGTACTTCTTCTAATACAAATTTGTTTGTTCTTCTGGCAACTCATGGTACTTACGTTATTCTTAGACAACACTGTAATTCAAATGTATCCATTCTTCTATGATCTTCCTTACTCATTGTCCAACTTTCACATGCATATGAGGCTACTGAAAGTATCAAGGCTTGGGTCAGGCACACCTTAGTCCTTAAACGGATACTTTTGCTCTTAAATACTTTAAAAAGGTCCTGTGCATCAGATTTGCCTAATTCAATACATTGATTTCTTGACTGCTATTTTCATGAGTGTTGATTTTGGATGAAGGCAAAATGAAGTCTTTGACCACTTCAATCATTTCTCCATTGATCTTAATGTTATTTATTTGTCCAATAGTGATTTTTTTTTTCTTTACATTAAGGGGCAATCCATACTGAAGGCTATAATCTTTGATCTTTAGTAAGTATTTTCAAGTATGGCAACAATTGTGAGGTTAGCCCAGGATCTGGCAGTGTTTCACTTTGTTGTGCATAGGGTCGCTATGAGTCGGCACCGACTCAATGGCTCCTAACAACAACAACAAGAACAAACTGGTGTGGTGCTGCGGGTTAATGCACTGGACTGCAAAGTCAATTTGAACCACAAGGTCAGAGGTTTAAGTTTACCAGCCGCTCCTTGGAAACCCTATACAGGGTCGCTATGAGTCGGAAATGACTCCACGGCACACAACAACAACAACAAACTTCCAACAAGCAAGATTGTATCATCTGTGTATTTCAAGTTGTTAATAAATCTTCCTCAAACCCTGATGCCACATTCTTCTTCGTATAATCCAGCTTCTCAGGTTATGTGCTCAGGATACAGATTGAATAATTATCATGAAAAGATACAGCCCTAGCGTACACGTTTCCAGTTTTTAAACCATTCAGTATCCCCTTGTTGTCTAATGACTGCCTTTTGCTATAAGTACAGGTTTCTCATGAACACAGATAAGTGTTCTGGAATACGCATTTTTCTCAGTAGTATCAATAGCTTGTCATGATTCTGTCAAAAGTCTTTGCATAGCCAATAAAGCACAAGTAAACATCTTTCTGGTAACCTCTGCTTTCATCCAAGATCCATCTGACGTCAGCAATGCTATCCCTACTTCCACATCCTCTTCTGAATCTAGCTGGCGTTTCTGGCAGTTTCCTGTTGTTGTACTATCACAGGCGTTTTTGAATTATCTCCAGAAAATTTTTACTTACATGTGATATTAATGATATTGTTCAATGATTTCCACATTCTGCTGAGTCACCTCTCTTTGGAATGGGCACAAATACGAATCTCTTCCAATTAGTTGGCCAAGTAGCTGTCTTCCAAATTTCTTGGCAAAGATAAGTAAGTGCCTCCAGTGTTTCATCACTTTGTTCAAAGATTTTAGTTTATGTTCTGTCAATTCCTGGAGCCTTTTCTCTAATACCTTCAGTGCGGCTTGGACTTCTTCCTTCAGTACTATCAGTTCTTGATCATATGCCAGCTCTTGAAATGGTTGAACATTAACTGTTTCTTTTTGGTACAGTGAATCTGTATATACACTTTTCATCTTCTTTTGATGCTTTCTTCATCCTTAAATATTTTGCCCATAGAATCCTTCAATATTTGAAGTTGAGGCTGGAATTTTTTCTTTGGTTCTTTCAGCTTGAAAAATATTGAGTGTGTTCTTCCCTTCTGATTTTCTAACTCCAGGTCTTTGCACATTTCATTATAATATTTGACTTTGTCTTCTCGAGCTGCCCTTTGAAATGTTCTGTTCAGCCTTTCTTCCAGTTGCTCTTGCTTCTTTCTGCTCAAAACCAAGTTTTAGAGTCTCTTCTGACATCCATTTTGTTCTTTTCTTTATTTCCTGTCTTTTTAATGACTTTTTGCTTTCTTCCTTATAATGTTCTTGATGTCATCCCACAGTTCTTCTAATGCATCAAATCTGTTCTTGAGATGATCTCTAAATTCGTATGGGATATGCTCAGAGTCATATTTTGGCTCTGGAATCCTGTTGTGGTACTGTATGATCAGCACTGGATTGCTAGCCACAAGGTTGGCAGTTCAAGCCCAAATACTGCTCCTTGGAAACCTTGTACAGAGTCACTAAGAGTCAAAACCGACTCGCCAGCACTCAACAACAACAATTTTGGCCCTCATGAACTTGTTTTAATTTTCTGTTCTATTTAATATGCAAGTGTTAGGGGAACATAAAGATGGAAGCACAGCTTGTGTTGAAAGGAAACATTCTAAGTCAGAGAGAAGAGTATTTTCTGAGTTTTGATGTCCTGGAAGAATCCTCTCATATGCTATGGAATTATAATGGATAATTACAAATTATTAAAAGTCAGAATATTTGTAGAAGGTGGAAAAGTAAACAGGAAGTAGGATTTTTTTTTTAAGGCAATTAACAGCTCCCATCTCTTGATAGGATAGCACAAAATCAAAAGCACATTGTAACTCATGAGAGGATTACAGTCAATTTGGAGTTGTAACTGGTACTGTTGTTGTTTCTGAGCAGCAGCCAGTGAGCTTGAACTGCCAGCCTTGCAGTTCAAACCAACCTTGCAGTCCAGCGCATTAACCCATAGCACCACACCAGGACTCCATAGCATAAGCCTGGATATTTTTTTTAACACTCTCTAAGTATTTTATGTCTTGATTATTTCTCTTAGCCACAGAATCCTGAATACTTTTTGTGAAATTTCTCATTTTGAATGAGAGTCTTAGAACCGAAAGGGATTTTGGAGATTATCAAGTGCAATATCACACTCGATACATAAATTAATCTGCCTTATTATCAGATGAAGAACCAGATGTCACAAGAGGTTGATTGATAAGAGGCAGGGGACATAGAAGACAAGAGCTCAGACCCTGAAGCTAAAAATACCTAGTAGTGACGGAGCAGCTGAGGACCCTAGACTCATGGAACGAGAGGGGCTGTGTGCTAGCGGCCGGGGACAGGCTTGCTTGCAGGGTGTGCCCTTTGGTTGTTTGAATGATTGTATATTCCTGAGTTGTTGTTGTTGTTGTGTGCCGTGGAGTCAGTTCCGACTCATAGCGATCCTGTACAGGGTTTCCGAGGCTGTAAATCTTTACGGGAGCAGAAAGCCTCATCCTTCTCCCGCGGAACAGCTGGTAGTTTCAAACTGCTGACCTTTCGGCTCGCAGCC
>NW_006408538.1:311010-313004 GCF_000296735.1 Chrysochloris asiatica
CTAATGCAATACATCATTCAGATTTCTTGGCTGCTGCTTACATGAGTGTAAATCCAATCAAAATGAAGTCTAGGACAATGCCAATCTTTTCTCCATTTATCATGATGTTATTTATTGGTTCAGTTTATTTTTTCTTTACATTGAGGTGCAGTCCATACTGAAGGCTTTGATCTTCATCAGTAAGTATTTTACAGCCACTTCACTTCCAGCAAGCAAGGTTGTATCATCTGTATATTGCAGCTTTTTTAATGAGTTTTCCTCCAGTCCTGATGCCACATTTTTCTTCATTTAATCCAGTTACTCAGATTATTTGCTCAGCATACAGATTGAATAAGTATGATGAAAAAGGATACAACCCTGGTACACACCTTTTCTGATTTTAAACCACTCCGTATCCCTTTGGTCTGTTCTAATGATTTTCTGTTAGGCTATGTACAATTTCCCTATGAGCACAATTAGGTGTTCTGGACTATCCATTCTTGGCAGTACTTATATACATAGGTAAAACAAGGAAATTCTATCAACTGACAAATTTACAGTGATTACCAGTGGGGCCTCACCAAAACTGGCATCTGAGTTCTTCAAATTCACTCAAGAAAGTATTTGTAGTGACAAGTTGGTATGTTAACCAATTTAGGCAATCTACAAAATCCAGGAACCAACAGAGCCTAACCTTTTAACCGAGAATCAACCTTTAAACTAAGTAGACTTGAACGACTGCCCAGGCATGATTCTAACTCTGTCTTGCATCAGGATTCCCACAATTTGGATACAGATGTCAACTGTAGTCTTAATGAACCAAAGAACTGGAGTCTTACTTAGATGTAATTCTTGGAAAGCCTTTAAATTCAACTTTTCTTTGGCTGGTCAAGATTATTTTTCTAGAAGTTCTTAGCCAAAGTGCTACAAGGTACCATTAAATAAATCATGAAATGATTTTTCCAGTGGGATGGAAAGAGAAATAATAACTGGAACACTCATCATGCTGAGAGCTATGGTCTGTAAGAAGTTTGACTGACTAAGTGTGGTCCAATTAGTATAATTTATAAAAAGACATGTGTAGGTAGTGAATGCAAAAAGCCAAAACTCACTCGGTAATGGGTCTGCTTATGGAAATGAGCTATAAGAATTTTTCATATTACACTGTATACATCCAATGATAGAATAAATAAAATGAGCCTTCTAATGTAGAAGGCTTGCTATGGGTCAGAACCGACTCAACAGCACTTGACAACAACAACAATAAATGCAGAAAACAAGGAGTTCTGGTGGTACAGTAGGATAAGCACTGGGCTGTTAACTGAAAGGTCAGCAGTTCAAACCCACTAGCTGCTCCATGGGAGAAAGATGAGGCTTTCGGCTCCAGTAAAGATTAATAACCTCAGAACCCCTATACAGGTCACTGAGTTAGAACCAACTCAACGGCACTTAACAACAAAAACAGCATAGAGTAGTATCCAATCAATATTATTTTAAAAACACCTAATTGCTCCAACAAAGATGTATTTCTTATAACTTAGATGTTCAATGCCTGACTTTAGGCATTTGAAGAAAATGTAAGGAGTCTACTTATGTATTTTTAAAAATGTTTTATTATGAAATGGAAAGAAACCCTGGATAAGCAAAGCACTACAAAGTAGGACATCTCAAGCTGTTTAATCAGAAAACCTACTATAAAGCCACGCTAGTCAAAACACCCTAGAGGAACCTAGAGGAAATTATGCTGAGTAGAACAGTCAATCATAAAAGGACAAATATTTTATGAGACCAGTGCTGTAAAAAGTCAAGGAAAGATTTACACACAGAAAGCATCATTCTTTGCAGTTCCCACAATGTCAAAGCCTTCTCCATACTTCCTCCCCGACATTACCCTTTCACTTCCTCCTTATTTCCTGGATAAACTTGGAGAAAACTGTGGAACAAAATTCAAAATTATTAAAAAACCAAAAGATATAAAAACAGGCTTACTGGTTTAGTAGAGACTGGTGGAACCA
>NW_006408538.1:313465-313908 GCF_000296735.1 Chrysochloris asiatica
AATACATAAATAAAAAACCATAAGTAAATAATCAAATAAAATGTTTTTTTGTGGCAAAATGTATATAAAACGAGTTCATTTTAACCATTTTTAGGTGCACAATTTGGTGACATTAATAACATTCACCATGTTTTGCATGATGCTCTATTTCAAAAGCTTCTCACCACCCAAATAAAAATAGTGTAATTAACTCTTAACCTGAAATGGCCATATACAAAAATGAATTCAAAATGGATCAAATAACTCAATGATGAAGCTAAAAGTGAAAAGTTCCTGGAAGATAGCATATGGACAAAACTATGGACCCTGTTTTAAAAAGAGATTATCAAACACAATTGCAAATGAAAAGACAATACAGGACAAATTTGTTATTGTTGTTAGGTACCATCAAGTCAGTACCAATTCACAGTGACCTTATCACAACTAAATGAAACATTGCCCAG
>NW_006408538.1:314343-328430 GCF_000296735.1 Chrysochloris asiatica
TCAAAGCTATAAATCTTTACAGGAGCAGAAAGCCCCATCTTTCTCCCCTGGAATGATTGGTAGATTCAAACTACTGACCTTGCGTTTAGCAGCCCAGCTTGTAATCAACTATGCTACCAAAGCTCCTTACAACAAAGACACAAGAGATCAAATGAAACAGACACACATGAAAATCTTGGAAAGATGAACTTCAGAGGGAAGGGTAGAGAAGTGGATGGAGTCCTTGCTGGCAGGAGAAGCTGAGCAGGAAAGTGAGAGAGGGACACTGACCAGTACATGGATGGACACAGGCGCACGACTACCTGAGCAGCTTAGGCAACAGAAGTTGGCCTGGCAGAGCGGATGAGCACAGGTGACAGGAAAGGGGCTGTTCCTTCTTTTCCCTGACAGTCTCCTGGAGACCACCCCCACCCCAGACCCTGCTCTCTGGGAGTTCAGAGCCAAGGGGTTGAGAGCCAGGCCAGTGTGAGGCAGGGACCAGCTGTGCCACTTTGGTGCCTAGATTTAGGAGGTCTCAGCTCCACACTTACAGAATCCCCAGAGACACCAAACCAGTATTTAACCAGACATCCTGCCCCCAAGCTGCCCTGTGGTCCTAACAGACATTGAAATCAGCTCCATCAAAGGCCTCCATGAACTATTTCCGGATTAAGTGCCCTGAACATAGATAATACCTAGGCTAATAGGAATTCCATCTAGGCTCAGGTACCCTGGTCAGATCCCTCCCAAAGAACTCACTTTGTGAGTTCTTTGGCTTGCAAACCCCTCCCTCCCCCCAAAGTTTCATCCTCTCCAGATCCAACAGCTGCACTATTTTTGGGGTTTGTTTTTTTTTTGCTTTTTTCTTTTTCTCCTTTTGTTGTTTCATTATTTTTGTTTATTCTTTCTCCTCCTTCTTCTCTTTCCAGTCCCTTGAATTTTAGCCTTTCTATCTCTGCTTTTGATTTTCCTTCTTTTCTTCTGTTTCTCATTTCTTCTCTTCTTTCCCCCCGTTTGATCTTTCTTTACTATTATCTATTGTCTTTCTCTTTTAATCTTTCTTCTCCCTGATTTTTCTAAGTGATTTTTTTTTTTTAGTTATTTTTAACTAATTTTTTGTTTGTTTGTTTCTTTTTTTTCTCTTCTATACCTCCATTTCTCTGACCTTCTTTTGTCTTTATAATCATTACATTCCTTTTTTCAAGTTGCTGCCTGTTTTTATTTCTTTTTTTCTCATTATTCTCTTTTCATTGTTGGTTCCTTGTTTGTTTATACTATTTTGTTTTCTTGTGTGTGTGTGGAGGGGGGAAGGGATATCCCTTTCCCACTGACAGGAGACAGCAACTGTGACCATACAGCTCATTTTACAATTGGACCCTCTGAAGCTCCACCCACTGGGCAAGATTCAATACCAGCTCCTATACACCTGATCCACCACTCGTCTGTCAGTTTGTCGTACGGTGGTGGCTTGTGAGTTGCTGTGATTCTGGAAGCTATGCCACTGGTATTTTACACACCAGCAGGGTCACCCATGGTGGACAGGTTTCAGATGAGCTTCCAGACAAAGACAGACTAGGAAGAAGGAGTGACAAACTAGTTCTGACTATTTAGTCACTGAAAACCTTATGAATAGCAGAGAAACACTGTCAGTGTTTCTATCGTGTCGGAAAATGAACCCCTCAGATTGGAAGGCACTCAAAATGCAATTGAGGAAGAGCTACCTCCTCAAAATAGAGTTGACCATGATGACGTGAATGGAGTAAAGCCCATAGGAGTAAAGCCCGCGGGACCTTCATTTGCTGATGGGGCACGACTCAAAATTAAGAGAAACAGCTGTAAACATCCATTAATAATTAGAACATGGAACGTACAAAGTATGAATCTAGGAAAATTGGAAATTGTCAAAAATGAAATGGAACTCATAAACTTTGATATCTTAGGCATTAGTAAGCTGAAATGGACTGGTATTAGCCATTTTGAATCTGACAACCACATGGTTTACTATGGCAGGAATGACAAATTGAAGAGGAATGGTGTTGCATTCATTGTAAAAAAAAAACATATTCAAATCAGTCATGAGGTACAATGCTGTCTGTGATAGAATAATATGCATGCATCTACAGGGAATATCAAGGAGCTCTGGTTTTTGTAGTGGTTATGAATCAGGCTGCAAACCGCAAGGTCAGCAGTTTGAAACTACCAGCTGTTTCATGGGAGAAAGATAAGGCTTTCTGCTCCCGTAAAGATTTACAGCCTCGGAAACCCTGTACAAGGTCACTATGAGTCAGAAATGACTCCACGGCACATAACCAACCAACCAACAGGGAAGACCAGTTAATACCACTGTTATTAAAATTTACACACCAACCACTAAAACCAGTGAGGATGAAATTGAAGAATTCTACCACTTCTTCAAATCTGAAATTGATCAAACATGCAATCATGATGAATTGATCATTAGTGGTAATTGGAATGCAAAGGTTGAGAATAAAGAGGAATGATCAGTAGTTTGAAAATATGGCCTTGGTTATAGAAATGATGCTGGAGACCACATGATAGAATTCTGAAAAATCAATATTTTGTTCATTTCAAATACCTTCTTTAGACAGCATAAGAGATGATTATACACATGGACCTCACCAGATAGAATATAAAGAAATCAAATTAACTACATCTGTGGAAAAAGACGATGGAAAAGCTCTATATCATCAGTCAAAACAAGGCGAGGGGCAGATTGTAAAACAGACCATCGATTGCTCATATGCAAATTCAAGCTGAAGCTGAAGAAAATGGAAACAAGTTCACGAGGGTCAAAATATGACCTTGAATGATATATCCCACCTGAACTTAGAGATCATCTGAAGAACAGATTTAATACATTAAACACTAAAGACTAAAGACCAGAAGAGTTGTGGAATGAGATCAAGAACATCATACATGAAGAAAACAAAAAGTCATGAGATGACAAGAAAGAAGGAAAAGGTCAAAATAGATGTCAGAAGAGACACTGAAACTTGCTCTCCAGCCTAGAGATGCTAAAGCAAATGGAAGAAATAAGGAGGTCCAAGAGCTGAATAGAAATTTTCAAAGGTCAGATCGAGAAGACAAAGTCAAATATTACAACAAAATGGGCAAAGATCTGGAGTCAGAAAACCAAAAGGGAAGAACACGCTTATCATTTCTCAAGCTGGGGGAACTGAAGAAAAAAATTCAAGCCTCGACTTTCGTTAATGAAGGATTCTCTGGGCAAATTGTTGAATGATGCAGAAAGCATCAAAAGAAGATGGAAGGAAAACACAGAGTCACTGTACCAAAAGGAATTGGTTGATGTTCAACCATTTCAAGAGGTAGTATATGATCCAGAGCCAATGATACTAAAGGAGAAAGTCCAAGGTGCATAGAAGGAATTGGCAAAGAACAAGGCTCCAGGAGTTGATGAAATAAAAATTGAAATCTTTCAAAAAAGTGAGGCAGCAATGGAAGCACTCACTCATCTATGCCAAAAAATTTCGAAGACAACTATCTGGCCAACAGATTGGAAGAGACCCGTATTTGTGCCCATTCCAAAAAGAGATGACCCAAAGGAATGCAGAAATCATTGGACAATATATTTGATATCCCAATCAAGTAAAGTTTGACTAAAGGTAATACAGAAACAGCTGCAAGCACACTTTGACAGAGAACTTCCAGAGGCTCAAGCTGTATTCAGAAGAAGCCGTGGAATGAGGGATATCATTGCTGTTGTCCATTGGATCTTGGCTGAGAGCAGAGAATACCAGAACGATGCTTACCTGTGCTTTATTGACTACGCAAAGGCTTTCAATTGTGTGGATAATGAAAAGCTATGGACAACATTATGAAGTATAAGTATTCCTGAACACTTAAATGTGATCATGAGGAATCTGTACCTGGACCAAGAGGCAGTCAGTTGTTCAAGCATAATATGGGAACACTGAACGGTTTAAAATTAAGAAAGTTGTGCAACAGGGTTGTATTCTTTCACCATACTTATTCAACATGTATGCTGAGCAAATAATCTGAGAAGCTGGGTTGTATGAAGAAGAATGTGGCATCAGGATTGGAGGAAGACTCATTACCAACCTGTGATAAGCAGATGATACAACCTTGCTTGCTGGAAGTGAAGAGGACCTAAAGTATTTACTGATGAAGATCAAAGAGCACAGCCTTCGGTACCGATTGCATCTCAATGTAAAGAAAACAAAAGTCCACACCACTGGACCAATACACAACATTCTTAGCAACGGAGAAAAGATTGAAGTTGTCAAGGGCGCTATTCTTCTTGAATCAACTATCAACCCTCATTGAAGCAGCAGTCAAGAAATCAGACGACATATTGCATTACGCAAATCTGCTGCACAAGACCTTTTTTAGAGTGTTGAAGAGCAAAGATATCAGCCTGAGGACTAAGGTGTGCCTGACCCAAGCTATGGTATATTCAATAACCTCATATGCATGCGAAAGCTGGACAGTGAATAAGGAAGACCGTAGAAGAATTGATGCTTTAGAGTTACTGTTTTGGAGGAGAATACTGAAAGTGCCATGGGCTGCCAAAAGAACCAACAGATCTGTGTTGGAGAAGTGTAGCCAAAGTGCTCCTTGGAGGCCAGGATGGCCAAACTTCGTCTCTCATACTTCGGACATATTGTCAGGAGGGACTAGCTGCTGGAGGACGATGTCATGTTTGGTAAGGTGGAGGGTCAGAGAAAAAGAGGAAGACCCCTAGCGAGATGGACTGGCTAAGTCGCAGCATCAATGAGCTCAAGCATGGCAACAATTGTGAGGTTGGCCCAGGACTGGGCAGTGTTTCATTCTGTTGTACATAGAGTCGCAATGAGTCAGTACCAACTCAATGGCACATAACAACAAAAATACCACCTGATCAAGAAAAGACAGCAGCCAACACCTGGCAAATCCACCCTACACCAAGTGCATGAATGGTGAATGAGAAGATGTGCACCCTTCAGTTCTTTCTCTACACCCACAGGAGACAGTTGGTAAGGGATTAAGAACACATCAACATACAATCATCAATTAAATACAAATACAACATCCCCACAATGCCCCAGAGAAAACAGACAATTTTAGCACACACAAAGAAACAAGGAGAATGGCTCAAACAAATGACTAAGATGCATAGCTAGTAAACATTTCTGAGGAAGAAAAAGTAATGGAATTAACTGAAAAATTAATCAAACGAAATGATACTTAGGTGCTTTCAAAGGATTGACAGAAAAATCAAGGAAAGCAAAGAGAACACAGAAGTAACTTCAGAAAATTTCAGGAAAACACTACAAGAACAAACAGACAAAGTAAATGTCAAGCCTGAAATAATACAAAACCTACAATTAGAAACCCAGAAGGCTAATACTAGGATTTCAGAAATAATACATTGAAAGGACAAAGAAATTGATTTAAAAAAAATGGAAGCCCAAATTTGAGAACTTAAAAATAAATCTCTCAATACTAGAATGCTAGAAGAACAATCAGAAAAATAAATTAAAAAATCTGAAAAAAGCTTAAGAGTTATGTGGAACATTATGAAGAGGAACAACTTAGGGGTCATTGAAATTCCAGAATAAGAACAAACAATTAAAAACACAGATAAAGTTGGCAAAGGGTTGGAAGAAAACTACCCTAATGTCATGAGAGATGAGAAGATAAGCAACTGAATGAACCCCAAACAGGGTAGATCCCTCCAAAAAATTTATCAAGATATATAATATAACTTTCCAAAACCAAAGAGCAGGAATGAATCCCGAGAACAGTTCAGAGAAAACAAAAAGCTGCCTCCAAAAGAGAACCAATAAGGTTAAACTCTGAACTCTCAGCAGAAACTCTGAAACTCTGAAATTCTTCAGGCAGGCAAGAAGGCAATGGGATGACATATACAAAACTCTAAAATGAAAAAAAATTACCAATCAAGAATCATACACACACACACACACACACACACACAAATACACCCAGCAAAACTGCCCCTCAAACACAATGGCGAAATTAGACATTTCCTGATTTAAAACATTTGTAATGACCAGACCAACTTTGCAAAAAATGCTGAAGGGTGTTCTTTGGACTAAGAACCAACAACAGCAGACAACGACCTGAGATTACTATACATGCCAACACCACCGAGACCTCAATCCAGATATTGTTGTTGTTGTTGTTGTTGTTCCAACTTAGAATGACCTGTAGAGGCTTTCCAAGAAGTAGCTAATAGGTTTGAACTGCCAATCTTTCAATTCAACCTGACCTAGTGGACCAGTGCATTATCCTGTAGATATATAAGTATTTAAAGTGAAACAAGCCTACAAGACTGAAACTAGGAAACCAGAGATAGCAATTGAGAATGAAGTCAACTACAAAGCAAAAAGAGAGAATACTATAGAAAACACAGCTTCCAAATAGCAAGGAAAATAGTAGCTTTCAAGATAAAACAGGCTGCTTAAAATGGGTAAAAATTAATAAACTACAGGATAACCTCAAGAAAATTAATACACCTACACATCAAAATTTTAAAAAAGAGGAAAAAAATAGAAAGACTTAGTAACCATTGAAACATCAGAAATGAAAATGAAAAGAAAACCGGCAAACAAAATGAATTCAGTGGGGAAAAGTATGTGGAGCAAAAGATTAGAAGCACTACACACACAAAAAAAACACACACACAGCAAAGTAACAGCAATCTATTCATGCCTATTGATAATTACACGGAGTGTAAATGTATTAAATATATCAGTCAACAGACAGAGAAAACAAAACGGAAAAGAAAACAGAATCCTTCAATATACTGTCATCAAGAGACACATAAAAAATATGGACACAGCCTAAATGCCCCCAACAGAAGAATGGGTCAACAAACTTTGGTACATACACACAATGGAATACTACACAACACTTGAAGAATAAAGATGAATCTGCAAAACACTTCATAACATGGGTGAACCTGGAAGACATTGTGTCGAGTGAAATTAGTCAATCACAAATGGATAAATATCGTATGACACCAATGTATAAAGTTAAGAAAAAGGTTTTCTTGATAAAAGAAGCAATCTATTATGATGGTTCAGGAGAGGTAAAATCATTAATGGGTTAAATTATTAACCCATGTTAACATGGGTGACAGGGCAGGCAATAAACAAGAGGGAGGTTAGCAAAGAAGAGATGAAGGCAATAATTAAAGTGAATAGACGTAAAAACAGTTAACTGTTGGCACATGAGGGGGTTGCAATCATTGTAATGAAACAGAGGATATAATTTGTTGACTGTAAAACTGATGATATTCTCTGTAAACCTTCACTCAATTCACAATAAAAAGTTTTTTAAAATACAGATGATACTGAACCAAGATGTCCAATTTGCACTGAAGGCAATGACAAAAAACAAGACTCCAGCAATTCCAATTGAGATGTTTCAACACATGCTGACCTGCCTATGCAATGAGATTTGGAAGGCAACTACCTGACTAGTCGATTGAAAGGGATCTGATATATTTGTGCCCATTCCAAAGAAAGGTGACCCAATAGAATGCAGGAATTTTTTTAGCAATATCATTAATATCACATGCAAGTAAAATTGTGCTGAAGACAATTCAAAAATTGATGCAGCAGTACATTGACAAGAACCTGCCAGAAGTTCAAACTGGACTCAGAAGAGGACATAGAGCAAGGGCTACTACCATGATTAACGTCTGATGGATCTTGACTGAAAGCAGAATATGCCAGAAAGATAATTGTTGTTGTTGTTGTCAAGTGTTATTGTGTCAGTTCCAAAACATTCTAGCAAAAGATATTTGCTTGTGTTTTACTGACTATACAAAGGCATTTCACTGTGTGAATCATAATAAATTATGGATGTCACTGTGATGAAAGCAAATTCCAGAACATTGTGAACATGCATGGACCAAGAGGAAATTCTTAACATGGAACAAGAAGATACCGCATAGTTAAAATTAGGAAAGGTGTGTGTCAGTGTGGTACCCTGTCACCATACTTATTCAATCTATATGCTGAGCAAATAATCCAAGAAGCTGGGCTTCATGAAGCACATAGCATAGGTTTGAGGAAGATGTATTAGCAACCTTCAATATGTAGATGATACAACCTTGCTTGTTGAAAGTGAAGAGGACTTAAAAATCAAAACTGTCAGTATGGATGGGTTACAGCTGAACATCAAAAAAAACTAAATCATCACAACTGTACCAATAAGCAACATCATGATAAATGGAGAAAATATTGAAGTAATCAAGGATTTCATTTTACTTGGATCCACAATCAACGCCCATGGAAGCAACTGTCAAGAAGTCAAAGGATCTATTACAATGGGGAGAGCTATAAAAGATCTCTTTAAAGTGTTAAAAAGTAAAGATGGCGCCATGAGGATGAAGATGTTCTTGACTCAAACCATGGTACTGGTACTTTCAGTCATGTCATATGCATGCAAAACTGAACAATGAATACGAAAATCCAAAGAAGAATTGATGCATTTGAATTATTGTTGTTGTCGTTGTTAAGTGCCATTGAGTTGGCTCCGACTCATAGTGACCCTGTATAGGGTTTCTGAGGAGCAGCTGGTGAGCTTAAACCACCAACCTTATAGTTCAAATCGACCTTGAGGTCCAGCACATTAACCCAGAGCACCACACAAGGACTCCTTTGAATTGTAAGTAGAGTACGTATATTTTTTAATATATCTCGAACTGCCAGAAGAACAAACAAATCTAACTTGAAAATAGTCAGAATTCTCCTTAAGTGGAGAGACTTCATTTCACATATTTTAGACATGCTATCAGGAGGCTTTCTGATCCTGTAAAGATTTATAGTCTAAGAAACCCTGTACAGGGTCACCATGAGTTAGAACTGACTAGATGGCACTTAACAACAACAATCAGGAAGTATCAGACCTTGGAAGGAAGGCCATCACATTTGGTAAAGCAGAGGGACAGCGAAAAGGAGGAAGGCCCTCAATGAGATGGATTAACACAATGATTGCAACAATTGTGTGGATGGCAGGACCGACCAGGCAGTGTCTTGTGCACACACAGGGTCACTACGAGTTGGAACTGACTCAACAGAATCTAGCAACAGCATCATGCTTACTTACACAACTCTGTCAATATACTGGAAACCTCTGAGTTACACATTTTAAATGAGTAAATTATACGGAATATGAATTATATCTCAATTAAACTACCACAGATGCAATTTGATCTGCTTATGGTGTTTTTAAAACTGTCCTAAAAACATGAGTTTTTAGCTTCTAGTACTGGCAGAGCTTCCTAAACTTATATGGAACAATCATGGAAAACTTGCAACCCCCAGAGAGAGGGCAGTTTAATGTCAATGGTGTATGTCTTCACACAAAAGACACAGAGCACCAGAGGCTCTCATGTCTCCTTCCTTCTGCTGTGAGAAAATTGCCCTAAACATGCAGCTTGTGAACTGATAGACAAGTTACCTAGAAGCTGACTTTGATGGATCCTGAACAATTAGCTGGTCTTTCTAATGTTGCCCTGAGTTCTATCTGCCTTGGGGCCTTTGTACCTGCAGATCTCTGCATCTGAAGTGCTCAGACCAGGTCTCTGACTGACTGGGTCTTCATCAATCAAGTTTCCATACCACTGTCACCTTCTCAGGAATGACTTTTGTAGATCCTCTTGTTGTGGTTGTTGTTATTAGATGCTGTCGAGTCGGTGCCAACCAATAGTGACCTTATGCACAGCAGAGCAAAACACTGCCCAGTCCTAGGCCAACCTCACTATTGTTGCCATGCTTGAGTCCATCGATGCTGCCACTTAACCAATCCATCTCGTCGGGGTCTTCCTCTATTTTTCTGACCCTCCACCTTACCAAACATGATATCCTTCTCCAGCGACTGCTCCCTCCTGACAATATGTCCAAAGTATGAGAGACGAAGTTTGGCCATCTTGGCCTCCAAGGAGTACTCTGGCTGCACTTCTTCCAACAAACATCTGTTGGTTCTTTTGGCAGCCCATGACACTTTCAGTATTCTCCTCCAACACCATAACTCAAAGACATCAATTCCTCTACGGTCTTCCTTATTCACTGTCTAGCTTTTGCATGCATAGGAGGTTATTGAAAATACCATGGCTTGGGTCAGGTGCACCTTAGTCCTCAAGCTGACATCTTTGCTCTTCAACACTTTAAAAAGGTCTTGTGCAGCAGATTTGCCTAAATGCAATGTTGTTGTTGTTATGTGCCGTAGAGTCGGATCTGACTCATAGCAACCCTACACAGGGTTTCCGAGGCTATAAATCTTTACGGAAGCAGACCACCTCATCTTTCTCCCACGGAACCACTGGTAGTTTCGAACTGCTGACCTTGAGGCTCGCAGCCCGATTTGTAACCACTACGCTACCAATGCAATACGTCGTTTGATTTCTTGACTGCTGCTTCTGTGAGTGTTGATGGTTGATCCAAGAAGAATGAAATCCTTGACAACTTCCATCTTTTCTCCCTTGATAAGAATGTTATTTATTGGTCCAATGGTGAGGAATTTTGTTTTCTTTACATTGAGATGCAATCCATACCGAAGGCTGTGCTCTTTACTTTAAGTCCTCTTCACTTTCAGCAAGCAAGGTTGTATCATCTGCATATCGCAGGTTGGTAATGAGTCTTCCTCCAATCCTGATGCCACATTTTTCTTCATACAACCCAGCTTCTCGGATGATTTGCTCAGCATACAGGTTGAATAAGTGTGATGAAAGAATACAACCTTGCCACACACCTTTCTTAATTTTAAAACATTCAGTGTTCCCATGTTCTATTCAAACAACTGCCTCTTGGTCCAGGTACAGATTCCTCATGAGCACAATTAAGTGTTCTGGAATATTCATACTTGGCAGTGTTGTCCATTGCTTGTCATGATCCTCTTAGCTAGTGTAATTCTTCTTGACTGTCTTAGGTTGGGTTCAATGTCTTGCAAGACAGCTCAGGCATCATCTCAGCAGACACAGTTGGATTATGCGCATCACAGTGTGGGCAGAGGGGATAATGATTAATCAGCAGACCAAGATGGAATAATCTCTTCCGATGGGAGGAGTGGCTCTACTAGCAAGAGTAATTTGACAGGATTTAGTGACTCGGTGTCCTGAGCTTCCTGATTCTCTGCTATATGCCCCATCCCAAATTTCAGGATCCCATTTGTTCCCAAATAATGCCCTCATTTTAACATCAAATATCATTTGAGATTAGAAATTCAGTTGGCATTGTAATTCAGCCACTCTTAGGATAAGATTCTAGGTTTGGTTTTCAGCAATAAGAAATAAGACTTTATTTCAGGGCACAGGTAGAAACTTTGAGGTCTTTATGCATTGTTTGAACTGAAACTCCAAAACCTTAAGCTGATCTTTTTCCTTTACCACTTGGTCTACTGCAGTAGGACCGAACAAACTGCTTCCCAATACATCTCATCCTGACAAAGTTGCAGAAAAGTATTAGTATTAGACACATGATCACCCAGAGTCTCATTTGTCACCAATACTTGAATTATAGGTGGTGATATTTTGCATACTAACATTGTCACCTCATGCCATGATTAGTAGCACTCTCTTAGAAGCAAAGTTATCAATGCTATTAAAAACTACTAAGACTTGATAACTAATTTAGGAAACCCATCCTTAAGATTTTGTTTTTCTAGAACCACTCCCAGTAACAAATGAATTAGTCTGGGTTCTCTTAAGAAGCAAAACCAGTGAAGCTGATATATACGTATATGGAAAGAGAGGTTGATAGTAAGGAAATGGCTCACTCAGTTATAGAGGTGGGCAAAACCAAGTCAGTGGGCTGTATGTCAAGCTGGAGGCTTAGGACTCACGTAGCTGCAGGAACTGATGAACTTCAGACAGAAGGCAGGCAGGCAGGCAGGCAAGTATGACAGGCAGGGAGGTCTGGCAGGTAAGAAGGCAAGCTGCTGACAACTTCCAGGATCAGTAGGCAATAGAGCAGGCCACTGGCTCAAGTCCAAAGAACCAGAGATCAGAGGACAAACCAGATGCAAAATTTAAATCCATCAGAGAGCAAGTTTGCCTGATTGTCCAACATACTGGAAGCAGGCCACACCTCTGTGGAAACTTCCTCTCAGCCGACTGACCACTTGTAGCAAATCTTATCATCAAATTGATTACATTATACCAACTCTCATCATGAGAGATAACTACATTTCAACTGCCAAACCACTGAGAATCCTGACCCAGTCAAGTTGACACAAAACCTCAACTATCACACCCACATAAACCCTCTCTTACATTGCTCAGTTTTACTTTCCCCACAACACTTAGTACTACCTGAAAGTCTCATATGTTTATCAGGTGGTTGTCTGCCTCCCCAACTAGAAAATAACTTCTATGAGGACAGGAAGTCTGCCTGCCTTGGTCTCCTGTATATATTTGTACGTACAGTGCTATCAGATAGGCAGCGAGTTTTTGATATTTAGTGAGTCAATGATGTTCATGGTGCAAGTCATAATCACCTTCTAAAAATAACACCCAAAGGCCAGCCTCTGTACCTGGAGATTATATCTCATATAGGCATCCAGGAATGCTGATGCTCCAAAAACAAACTGAAACCACCTCTGATTTGAAAGAAGAAACAGCTTAGACTAGAAACTCTGTTTGCAACCCTCATCTCTCATGTTCTCCTACTAATCTTCCCTTGCCTGGTCCGAGGTCAGATGGTGGTACACTCTCAGGGACCTTTCCTGCAGTTTATAAATAAGTCTGGGCTCATTGCTGATCTCAGACTGGCCTACATGGCAACCTGACCTCAGCTGGTAGGACTGCTCCTCCTAGTAAGGTCAGCAGACAGCAGCCCTGCAGAAAACCACCACACCTTTAAGATCCTCTTTCAAACGTGACCCTGAGTCTCCATCGAAACTGTTCATCCCTATCATGCTCACTGCTTCCTTCCAGACTTAAGACTTGTCCATTCTTACTCTGAATGGGTATCTATTTAGTTTATTTTTCTGTTAAGTAATTTTGTTCAAGTGCACACTGAAGTGTAAGACCATTTACAACCCATTAATGAATGAGTCATTAACGCTTCATAAACTAAAGTGATGTCACACTAAAGATATCATGAAGCCCAAGTAAACAGAACAACTACCTATATATCACTTGTGAGTTCTTCTCAAAATGGCATTTGAGATTATTTCAATTATTAAAAAGTTCACATAAAAATATTTTTATGTACACAGCTTTAGTTTCCTTGTCTACTGAATGCAGAACCGTGAATTCAGATGTACATGGTCTGGCTTGATAACACAAAACAATGGAAGTCAAAGACAAGAGAATGCGTATGCTGTTTTATGGTGGCCTGACTATGAGACAAAAGAGTTGCCTGTAAGGTGGGTATACCACACATGGCCAGACTTTATGACACATTTAGAGTAGAAGCAATATTGAATCCGCAAGTGTAGGACTGAGATGCCTCAACGTGCTACAACTGCTCACCTTCCTGATGAGGAACCGTTGAGATGATTGGCCTCTCTGTTAGGATAAAGGGCAGAATGGGGATTTAAGGCAGATGTTTCCAGTTGAGGGGGTTCTTAGTTCTCTCACTCCCTAGTTGCATCATGAATGCTCTGTGCACACCTGGCTATATTACTTAATTCCTCTGAGTCGGGATCGCTCATGTGAAATTGTTGTTCGGTTACGACTCATAGTAACCCTCTGCACAACAGAATGAAACACTGCCCAGTCCTGCATCCTCCTCACAATAGTTATTGTGATTGAGTCCACTGTCAATCCATCTCCTGGGGGCCTTCTTCATTTTCATTGACCCTCCACTTTTCCCAGCATGATGTCCTTTTTCAAGGACTGGACCCTGTCAACAACATGTCCAAAGTACGAGAGACAATGTCTCGGCATCCTCGCATCTAAGGAACATTCTGGATATACTTCTTTCAAAATAGATTTGTTGGAGGGCCCAAGCGTTGTTGACCGTCCAAACCATAGGCTCTGAGGATCAGACTCTAGCCACCTAGTAGACATAGCAAACTGTCCCTAATCTGATTATTCAGTAATGCTTGTTAGTAATCTCATACATGAGCCCTGGATATCCACAGACAAATGT
>NW_006408538.1:328715-330776 GCF_000296735.1 Chrysochloris asiatica
ACCATAATTCAAAGGCATTGGTTTTTCTAAGGTCTTTCTTATTCACTGTCCAACTTGCTCATTTATATGAGGCAATTGAAAATACCATGACTTGGGTCAGGTACTCCTCACTTCTCAGAGTGACACCTTTGCACTTTAACACTTTGTTATTGTTGTTTCTAGGTGCTGTCGACTTAGTTCCAACTCACAGTGACCCTATGCCTCATCCTCTGTCATCCTCACAAACATCATTAGAGTTGAGCCCATTGCAGCAGCCAGCCTGTCAATTCATCTAGTTGCGGGTTTTCCTTGTTAATATAATCGGCCCTGTGCTTTAGCAAGCATGATGTCCTTCTCTAGGGACTGGTCCCTCCTGATAATATGTCCAAAGTATTAGAGACAAAGACTTGCCATCCTGGCTTCTATGGAGCATTCTGGCTGTACTTCTTCCAGCAGAGATTTGTTAGTACTTCTAGAAGCCCATAAATCAAATGCATCAATTCTTTTAGGGTCTTCCTTATTCGTTACTAGACATATGCGTATGTTGTGGTTGTTGTTAAGTGCCATTGAGTTGGCTCCAACTCACAGCAACCCTATATAGGTTTTCCAAGGAGCAGCTGGTGAGCTTGAACCATCAATCTTGTGGTTCAAACGACCTTGCAGTCTAGTGTATTAACCTAAAGGACCACACCAGGACTCTTCTTCAATTTCATAATCACTGGCTTTAGTGATTGGTGCATAAATGTGAATAATAGTATTAACGTGTCTTCCTTGTGTTGTTGGTAAAAGCCATCCAGTTGGTTCCAACTCATAGAGATCCTATATAGGGTTTCTGAGGAGTGGTTAGTGGGTTTGAACCACCAACCTTGTACTGAGCAATCCAGTGCTTAACCTATAGCATATTAGTCTATCACACATAGCATTGTACTTCAAAATTGATCTTGAAATGATTTTTTTGATGATGAATGTGATGCCATTCCTCTTTAATTTGTCATTCCTGGGATAGTAAACCATATGATTGTCAGATTAAAAATAGCCAATACGAGTCCATTTCTACTCCCTAATGCCTAGGATATTGATCTTTATGGGTTCCATTTTATATTTGATGTTCCAATTATTTATAGATGTGTGCAGCTGTTGCTTCTCATTTTGAGTTGTGCCCCATCGGCAAATGAAGAGTCCTGAAAGCTTTACTTTACTCTCAGCATTAAGTTCAACTCAAGTTGGAGGAGGCAGCTCTTCCCCAGTCGTATTGTGAGTGACTTCTAACCTGTGAGCCTTATCTTTCCGCATTATATCTGATGGTTTTCTGCTGCTATTCATGAAGTTTTCAGTGGCTAACTATTCAGAAGTACTTTGCCTCTTCTCCCTGTTGTTGTTGTTGTTAAATGCTGTCGAATTGGGTCTGACTCATAGCGACCCTGTATAAGGTTTCCAAGGAGCAGTGGTGGGTTTGAACTGCTGACCTTATGGTTCACAGTCCAGTGCTGATCCATAGCACCCCTGCTGTTGTCAAGTACCATTGACTCAGTTCCAACCCACAGTGACATATAGTGTTTCTAAGGAAACAGCTGGTAAGCGCTACCACCAACCTTGCAGTTCAAAGAGACTTTGCAGTCCAGCGCATTAACCCACACCAGGACTCCATAGCACCCCTGTTGTTGTTAAGTGTCTTCAAGTCGCTTTTGACCTATAGTGACCCTGTAAAGGGTTTCCAAGGAGCAGCTGGTGAGCTTGAACTGCAGGTCTTGTGGTCTAAACCGACTGTGCAGTCGAGCACATTAACCCACAGTGACACACCAGGACTCCTACTTGGTCTTAATTTGTAATCTCAGCTGAAACCTGTCCACCGTGAGTGACACTGATGGTATTTAAAATAGAAGTGACATAGCTTCCAGTATCACAGCAACAAAGAAGCCACCATAATACAACAAACTGACAGACAAGTGATGGTCAGACCTGTTGTTGTTGTTGTTGTAAAGTGCTATCAAGTCAGTTCCAACTCATAGGGACTCTGTATAGAATTTCTGAGGCTGTGAATCTTTGTGGGAGCAAAAAACTTCATCTTTTTTTGTTTTTTTT
>NW_006408538.1:331435-341060 GCF_000296735.1 Chrysochloris asiatica
GGAACCCACAGAATAGGAAAAAATATTTTGCAATGACACATCAGACAAGGAACTTATTTCTAAAATATATAGGAAACTACAACACCTCTACAAGAAAAAGACAAATAACCCAATTTAAAAGTAGGTACAGGACATAAACAGACACTTCACCAAGGAGGAGATCCAGGCAGCCAACAAACATATGAAGAAATATTCATGATCACTAGCCATTAGAGATATGCAAATCAAAACAACAATGAGATATCATCTCACATCAGCAACAAAAACAAAGATCAAAACAGTAGAGGACAATAAATGCTGGCGGGGATGTGGAGAGACTGGGATGCTCCTGCATTGCTGGTGGGATTGCAAAATGGTCCAACCTCTCTGGAAGGCATTATGGCACTTCCTCAGAAGGTTGGAAATAGAAATACCTTATGATCCAGCAATTACTCTACTTGGTATTTACCCTCAAGAAATAAGAGCCAAAACACGAGTAGATATATGCACATCAATGTTCATAGCAGCACTATGTAAATAGCAAAAACATGGAGACAGCCAAAGTGCCCATCAACTGAAGAACGGATAAACAAACTGTGGTACATACACACAATGGAATAGTATGCTACCTTGAAAAATACAGGGAGGCTGCAAGCCACCACATAACATGGATGAAACTTGAGGACTTTATATTGAGTGAAATTCATCAGTCACAAAAGGAGAAATACTGCATAGGACCACTACCGTAAAAGACTAAGAAAAAGAACCCATACTTAAGGGGGGTGGATTCTTTGCTGGTTGCTGGGATGTGAAATGTAGGGTGAAGGGAGGGAAGGGAAGGTGGCACACAGGATACAGAATAGACACAGGATAGTTTAGGTGCTAGGGAGGGGGGCAATATATAAAAAGGGGAGGGGAATGGAAGAGCAAAGGGGACGGGAGAACAATTAGGCAGGTTTGCATGGGCTAAGTGGGACAGAAGTAAAGAATGATGTATGCACAACCTCTGAACAACAGGGCTCTGGGATACAAGGATTGAGACATGGTTTGAATGGGGAAAAGGGGGGAAATAATGTTAAGATGCTTGGCTGTCTTATAAATTTTGGTTTCCCTGGCATACCATTATAAAATAGACAGTTGAGGAGGAGAGAAAGGAAAAGCCAGAAATATCACCATAGAAAGCTTGTAAGTCCGTATTCTGCCTATAACTGATTGGAATACCTAAAATGGGGCTACAGTGTGCCCAGTGAAGGAGGCTTCCTGTGGAGCATCTGCATTACATACAACCTTAGGTGGAATCCTGAACAGCATCCAGAATCTTCAGAGGAGGGAAATTTCCACTTAAAAGGACAAACGGACAAGCCTGAAGCAGCTAGAAGAACAGAAGATAACTTCTTAGAAGAAAGACCGACAGAAAAAATACAAAACAATATAGGCAGACCTACTGATTACTGCAAGAACAAGCAAGTTGCTCACCCAGGAGACATCAAGGCAAGTTGTCAGGTCCCCTCAGAGCAAACCTCCTTTCAAGACTAAGACTCAGTGGGAATACACGCTCTGATTGGTGACCACGTTCTTCACCAATAAGGGGAAGTGAGAGAAAACAACAATGAAGCTGCGAGCTAAGCCCTACAACATTTAATAGACTCCTGTAAACCCGGGTGGAGACCCGGTTGGCCAGCAGAGTGGCAAGAGTCAGTGACATAGCCACAGAGGACTAGAGTGGAAAATGAAGCATCCAGCTGATAAGAAGAGAGGGCATATGCACAAGAACACCCACACTTGTAGATAATACCACTTGATCTGGCTTCAGTGTCTGGACGATCAGAGTTCAACTAAGAAGAAGAAAGAAGAGGGAAAAAAAGAATAATCTGATACAATTTGATGAACTTGACCTACACTTATGGATGCAAGTAGCTCAAAAGAGGGAACAAATCTTTATAGCAAGGACCATCCCCGCCTCCTCCATACACAGAGTATACAGGGATGGGCAACTTGGACACTGGCTACCCAAAATGGGGGGGCTTCAACGGTGAGAAGTGACAAGAGGGAACCTAGATCCAGAGGGTGTGAAGCAAGGTAGAATCTCCACTGAGTAGTATCCAAACTGTCTAGACGGGGCTGATGAAAGGAATTGTGGAGAGGTCTCTTGTGATACATTAGTGAATAATTGTTATCAGGACTGATTGTGAGGGTTGGAAATGTAAAGATAGACATTTTGTAGCAAGAAGGGGAGTGATTAACGTTTCAATCTAGGAGCAGAGGTCCCTGGGACCATCAAGGGAGAAGAGCAGAAAGTGGGACCCTACCCAGAGAAGCAGTCATGCCAGAGATGGAGGCAAAGACAATGACGTGGAGAGATGAAACAGCTGGGGACTTTAGACCCAGAGAGAGAGAGGGGCTGTATGCTGACAACCGGGGGGCAGGCTTGTAGGGTATAACATTTGGTTGGTTGATGATGCATGAAGGGGATTGTAACCATGGCAATGGAATGATAAATGATAGGATCAGTGTAAAACTAATGTTCTTCCATGTAAACTATCACATAATTCACAATAAAACATTAAAAAAGAAAAAATGAAGTCTGACAACTTCAATCTTTTTTCCATTTATCATGATGCTATTTATAGGTCCAGTGGTAAAGATTTCTGTTTTCTTTACATTGAGGTGCAACCCATATTGAAGGCTGTGGCCTTTGATCTTCTTCAGCATTTTAGGTCCTCTCCACTTTTAGCAAGTTATACTAAGAACAACAAAGTTGTATCATCTGTATATCACGGGTTGTTAATGAGCCTTACTCCAATCCTGATTCTATGTTCTTCTTCATACAATCCAGCTTCTTGGATTATTTGCACAGCATACAGATTGAATAAGTATGGTGAAAGAATGCAACCCTGATACACATGTTTCCTGATTTTAAACCATTGGGTATTTGCTTGTTCTGTTTTCATAACTACCTCTTGGTCTATGTTCCGGTTACCCATGTACATGATTAAGTGCTCCAGAATACTCATTTTCTGCAATGTTGTCCATAGCTTTTTCATGATCCATATATATTATCAGGAGAGACCAGTTCCTGGAGAGGGACATCATACTTGGTAAAGTGGAAGGACAATGAAAAAGAGGGAGACCCCCAACAAGGTGGATTGGCATAGGGGCAGCAACAATGAGCTCAAGCGTAGCAGCAATTGTGAGGACGGTGCAGAACCAGGTGATGTATCATTTTGTTGCGAATCAAGTCGTTGTAAGTTGAAACCGATTGAACGGCACTTAACAACAGCAATTATGAGATAAAAAGGCAAGTCCCAAAATGTGCACATTTTTGCACCTGCTCGCATAGTTGCAGCTGTAGCCCCACAAATTTCCTTTTCTTTTTTTACAATAGCCCTTTTGCCAGATGCATTTCTCTTGAACTAGCTGGTAACCCGGAACTGCAAGCAATTCAACTTCTCCCTTGTCACCTCATGACTTTTCTCTGTTTCTTGGGAGCATTTCCAGTAGCACTAGTGGCACTTTGTATGCTCCCATGAAATTATTCAAGGTTTACAGTATTTCAGTGAACACATGAAAAATATTTGAGAACCACAGAGATCATTTTCCACTGTCATAAGCAATTTACTGGACAGACCATGGGCTCACCCAGAGAGGATTAGAATCACAAGGTGTCTGAGTGGATATTGTCAATGCTTGATCTCCTGACAGTAGCAGCAGGAGGTGACTATGAAATGAGTACATTGGTACAGTAGGTGCCACTATTAATTTTATGCAGTTATGATTTAATACTACATCTGTATGTTTGCTTACATTTCTCTCCATAGTGAAAGACACCATGGAAGGTCTGTTTAAGTGTAGGCATACTTTTTGTTTAGTTTTAGCTTTACAAAATGAATTTGTGCATATTTTATAAAATACTGCTGTTGATGTCAAGTGCCGTCCCTTCAGTTACCCCTCATAGCATCCCCAGTATAGGATTTCTGATGAGCAGCTGGTGGATTTGAAATGCCAGCTTTGCAGTTAACAGTCCAGTGCTCATCCTACAGCACCATACCAAGGAAATGATGAAATGAGTAAAACAGACTAGCATCTGCATCTACAAGGGGTTTCAAAACTTCACTATCTTTTAATTCCATTTTCCACAAACTTGTTGAAATGCTCTTATATTGTATGTGTTCATAACATACCTCCCTTTTGCTTATTTTTTTTTACATTTCTAGGCTATATGGTTTGTCTGTGAGGTGTTTCCATTTGTCATACACCTCCATTATATATATTGGGGGAAAAAATTCCATGTATATGTAGACACGTGCCTTTCAAACCTGTGTCATTCAAAGGTCAACTGTACATTGTGGGGGGGGGGGAATTAGGATTTTCTATTACAGTAATGTTCAGTTTGTCTCTATTTGGTTTATGGTTAAATATACAACATCCCTGGAGGGTTAAGTAAGAGTCGGTTAAGTAATGTGTCTCAAAGGTCCCAGATTCCTTTCACACTTCATTAGTTTGCATTTGACATCTTGCATTAATGATTGGGCCAAATCTGAGAAGCAGCTCATCACATGAAAGAGAGAGACATTTGTTTAGCTTGTGTCTGATGTAAAAACTCAAAAACAGTCTAAAGGAGAGCGAGATGTTTGTTTTTAAACAGCTTAAAAAGCAGAAGTTGAACGGTTATATTTTAACACTCACTGTCAAAAAATGAAGGAATTAAAGGTACGAGAAGAATGAATTGTTAATGTGGACATGAGAATGGGGCAAACTTGGTCTTTCTGAGAAATATTTTTTTAATATATTAGGACTAAGAAAATAAGCAGGGCCAACACTAAAATGGCTCTAGGACTCTTAATAAAATATAGTGTAAGCATTGTTGTAGGGAAAAAGTTGAGCTTTTTATCTCACTCGTGTTATTAAAACAAACTGTTGCCAAGTCAATTCTAAGCGACCCCATCTGCGTCAGAGTAAAGCTGTGCTCTGTAGAGTTTTCAGTGGTTGATTTTACAGAAGTAAATTGCTAGGTCTTTTTTCCCAAGGGACTCTTACTTCCAACCTTTCACTTACCAGTCTAGTTTGTTAACTATTTGCACCCCCAGTACCTACTATTTGTCTTCTTAACATATCATTATTTACCTTTGGAGGCAACATGGTACTACAGATTGTGAAAGCTCAAGACGTGGTTCTGCCACTTCCTAGTTTTGGCCTAGAGCTTGCATAATTCCTCCAGGTTTCAGTTTCTTCATCTGTAAAATGGGGACAAAAAACACCTGCCTGTTAGGATTAATTTGAGTTTTACATTGAACAATATACTATGAACATTAGTACTAGAAGAAAATAAATACAGGTAACACCCTGTTTTCTGTTCTGTTTTTCTAAAAGAATCTCTTAAATTCTTGGGTTTTTTTCCCCTCTCTCCTGTTGTCTCCTAGCTTTGGGTCCAAGTAGAAAAGAAGGCAGCTTTCTGTGTTCTCATTTGTTTATCCATTCACTGTTTTTTTAGCCCCTCCCTTGAACAAGCCCTGTTGCTACCATGGATGGGAAATGCCTGCAGAAGATGAATGCTCTCAGAAAAAGGCAGAAGGCGAGGAGAAGAGAAGTGAGAAGGTACTACCAGGGCCAAGTTGGAGGCCACAGTACCTTGTAGGAGTTAGAGGTACAGTCTGGGACAAGTGACATCAGCTCTGAGTGTCTCTGATTTCTCATCCCTAAAACTGAGATATTACTGTTGGATGGTAGTGTCTATTGGAGGGCAACACTACTCACTTAGAGGATATTGCACATATATCAGAGTTTGGTTACTGGCAGTTAACTCTACAAAGGTCTATCTGCTAAGTACCCTTCCATGTATCTTCTAAGTATTTCTACTCTAAACTCTAAGTTTTTGTTAATTGAAACATTTCTCGCTTATTTAATTGCTCAGGGTTTAGAAAAGCAATCTAGTTACAAACAGATGAAATATGTATGTAAAAGACTGGATATAAACTATTATATTGTATGTAAGGAGTCTACACTTGACACTGTAGGTTAGTTTGTTCACAAGAGAACCATACAAAATGTTTCACCTTCTTAAAAGATGATTTAATTTATAATCTGCCCCATAAATTTTGGTTAATCTACCAAATAATAAACATGTTAAACATAAATTAAAAAAAATGTATGTATCACTGTTGTAGACTTTTTAGAAGAAAAAAAATTTACTTCAGTTTATGTGAATGTTTGATAAACCAAAAATTGTTTTTATTGTTGTCCTGCCCACTGGCTTACAGAATAGAGATGTTTCCAATTAAAATTACTCACATTAAAATGGAAATTTTTATTCAGTGGTCTTCAATATGAAATGCACAAGTATTATAAAGGAAGACAGCTTTCTAAGAAGTAATAACAACATACATAATAGACATTAAGTCAACAAATATAACAAATAAAATTTTTAGAAGTTTCCCCACAATTTCATCTTCCAGACTTTTGGGAGTAGTGGTAGAAATTAATATCCAGTTTTTACACGTCATATCCAGAATGCTTCTCCCTATAACAAAAAAGAGAAAAGTATTTCCAAGTAAGCACACTTGTAATTGGATTATTTCAACTTAGTCTAATATTTATAAAGAAATAGTGGCAAAGAAAAATCTTTCAGGGGAGAAGTCTTTACTAATCTGTCATCTGTGATTCTAACATAAAGCACTTCAAAGAAGTGGGAATCATATTTTAGTATTGTTCCCATTCATTTGGAATGCTTTACGTTATAATTACAGAATTTTGTATATGCTGAACTTGACTTTCTTTCTAAAGGAAGCAGCTCAAGAAACTGTCATAATTCCCAATCTCTTACCATGTCATCAGTAATTAGTTTATTTATGAAGTCTTATCGGCAAAATCCTGGTATGGCACTGTGGGTTAATGCACCAGACTTCAAAGCCGTTTGAACTGCAAGGTTGCTGGTTCAAGCTCACCAGATGCTTCACGGAAACACTATATAAGGTAGCTATGGGTTGGAATCGACTAGACAGCACTTAACAACATCTGCAAAGTCATTTACGATAGGTTTTGTTTTGGTGAGTTTTTTTTGCACCAGTTAAACAGCCATTTCTCCAGCCTGTCCAGATGGTATTAAAAGGAAACAATAACTTAAAAACAGGGGGGTTGGGGGGAGATTGGATAATGATTTAAAAATAATAATAATAAACAAGGGGTCTTTTGCTATTTCCTTGATCTTTCATGGTGATCCCCTGTTTCATGTTTTGACCTCTTACTAAGACATCAGCCATTTAGTTTCCTCCATATCTCTCTCTGTGTTAATGAAACAGTTGTGTTTGTTTTTTAAGGGCTGGTATTTAAAAAGGCATTAATTCATGATATGTTTCCCACTTTGCTGCGACATTTTACTGAATGGCCTGTTGGAACATTTAAACCCATTTTGAGCCCCTTTGACAGGAATGTTGCTCAGTGCTGT
This sequence comes from Chrysochloris asiatica, assembly GCF_000296735.1. Lineage (NCBI taxonomy): Eukaryota > Metazoa > Chordata > Mammalia > Afrosoricida > Chrysochloridae > Chrysochloris > Chrysochloris asiatica. Next base: position 338,856 of record NW_006408538.1, read on the forward strand.
CCAGCCTGTTCCAACTCTTAGTGACCCTGTATAGAGTTTCTGAGTAGTGGTTGGTGGGTTTGAACCTCAAGCCTTGTCGCTAGCAGTCCAGTGCTTATCCTACAGCATCACAGCAGGGTTTGTAAGAACACTAAATCTAGAAATGTTCAAACTCTGACACCAAAGCTCCTTTTGTATTATACACATTCAACTTAAAATGAACTCCAAAAAGCATAAAAGAGGGAAGATTTCAGTAGAAAAATATTTTCTCTGCTAGGCTCACTTAGGCGTCCTGGTGTGGCACTGCAGGTAAGCACTGGACTGCTAACCACAAAGTCAGCAGTTCAAACACACCAGTCGCTTCTTGGAAACCCTATACAGGGTCACTATGAGTCAAAACTGACTCAACAGCACTCAACAACAACAACAACAACAAATGCTCACTCAGACACCAAAAAGGCAAGTTTAAATGTAACAGAGAGAAGGAGACATGAATTATTCCAGTGACTTCCCACTTCTAGCAATCCTGAATAGTTTCTGTAATAAGATGCCCATTCCTATAAAAGATAATGATTTTCCCTGATTAATGCAGTCATCATTGGCAAAATAAAAATCTAGAACTTTCCTTAGATTCAATTATTCCTTTTGCTGGTTTCAGAAACAAAGGGCAAGAATAATATATGGGTTTGCCAGTGGCTTTCCTTTCCTTTCAAATTACAACTGCTAAATAGCCTTAAGCATTCCTAATCCCCAAGAATAAAAAGGCTGAAGTCCCTGTAGACTCAACTTCCAACTTGCATTTCTTAACCATGCTATACTACGTACTCTCAACTCTCTCCAGAAATGGTAAGAAAAACTAGAATGAGAAGTAGAGGAGAGAGAAGAGAATCGTAAGGATTGAAGAGGGAGGAGAGACCCATTGCTCACCTGATTTCCTCCCAGCTAGTGGTAGATAACACTGTGTCTTGCTTTTCTTTCCCTCTGATCTTGCTAAAAGAAAATGCACTCAGCACAGATGTCTCTTAGCAACTTTGGCTCCTGTGTCAAAGCACATTAAAAGGTTTTATTGGGTGGTAAGGTAGTGTAGAAGTGAGGGGCAGAAAGCCTGCATGAGAAACCCTAAAGTTATTCTCAAAGGAATAAAGAAGGGATGTCAAAAAGTGGGATTTAATTTCAACTACAGAATTTCACAACTAAAAACTGAACCTTAACAGAAAGATCAAGCTAAATTCCAGGATTTTTCTGGTAGGGCAAACTTTCAATTCTTCTAAAAATACAAGTCCCTAAAAATCCTTCCAGATAAATTTGCTTGAATATCTTCCATGACAAAACAACAGCAATATCAAAAACCTATCTATGTTATGTATTTCTGAGTGTTCAAAAACCTATCTATGTTATGTATTTCTGAGTGTTTAGGTGTACATTAAAAAAAGAAGAAGAAGAAGGAATGGAAACAAATATTGTGAATGATGATGCATGGAGGGGATTATAATCATTACAATGAAATGAAATACGATATGATGAGGGCAAAACCCATGTTCTCCCATGTAAACTATCACTCAATCCATAAAAAAAACTTAAAAAAAAAAAAAAAACGCAACTTATCTATGTAACAGATCATAACTCATATACGGTTGTGTGGGTTAGGTGTTGGCAGTTCAAGCCCATCACCCACTCCACAGGCAAAAGACAAGACTGTCCTCTCCAATGAAGATTTAGTCTTGTAAATCCTATACAGAATCATTAAGATTTACAGTCTTAGAAACCCTATACAGGGTTGCTCAGAGTTGGAATCTACTCATTGGCAGTGGGTTTGGTTTTGGTTTTATATACGTTAAGATTTTGTGTCACTTTTATGAATACAATTTTAAATGGAGAAAGAAATAAAATTTAGTACCAAAGACCAGGCTATATGAAATATGACTCCTATACCTTTAACAAAGGAGCTCTGGTAGCATAGTGGTTAAAAGTGGGGCTGCTAACCTCAAGAATCAACCAGCTGTTCTACATGAGAAAGATGGGGCGTTCTGCTCCGGTAAAGATTTACAGCCTTGGAAACTTTATACAGGGTCGCTATGAGTCGGAACTGACTCCACTGACACATAACCTCCAACCCCACCCCACATCCCTTTAGCAATGTAAATCCCTTTCTGGTCATCTATGTTAGTGACATTACTTTAAATATTAAAAAATTACGCTCAAAGGTGTTCATTTTTAGTCTACCTG
>NW_006408538.1:342651-344359 GCF_000296735.1 Chrysochloris asiatica
AAAAGCCAGGATAGTGGTGACTTCAGGAAGAAAGATCAGGAGAGGGATAAGGGGAAACATCTAGCAGCGTTTCATTTCTTGCTTGGGAGGTGTTTACACGGGTAATCACTGTAACTATATGTTAAATTATTCATAAAAGCCTGATGTGTGTTTCTGTATGCATGTTAGACTACAGGAATAGAAACATTTTGAAATAAAACATACAGAGTAGAAGACCAGAGGGAAATACATATTCCTACAAAGGCCAGTGTTCACAGAGGTTGGGTTTGAGTGGAAAGACTACAGGTGTCTTTTATTTTTCCCTTGCTTTATCCATGTCTCACATTTTTTATTTAAAAAGATGTTACTTATACAACTTTAGAAGAAAAAAAAAAAAAAAACTCCCATCACTGTTTGTGTCCTTCCCTCTCCATATACGTAAAAGCAATTTATACTGATTTTGTTTTCATCAAACCTAGCATTTTAACATATTTGAATTCAAGAAAAAATGGGAACATTTTAACCAAAATATACAAGTGATCTGATTAAGAAGAATTCTGTTTTATTTGCTTACGAACATGTTCTTGTCTCATTCAAACTACTCTTGAAAAACAGGAACCTGGTTGCTTCCTGTTTAGTTCTTCCCCTTGACGTTTGATCCGTTTCTTGATATAAGCCATTAGAAGGCTATGATTTGTCTCCTCGCAACTTTACTAATACACCCAGATTTTACTGTGGGTTAACGTGCCACACTACTTTGACTTGTATTTTGATAATTAGTTCTTCTATATTAAGCTAGGATCTAGGCAAAAAAAAATGCTCATTTTTTTTTTTTTAATTAAGGAACATTCTTTGGGGTGTGGGATTATTTAATAACAGCAATTTTCAGAGGGGAAAAATTCCCTGGTGTTTCATTAACTGATGAAACATGCACCAGAAATGAAAATAAATTTCAATCAAGTAAGGACACTGTTCTCGAAGTATGCTAGAGCATATAGAGTATGACGATCTGAACCCCTTGGTCTTGTCTTGCATGTGGTATCTTAAATACCTTATCATATTTAACAAAGCCAAAATGATATGCCCTCAATTTCTGATATATGGTTTGCTAAATTATTTTAAAGAAGCCCTACTGGTGGTGGTATGCAGTGGAGTCGGTTCCGACCCACAACGACCCTGCACCGGGTTTCCGAGGCTGTAAATCTTTACGGGAGCAGAGAGCCTCATCTTTCTCCTGCAGAACTGCTGGTAGTTTCGAACTGCTGACCTTGAGGTTAGCAGCCCAATGGATTAGGTGCTGGGCTGCTAACTGCAAGGTCAGTAGTTCTAGAACAGGTGATTAGACTTGTTTCTTGTCCTTGTTTCCATCAGCAAGGCACTCAGAATCCATCTATTATTTGATTGAACGTGGTACTGAAAATAGAAAGGGTATTCTCTTATCTAGGTTTTTTAAACTTGTCTTATTTGCCACCCCCACCCCCTCTTGACTGCATCAAAATTTAAGACCACATAACAATTGTTTACTGGATAGTTGAACCGTGCTAGCTCAGAAAGTAAGTTGTTGAGTGTCCTTGAGTCTCTTCTGAATCATGGCAACCCTGTAGAGTGTTTCTGAGGAGTGGTTGGTGAGTTTGAACCACCAACCTTGTGATTCAAAACAACCTTGCGGTCCACATTACTGTAAAAGACTAAGAAAAAGAACCCAAACTAAAAGGGGGTGGATTCTTTG
>NW_006408538.1:345924-368906 GCF_000296735.1 Chrysochloris asiatica
CAGAGGGCATGGAGGAAGGTAAAATCTCCACTGAGTAGTATCCAATCTGTCTAGGTGGGGTTGATGAAAGGAAATGAGGATAGGTCTCTTGTGATACAATAGTGAATAACTGTTATCAGGACTGATTGTGAGGGCTGGAAATGTAAAGGTAGACATTTTATAGCAAGGAGGGGAGTGATTAACTTTGCAGTCTAGGAGCGGAGGTCCCTGGAACCATCAAGGGAGAAGAGCGGAGAACGGAACCCTACCCAGAGAAGCAGCGATGCCAGAGATGGAGGCAGAGACGATGATGTGGAGAGATGGAGCAGCTGGGGACTTTAGACACAGAGAGGGAGAGGGGCTGATGACAGGGGGCAGGCTTTGTAGGGTATACCCTTTGGTTGGTTGATGATGCATGGAGAGGACTGTAACCATGGCAATGAAATGATATACGATAGGATGAATGTAAAACTAATGTTCTCCCATGTAAACTATCACAGAATTCACAATAAAACATTAAAAAACAACAACAACAACAACAACAACAAAACAACCTTGTGGTCCAGTGCTTTATCCCACAGTATCACACCAGGGTTTCTGAAATCTTTGCTGAAGCATACAGCCTCATCTTTCTCTCACAGAGTAGTTGGTGGGCTCAAACCACTAACTTTGTGGTTCATAGTCCAGTGCTTCTCCTACAGAGCCACCACACTCCCCAGAAAGTAAGTTAGCCAAATGGCAAGTAGTACCCACTCTGAGACCTGGGCCTCACTGTGTTCTCTAGTCTTCTGTCTGCAATGAGCTCCTAAGCCCTTGCCTTAACCTTCACCATCTTGTTTGTATATAAAACAGTGTTCCTCAATCAACTCTCTGATTGCTGGCACAGGAAGGGTAGATTTGTTAAATGACTTGGTCCCCTGGCCAAAAAAACAAAACAAAATATATATATATATATAAAGGGATTACTGATACTAAGACTTCACCCTTTTCTCAATTTCTCTCACCCTTGATTATTTTGCCTTATTTGGTGTGGATCTCAGTCAAGACAAAGAACAGAACATACTTTATAAAGTCTCTTTTTTCATCAAAAGAAAAACACTTTTCATTGGATCCAAGTTTATAGTCTTAAACGCATGAGTCTCATTTCAAAAACATTTTCTTTTTTAACAAGAATTTGGTAATCCTACTCCTTGTTTCTAACAGTATCTTACCAGTCAAGATAATATTGAGAGAAGATCCCTAGAGAAAGACGTTGAAAAATAAGACATAATCTATCCATTCTTATTTAATTGGTGTATTGTTGTAGGCTGCTGTAGAATCTGCAAGACTCATGGCGACCCAGGCACAGCGAATCCAAACACTGCCCAGTCCTGCACCATCCCCTTGACTGATTAGAGCTATTGTGATCCATAGGGTCTTCATTGGTTAGTGTTTGGAAGTAGATCAACTGGCTTTATTTCGTAGTCTACCTTAGTCTGGAAGCACTGTTGAAACCTGTTCAACATCATGACAACACACAAACCTCCACTGAGAGGTGGGTGGTGACTGCACTGAAGTTCATTGGCTGGGATTCAAACCCATGTTTCTGGCATGAAAGGTGAGAATTCCACCACTACATCATCAGTGTTCCCTTTTGCTTAATTGTTATTGTTAAGTGCCATCGAGTCGGGTCTGACTCATAGCCATCCTGCATAGGGTTTCCAAGGCTGGTGTTTTGTTTTGTTTTTAACTGACCAGAAAAGTGATGACAATAGAGATGGTGGTGGAGATGGCATAGAGAGACAGAACAGCAGTAGACAATAAGCCCATGGACTGAGAATAGCAGCAAGCCTGTGGACAGGAGGTTGGCTTGCAAAATGTGGCCTTTGAACATTTCAACAAATATCTATTTACAATGTGGTAGGTGTACACACACACAAAAAAGGTAATAAAGGTAAATACTGTTGGCTAAGAGTGCATGGAGGGTACTGTAATCATTACAGTGATCTGTTGAATGTAAAATTGGTGATCTGTCCTATAAACCTTCACTCACTCAATACACAAAAAGAGTTTAATAAAAACAAACAAAACAATTTAGGTCTACAAAGTCCTGGTTGTGGTGCTGTGGGTTAATGCGCCAGGCTACAAAGTTGGTTTGAACCACAAGGGTGGCAGTTCAAGCTCACCAGCTGCTCCTCAAAAACCCTATACATGGTTGCTTTAGGTCAGAACCGACTCCATGGCACATAACTACCACCACCACTACACATTCTGGACCATGGTTATACACTATGGGGGAAAGGGGCAAATGCTGAGGATTACTCAGTGTTCTGGGCTGAAGCCTGGATACTTCCCCAGGACCTGGGCCCCAAATGCCACACTCTTTCAACTACACTGATTTAATAATGTTCTTAAGTGAAAAATTACCTTAAGAAATATCTGTACTACAATGAAATGACTACGCTGAAACTGAAGTGTCCATGTATAATTATTAATAGCCACTCTCCTTTAGTCTTGCCTTCTCTCCTGGTGTGGCACTGTGGGATATAGCACTGGATTGCAAGGTTGGTTTTAACTGCAAGTTGGTATTGCAAACTCACCAGCTGCTCCTTGGAAATCCGATACACGGTCGCTATGAGTTGGAACCAACTTGATGGCTCTTCCTAACACCACTTTCTATATATGTAAATTGCTTGTTGAAAATGACATGGATAGTCTCATGATTACCCCCTAGGCCTTACAGCCCTCACTTTGCCAGAACAGCTTTACAACTGTGGCTTATTAATTGATTCACATAAAAACAATCTGCCCTTTGTAAATGGAACATTTGTGGATCATCACTACAGACTCACTATCTAGCAAAAATAGATATTTAAAAATGATATATCCTAATTATCTTTTACTATCTAATATTTTACTATTATTTAGCATTATATTGTTATCTAACAGATCAACTTATAACTGACAAGTTTCTCCCTTGGGCCTCCTCAACATTGTTGTTGTTAAGTGCTATTGAGCTGGTTCCAATCCATAGCAACCCTGTATAGTGTTTCTGAGGAGCATCTGGTGAGCTTGAACTGCCAACCTTGTAGTACCAATGGACTTTGCAGTCAAGTGCATTAACCTACAGCACCATACCTGGACTTCTTCCTAAAATTAGTTAGAAATAATGAGAATTCTTCTGGAATATGGCCACTGAGAGATGAACTTTGCAATCAGGCTGAGGGAGTTTGAAACTCAGGTCTGTCCCTTACCTTGAGACCTCACAAAAGCTATATGTATTCTCTGTTCCTTACTTGACATTTCTATAAAAAGGGAATGATAATAATGTCTACTTTCTAGGGTAGTGTAAGAAATAAATCAGATAATACTTGTGCTTAGTAAGTGAACACCGAGTAAATTGATGGCAACTACTCTTAATTACAATCTAGCATGCTATCTACAACACCACCAGTTGAGCGAAGTTTTTTCTCAGGTTCTGTAGCCACCTAAACAGGAAAACTATCAAACTTGTACTCATACTTCAGGAGCCAAATGTTACCTTTTATTTTATAACTTTTTATTATGAATTGAGTGAAAGTTTACAGAGCACATCATCAGTTTTACATTCAACACACCATGCACTTTGTTTCTTCTCAATGATTGTAATCCCTTCTCTACAACAACTGGTATCGCTCTACCTCCTGTGGTTCCTATTCCATCCCACCCACCTTCCCATCTTTTCTCAACTTTGTCCTTAGGATAAATGCTGCCCTTTTAATCTTGAATGATTGACCATTCCGTTTTCTATGATCCTCCCAGTTTCATCTAGCTAGGATTAATTTCCTACTTGTCTATAGGATCTATATTATGGTTGTTTGCATATACCACACATAGGCAGCTGTTCTTTTCCTAGAAGGTGGTGATGGCCTTACCCATTCTTGTTCCCAGTGCCTACCAATGCCTGACACTAATTGGTGGTGGTGGTGATGTGCCGTGAGTTGGATCCAACTCTTAGCGATCCTGTACAGGATTCCCGAGGCTGTAAATCTTTACGGGAACAGAAAGCCTCATCTTTCTCCCACAGAACAGCTGGTAGTATCGAACGGCTGACCTTGAGATTAGCAGCCCGACTCGTAACCACAATGCTACTAATGTCTGACACTAATTAGTTCTCACCAAATATTGAGTTAATAATTGTACTTATTGAGTAAAAGCTTTCTTGGGAGGTTGAAAGTTTACTTTGCTAAAACGACAATTACAAGAAAAATGTATACATTAAATCTATTTTCACATCAAGTATTTAAAAAATTAAAGCACATATTTTCAATCTATCTGCATATGGCAACATCTTACTTTCCCCTAGAAAGCTGTTTTTATGAAAATTATTTTTTAGAAACTTGGAAATCACGTGGGAACTAGATTTTGCTGTGGTTGGTAGTGCTTTTCATTGTGGTTTGGTTTTGCTTGTAATTAGAGAACCCAGTCTTGTTGTTGGAAAGCAGAACAGAATCTGACACAGGCCCTACAAGGTTTCAGGAGTGTTCAGTTAGGATGGCTCTAGTTTCCATAGCATAATGGACATTTTCTCTCAGTAATGGATGCTGGATTAGCCAAGCGAGAAAATTTGATTTCTCAAATGTGAGTCATTTGGAGTCAAACCAAAAACAGGAGCATGTTCAACAGTAAGTGAATTTTGTGTAAAATATGAGTTTGTCTTAAGTTGCATTCGCAAAACTAATTCAGGTCACGTGAGACTCTGCCCAAGATTAGTCATGTGATACAAGGAATCTGACTAACACATCTGAGAACTTACTTTGTGAGCCTTGACGGGAAAATCGTGTCCGCCTCTACGCAAACAGTAATCAGTGGAAGATGTTCTGACTTTAAATGGTCATAGACTTGATTGTTGCTCCTTCTTGCCTAAAACATGTTTGCAAAGACACTTTTTTCTATTTCCAGCTAAGAGGAACCACAGAAGTCAAAGGTCTGAAATATTAAAGAAATGTTGGAGCTTGAAAAGAGAGTTGAGCTTTCTTAACCTTCGCATGTGAAAAACAAGGCCCGGGAGAGCCAGCCGCTTCTGAGGTCACCCAGTTATATCGTTCTGGAGATAGTTCCATAATTGCCTCAGCAATTTCTTGACATTGCTGATCAATTGGATTCTGCACGTCACTAGACTTGGCTATCTGAAGAATTTTACCTTCATCAATGCCCAATGCCTTTGCTTCAGGCTAGTATAAGAACAGAGAGTCCAGAAAAAAAGTAAATCATCAGTGAAAATTGGGAACTTTGGCAGCTCTGGCTCACAAGACACAGAACTTAGCAAAAATGTACTTCAGTGGAAAACAAAACATGTGCTTCGTTACAGACGGTCAGTCAGTAAGATGGGTAGGGAGAAAACTTGCTCTTTGGAACCAGATTGAACTGGTTTGATCCCGACAAGTCACTTAACCTTTAGGATGCTACCTAGTATCTGACCTGGTAGAACACATACAGGTGTCTGGAAGGAGTTTCAAAGGAGTTTTTCATAACCAAAATGCAGAAGCGCCTAGTACATATACTTTGATCTTACTCTCATCAAACCTCATGAAGTGGGTTATTAATATTCCCGTTTCCTTAGTCAGAGACACTGAAGCCCAGAAAGGCTAAGTAAGTTGCCCAAGATCACACAGTTACTAAGAGGTGGCCAGCATTTGAATGGAGTTCTGCCTGGTTGCAATGCCACCAACCTCAGCCACTGCAATATCACAGGATTAGTGACAATGAAAGCCAAGAGTACAGCATGGGGCCTGGCACTCACTCAATGGTGGTTAGTATGATGTAGCCGCAGAATCAGAAAGACTTGCCTGCAGCCCAAGGTAAGGAAGATTGTGGTGAAGAGAAAGAAAGTAGCTCAGATGGATAAAAGGAAACAAACGGTCCTTAGGACATACAAAGTCCTGGAAAATTGACATCAATGCATAAGCATGTTGCCTGGCAACAGTCAGAGAGTCCACCGGATCACCTACAGCCCTCGGGGGACTCAGACCTGTCCAGGAACTGCTCTGTCTTTGACTCCCTTTGGACCACTCTTACCTTCTTTCTTTGTCAATACTTATCCAGTTTGGGCCTTTCAAAGCCAGCTATACTTGGGGCTAATCCCAAGCCTTGATAGTACAATAGGTCAAACACTAGCCTGCTAACTGCAGGGTCATCAGTTCAAATCCACCAGTCACGCCATAGGAGAAAGATAAGGCAGTCTGCTCCCGTAAAGAAACCCTGTGGAGCAGTTATATGTTATTTTAGAGGGTTGCTATGAGCTGGAATCAACTCAATGGCAGGGGGTTAGGTTTGGGTTTAAGCCATGTATGTTGTTATTATTAAGTGCTGTTGAGTCAGTTCCAACCCATAACGACCCTGTACAGGGTTCCGAGGCTATAAATCTTTAAGGGAGCAGAAAGTCTCATCTTTCTCCCACAAAGCAACTGGTAGGTTCAAACTGCTGACCTTAAGGTTTGCAGCCCGATTCATAACCACTACGCTACCAGAGCTCCTTAAGCCATGCATGGCTAGCCTCAAATGCTTTACGTAAATATTCTGGTCTTCAAACGAACTAGTTTTCTCCACATGAACAGAGAAATCCTCTTAATCATGCACTGCCAGGACTTGTGAGCCATCCCACTGCCACACCCCTGCCCCAGCGAGGAGACTGTGCATTGTCCCTGGTAAATGACTCCGTTACAGGCACTTAACTTAAGAAATTTTCTGGAACCAAAATAATCAAAATGTTATCAAGCTTTTCCTTGCCAAGCTGTCCAGCCTTGACCATGAACCAGAGCCATAGTGCCCTCTCACAATGCCAGATGAGTTGCCTAAAGCCCTGGCTGGAGACCAACTCTGAGACCCTCACAGGGAGACCCAACAAAATGGTGCTACCCAACAAATGTCCTTCAAGTGGTATGAGGAAACGGAAATGAGAGACAGGATGTTTGCTGCTTTGTTTAGATTTTGCTTTTTTATTTACAAAACTCAGATATCCAAATTATCATTCCTGGTTAGATCTCGGGGAATTAAGGGGAGTGGAGAATCACTGGGCCTGTTTGTATTGTCAAAAACATTTGACGAAAAATTTGCTACACCTTCTCTGCTTCAGCTTACTGATGGTCAGTCAAGAGTTTATCCTTTAAGGAGTTTATCCTTTCTGGAACCAGACATACATTATGTGGAGTCAAGTTAAGTTGAGATGGTTGACAGCTAGGATATAGAATATAATTTGAAGTTAGATGTAAGACTCTGGCTCTTTTTTTTTTTTTTTAAGGGCAGAAACTATAGGTCCAGCATCTAGCAGAGGGATTCTAGCAAAGTAAAACAAACAAACTTATTGACATAGAGTTAGTAGTCCAATGCAAACCATTTGCACCACCCAGATGCTGGGTAAACACTGGTGAGATGGGATGAGGTACAACTGTAAAATGCTGGTCTTCCATGACTCACAAGTTCATTATTGAGAAGGTGATAGAAGAGAATCCTCCTTAGAAGCCAGGATTGCCAGACTTTGTCTTCATACTTCAGACATACTATCAGGAGGGAAGAGCACCTGGAGAAGGACATCATGCTGGATACAGTAGAGTGTCAATGAAAAAGAGGAAGACCCCCAATGAGGTAGATTGGCACAGTGGCAGCAGCAATGGGCTGAAGCATAACAATGACTGTAAGGGTGGCGCAGGAACAGACGATGTGTCGTTCTGTTGTAAGTGAGGTCGCTATGAGTCAGAACCTACTCAAGGGTACCTAACAACAGCAACAACAAACTCAAGGAGGACTTCTGTAAAGCACTGAGTAAGGTAAACATTTCCTAAGGGATGTAAAGCCTTCTACAAGGAACTCTCTTATGATAATGCCTATTTGGGGTAAATAAGTTCTTGGTGTGATCGCCCATTGAAAACCTACAATATTTTACTTTTGCTTCTCATTTGCTATGGAACAAGCCCATTTTATCTTTTTGCAGTGTTACTCATGAAACTCCCTTACTCGTTCTTTCCCTTGCTATACTGGGAGCGTCCCGATCCCTTGCATTCTAACACACTAGGAATTAGATACGTGTTTGTAGAATGAAAGTTTTTAGAAGGAAAACAAAAAATCTCCTATCTCCTCAGTGATAGGGTAACATGTGCTGAGAAGCAGGTATTCGCTGAACTGACTCTGTTTTCACTCATATACAATCCAGCCCAGTGTAGCAAAGAGGTAAACTTGTCTTTTGGAACCATGAAAATGCATAATTCAAAGAAGACTTTTAGAGTTCTGGTAAATTGAAGGAAATAATAGCTTATATTTTTTAATTGCTTCTCAAGGGTCCCCATCCCTGTTCATCTTAGCTATTGTCTTAGTGTCCTGAATTGCTAACCTTATGACATTCTTCAATCCACTCACCCTCAATATCTACATGCCTTTGTCCATCCTCAAGATGATAGTAATGACAACAAAGAAGAAATTATTAAGAGTAATAAAAACACAATATCATCTCTATAGTTTAGATTCTGTTTCCCATCAAAGACATCACTGGAGGCTCTAGATATGAATTTTAAAAAATACAGAGGTGATCCCTGGTGGCAGCAAGATTAAGTGCTAGGCTGCTAACCAAAAGTTCTCCCAGCTGCTCTATGGGAGAAAGATCAGGCAATCTGCTCCCTTAAAGGTTGGTGGTGATGGTGATTGTGTGCTGTGGAGTCGGTTCTGACTCATAGCAACCCTGCGTAGGGTTTCCGAGGCTGTAAATCTTTATGGGAGCAGGAAGCCTCATCTTTCTCCCACAGAACTGCTGGTAGTTTTGAACTGCTGAACTTGAGGTTAGCAGCCCAACTCGTAACCACTACGCTACTATACAGCCACTTCATTAAAGATTAGAGCCTAGGAAACCCTATCAGGCCTTGCAACTGTATTGACACCTAACTACAACAATAGATGGTTAGAAATTTTTAAATGATGGATTTTATAAATAATGTTTGAGAGTATCAGTCATTTATTTTAGAAAAAATTCGGTGTTGTATATACATTATCAGTAAACCCCACCACCCTCTAATATAGGTTATGATCTTATTTTACAAAAGAGGAAACTGAGGTTCAGATAAGCTGAGTGATTTATTTGCAGTCACTCAGCTTGTAAGTGGTCCAAGCCAGAGCTCCACACCAGGCCTCCGGAGTAATGCTTCCGTACACATTTTATTTAGAAACCTGATGTGCACGTTCCAGAGCAGTGAATGCAGGGAACCAAAGCTGAAAGCTGAATTCATCCATGGTCCTGAAGACGTCCTCAACAAGCAAATTTCAGATCTTTCTGGGTTTCAGGGTTCTTCCTTTCCAGACAGAAAACACGATGACCTACTTTGCAGGTCTCTCAGAAGCAGCCAGTAGAAAGAAGGCAGTGAAGACAAAACCTCTGGCTGAAAACACAAACCCTCTCTGATCCAAACCTCACACATGGAAAAATAAACAGGGTCTGGCTCTCCTGCCCAAAACTCCCCAGCACTTACTGTCCATATGTGAACTTTCTCTTCGAAATCACTGGTGTTCTACTGGGAAAAGCAACACAGGAATAGGAAAGTCTGTATCCAGATTCCGTCACAGGAATTGGTCCAGTAATTGATATATCATTAACCCTTGCTTTCCCTCTTGTCTTTAGCCACAAGGAAATGAAAAGACTGAATTTAAAAGAATGAATCCATCTTATAACCACTCTAATAAAAACTGGAAGGTGTTGGAAGGTAGGGAGGGTGAATATCAATTCGTGATTCTCTGTAAGCTTTAGCCTAATGTATATTCTTTTTATCAGACTTAGTAACATCATCTTTTAAAAAATACCACATTTTGAAAATCCAAACTTACCTTTCAGGAGTTCAGTAAGTAAAGTCCAAAGTCAAGGGAAGGAGTAAAACAGATGTTTGTCTTTTGTGAAAAACACCATCTGCTCTTAGATGGATCAGGAGGCACACTGGACGGTTATTAGTAACTGGCTTCGAGCTCTGTGAAGAAACCTGAGCTAGAATGTCATGGGAGGAGGCAAGGGGAAAGAAATTGACAGACACAGGTGGAATCAATTATAACAAAATATATTTATACCCACACAGGCGCTCAAATAACCCAGAAGAAGGAGATCGTGTCTCTACAATCAATAGAGCCTTATGTCAAGTATTCTTAAACAGTTGCTAAGAAAAAAATACCCTTAATGTTCTACCCTCTTGAAAAATGCCATGATTTACCCAATGTTATACTATCCTTTGTTCTTTGAATAATTCTTTTCCCTGTATATTTAAATCACTTTTCAAATCTATGCACTTCACCTTATTAACTATAACACCCTTGATTTAAAAAAAAAAAAAAAAAACATGTCAAGTGGGTTTTCACGTGCACATGATAAGCCTTTTAGTTTTGTTTGTTGGTGCTAACTGCTGTCCAGTCAATTTCAGTTCATAGTGACCCCATACGACACAGTAGAGCTGCCCAACTGTTTTCTAGGCTGCATTCCGTAAGAGAGCTGATGGCCAGGGATTTCGCCTATGAAGTCACTGGTAGATTCAAACCAGCAACCTTTGAATTAACAGTCAACTGGCTAACCAGTGTGCCACCAGGGATCCTTGATGTTTCCTTGACTATGAGACTATCAGCCACCCTCCCTTCCTTTAAGGGCCCTAAACAAATCCCGGGAAAGTGTATGTGTGGAGGGCGTATTTTGTGGATTTTAGAATTACATTCTACATTAAGACGCAACCAGTAAAATGGAATGAAAATGTCGTTGTGCTCTGCCTTCTTGTTTACAGCAGTTCATAGACATAGATTTTAAACCATATGATAAAAAAATTCCGAGAGTACCACCAGCCTGTCTTCAGACCCAAATTATACCAAACACTGGCCCTGTCTGAAGTGTTAAAGGAAAATGAATGATTAGACAAACGTCACTGAAACATCTGAAGATACTATAACTGAATGGAGCAAATTGTTAAATTGTCTCATTGTGCAGGCCTTGCTACTTGTCACCCTGGCTCAGGCTTGGTAACCATTTTTTTTTTAAGTGCAAAAACAAGTCTTAGGGGTAGGGAAGGGCCAGTCCACTATAGACTACAAAGAGTAGAATGGTATTCTACTGAGGTAGTTGTTAAAAATAGAAACTAACAAGTCAGTGACCCCCAGTGTGATGGATGAGTGAGAGAAGGCAAAGTTGAATGCAGGGTCTTCAAATGTTTTTGATTTTTCACATTGTGATCCGCTAAAGAAATTTTAAGATCCACTGACTTTATCTATACTTATAGAATATATCCATGTCTATTGTAAATATTGTGGGGGAAAGATGAGGTGTTCTGCTCCCATAAAGATTTACAGCCTCGGAAACCCTGTGCAGGGCCACTGTGAATTGGAACCGACTCCACGATACTTAACTACAACAACATCAATTGTAAATATGGAGTCCTGGTGTGGCGCTGCGGGCTAGTAAATCAGACTGCAAAGTTGTTTGAACTACAAGGTTGGTGGTTCAAGCTCACCAACTGCTCCTTGGAAACTCTATAACAGGGTTTCTATGGGTCGGCATTGACTCGACGGCACTTCACAACAATTGTAAATATATGATCACAGTGTATTAAATTATGTAATGCTTCTTCTATTCATAATCTTTGTGACTCGACGGCACTTCACAACAATTGTAAATATATGATCACAGTGTATTAAATTATGTAATGCTTCTTCTATTCATAATCTTTGTAAACTCCTGTCAAACAACTTTTTCCTGACAGGTCTGGGTAAGAGACGGTGGGATGGGAGGATACTCGTGGATTAGATAATTCAGTTGTAACTGAAAACAGGGTAAATTGTGAAAACTTGGAATTCTAACATAGGTATAAACTGAGCCATCTCAGAAGTAGAAGGGAGGATTTCCCTACCATCAAGGAAGATGAGCTAGGCATGGAACTCATTCTCCAGACCCTGAGATCCCTGTCTGTTGAAGCGTCTTACTCTACGAGACAGAGCATTGACATCAAAGGAGTGCCAGCAGCAGAACCAAGAGCCAGAACACGAGGCAGGAGAGTGAACTTCCTGCTACACAAAGCAAATAAAGCTGAGGCTTTACTTTATTTTGTGCGAGGCTTTTTTTTTTTTGCAGAGTGGAGGCCCTTACATGTTGACTCATGGAGCTAGAACTAAGTACCTTCGGGATGAGGTTTATAATGGAGTGGTGTGTCCCATGGACATTTATCAACAGCCCTAAAAGAGCTTTGTACCATCGTGCAAGCAGAGAGAGACCTACCTGTGGACACGGCTAAAGAGAGGCTGTTCTGTCTGGAAGAACTCTGCCCTGAGCATTTCCAGCCCTGACTTGTGTGTAACCTGTTAACATCCCTAATACACTCTGTAACTCTGAGTGTGGTGTTTGAGTTCAGTGAGGCCATTATGAATTCAGCGAAGTAGAGTGTGCTGTGGGTGGGTGGTTGACTTTATACAAAAAGATATTTTTGCAACTATAGTTGTTATGTGCCATCAAGTTGGTTCCTACTCATAGCGACCCTGTATAGGGTTTCCAAGGAGCAATTGGTGGGTTTGAACTGCCAACCTGGTTACCATTTGCAATTACATACATTATAAAACAAACAAACAAAAAAATCACGTTTTTAAAATACAAAATTTTTAACTAAATAGAAATTCTAATACTGCCTTCCATGCTCCCAAGAGCTTGAACACCTGACTCTGGGGACCACTAGGGAGTAGTTAAGACTCCTACTTCACCACGTATTAGCTATGTTATGCTGCTCACGTTATTTACTCTCTGTTCTTCACCTATAAAATGGGGATTATAATCTTCACCCACCTCATTAGGTTATTTTGAGGTTGTGGTTGTTGTTGTCAGGTGCCATCGAGTCGGAACCGACTCATAGAGACCCCATGCACAGCAGAACAAAACAATGTCCGATCTTGGGCCAACTTCACTACCGCTGCCACACGTGACACCATCAATGATGCCACCTGGCCGATACATCTCATTAGGGATCTTCCCTTTTTCTCTGACCCTCCACCTTACCCAGCATGACATCCTTCTCCAGCAACTGTTCCCTCCAGACAATATGTCCAAAGTATGAGAGACGAAGCTTAGCCATCTTGGCCGCCAAGGAGCACTCTGGCTGCACTTCTTCCAAAACAGACCTATTGGTTCTTTTGGCAGTCCACTGCACTTTCGGTATTCTCCTCCAACACTACAACTCAAGTTCATCAATTCTTCTACGATCTTCCTTATTCACTGTCCAGCTTTCGCATCCATATGAGGTTATTGAAAATACCACAGCTTGGGTCAGGCACACCTTAGTCCTCAAGCTGACATCTCTGCTCTTCAATACTTTCAAAAGTTCCTGTGCAGCAGATTTGCCCAATGCAATACATCGTCTGATCTCTTGACTGCTGCTTCCATGAGTGTTGATAGTTGATCCAAGAAGAATGAAGTCCTTGAAAACTTCAATCTTTTCTCCATTGATAAGAATGTTGTTTATTGGTCCACTGGTGAGGGTTTTTGTTTTCTTTACATTGAGATGCAATCCGTACCAAAGGCTGTGCTCTTTGATCTTCATAAGTAAATGTTTCAAGTCCTCTTCACTTTCAGCAAGCAGGGTTGTATCATCGGAGTACAAACCATGTCCTGTCCTTGGCATTGTGCCCAAAATAGAAAAAACAATTGTTGTTGTTAAGTACTGGGCAGTCGGTTCTACATATGGTTTTCAAGGAGTGGCTGGTGAGTTTGAGCACCAAGTTGTGGTTCAAACCAACCTTGTGGTCCGGTGCTTGATCCCACAATGCACACCAGGATTCCGTAGAGCCTACCCTGGCTGAGTTCATATGAGTGAGGAGCCAGGGTACAGGACAGTGCTGGTGCACTCCATCACAATTAGCACTCCGAAGCTTGCTGTCAGGGTAAGGGTTGGGGAGCGTGAAGGAACACTTGAGGGAGGAGAGGGCACTACTGCACTTTACTTGAGCCTTGAGCTCTTGAAAAGCAGCAATGGTCACAAATTCCCTCTATCCTTTCGTGGTCTGGGAAATGATTTTACTACAAAGAACCACCCTATGCTCTATGTCTTAGAGAAAACTCATGGATTGGCTATTCCTTGTTTACCTAGGGCAAGGAGAGACATGTTGTTGTTGTTGTCATAGACCCTCCACAATTGCATTCTTTGTTTCATAAGTGATGGGCTGAACTGTTTGTCCCCACTGAGGGATGTGGACAAAATGCCTTCTGCTTTGACTTGATCAGACATCAGGCCCGCTTCACCTCTACTCATAGGTCCTTGAACTTTGACCTACCTTCAGCCAGTCAGTGCAAGAATTTAGACCAATCCCTCAACAACCCCTCGGGAAAACTGATCACCAAAACAGAAATTTCCTGATCAAATGTCTGATCCCACCACCAGTATATCTTATTGCCTACTCTCAGCTCTTTCTCACTTTGTTAAATCCATTGTCACTGAGTAAATCTGGATTCATAGTGACCCTCAGGGCAGGGAAGAATTACCCCATAGGGTTTTCAAGTTGGAACCTTTACAAAATTGACTGCCACATCTTTCTTCTGCAGAGCAGCTGAACCAATGACCTTTCAGTTAGCTGGCAAGCAATTTACCACTGTGGCACCAGGGGTCTTTTTAGTCTTTTTTAGTCCTCCCCCAAAAATGAAATCCTGGCTCTTGACTCTTGGAGATCGTGTGATTGGAGCATTCTTCCTATTGCCATAATCCTGTTTCTCCTGTGAGGTAAGTCTTTTACATAACATTTCTTTACCTCAGTGTGGATATAATTTTACTTGCCAGGCATTAGTAAAGTGGAAAGTCAGCAAAAAGACGAAGTCCCCCCAAAAGATGGATTGGCAGAGTGGCAGCAACAATGGGCTGAAGGGTCCCAACAATTGTGAGGCTAGGCAGGACCAGGCAGTGTTTCGTTCTTTGTGTATAGGGTCGCTTGGAGTCAGAACTGACTCAACAGCACCTAACAATAACAATGAAGAAGTGCCAGATGTAAATCTCAAGGGTTATAGGGTTTTGTCCTGACATTTAATGAAACAATTTCTTACTCTGAGTTTACAGGGGGAGGGATGAATATACAGGAAGGCTAAAGTACTTGCTGATTGTCACAGTACAAATAGCAGAGTTGGGAATCCAGGTGCTAGCTCTGATCTCAAAGAAAACTGCTGTTTCCAACAGAATTGCATCTAACACTGGTCAAGGTTTGTAGATGATAAAAAGCATGCTCCAATATACTAAGATAAAGAATATGGAATCAACACTGAAAGAAAATAGAATATCCAGAAACCCAGGAAATCTCTGATGTTTTCTACTAGAGTTCTGTGTTGAAAAGAGGTCTTCATACTTCTGATCATCTCTGGAGATGATTCTGGATTCAATCAGAATCCTGGAGCTGATGGTAAGAGGCACTCCAATTCCCATCAGGAGCAAAGGTATATAGTGGCTCAGTTTCCGCCACTTTCATTTTTCAGCATTTGGGTATTGTCTCAAGCTCCCTCGGATTCTCAAGCAACTTTCAAATTGAGGACCTCTTGCCTGCCTACGTTCTCTTCTATGTTTCACAGATTCCTAGAAGACCTGGGATCTTAGAGGTTTGGTGGCCATGCAAAATGCCTTGGTAACAGTGCCTCATGCACAGCCACCTCTTAGGGGAGGTTTGTTTACTGTAGTGATGTTGCATAGATTTCACAGGAGCTCCCAAACTAAGGACTAGGAAGAACAGTCTGGTGATCTACTTCCAAAAACATAGTCAATGAAAACTCTATGGGTCACAATGGTCTGCTCATGGGAATGGGACAGAACAGGGAAGCGTTTAGTTCCATTTTATATGAGATTACCAGAAGTCAGGGATCAACTCAACAACAACTGACCATAACACCATCATCGAAAATCTGAAGGATCGTAGCATCTCCTCACCCACCCATTTCTATTTTACAGATGAGGAAACAGGCCTTCCTAAAGCAGACACCGTGGCTTTAACATCCTTAAGGAGTTCAGGCTTGTGGGAGAGAGATAAACAAAATAATAGACAACCTCACTGAACAATTTCCCCAAACCTACTGTGAGTTTCCTCAACTCTCAACTTGCAAACTCCATTCCTTCAGTCTAGAAGACCATTTCCATCCTCCCTTCCCCCTGCAGATTTATTCCTATTGGAGTTCACAAGTTCAATACTGCCGTCTCTTGGCTTTCCTCACACAGCGGGCCTGGATTCTTCCACCATCTTATTTACCCCTCCTCATGATTTCTGTGGCAAGAACTTGTTAAGACTCATACAAACATGTAATTCTTAATAAAGCACAGAGCTCCAAAGGAGGTTATATATTGTTTTTGTTGTTAGGTGCCATTGAGTCAGTTCCAACTCACAGTGAACCCTGTGTGCTATCCTTACAACCACTGTTGCAGCCAATGTGTGAATTCGACTCATTGAAAATCTCCTTCTTTTTTGAAGACCAGCATGATCTCCTTCTCCAGGGACTGGTCCCTCCTGATAACATGTCCAAAGTGCATGATGCCAAGTCTTGACCATTCTTGTTTCTAAGAAGTATTCTAACTCTACTTCTTCAAGACAGATTTGTTTGCTCTTCTGACAGACCATGGCATATTAAATATTTTTAGCTAGCTCCATAATTCAAAGGCATCAAGTTTTGGTCTTCTTCATTCATTGTTAAGTATCCACATGTGCATGAAGTGACTGAAGATACCATGACATAGATCAAGTGCACCTTAGTGCTCGAGGTGACATCTTAGCTTTTCAACCGCTTTTTGTAACAAAAGCAGTCTTTTATAGTATGGTCAGGTCAGACAGGGAAAATCAGCAGGGATGCACCGTAAAACCTTTACAATCCTGCTTCATCACTTAGGAGAAGTTTGATCCCAAACAACTTATTTAGCCTCTCTATGACTGTTTCCTCACTTGTAAACCAGAGGCGGTAATAGTAATCCTTACATAAAGTTGTTACAAGACTCCTTTGTGGAAGCATTCAGAAGAGCACAGAGAAGAACTATGCAAATGTTGACTATTTTCACCGTATGCCAAGAATTCACCCAATAGACAAGATGGGACTGATGCTTCTAAGCAGGAGAGACATGTAGTCAGCTTTACTTAAGAGTGATTACTTGGCAGCCCTGCCCAGTTGAAGAAGGTTAGTGCTGCAGCACGTGAGGCCAAGAAAATGAGGTGAGAAACTAGTTCACACAATAGCCCAATGAGGTCAGAAAGCTGACCTGGGGCAGGGGTGGAGAGGACCAAGCAGGATTAAACACCACTAAGCAAGTTAAATTGGCAAAATGTAGTGACTGGGCAGAATTGTGAGGGAAGATTGAAGGGAATCTAGGACACTACCCAGATTTCTGATTTAAGCGAGTAAGGTAAAGAAAGAAGCAGTAAGGAGGCAGGCACATAGCTTAAGATGCCAAGAGATACTGAGGCCTGTTCAGGGCTCCAGTCATCATGTGGTCAAAGAGCACTGAAACTCTATTTCCCACCCAGTTTGTGCACTCGCTAACATATTCCATTACAACTGGAGAAATGAGCCCTTCCCAGGAGTAAGAATTCTGACTTTCACATCGCAGCTCTTAACCTTTAAAGACAATCAACTAGAACTGTTTCAGTCACGGAGGTATGGAGAACATATTTTTGAATTTCTGGAACATTGCACACCTCCAACAATGAACTAAAAGTGTCTTACCTTGAGCCATCTTAGACTGACAGATTCATTTGATGGCAACACAAATCCTTTGCCTCTAAGATCAGTCACGTGCATTTCTTAAACTTCAAAAAAGGTTATGGTTAAAAGCTGCTAATATGTATAAAAATAAAAAACCCTCACCCCATTAAACTATGGATTTAAGCTATTTTTCAAGTGGTGGTTTGTGTGTCTCCCCCACTTACGTTTCTGGTTTTGGTTTTTACAAAGTTTGTCTTTAACAAAACGTGCCTGGATAAAAGTGTACACAAGGAATGTAAGGGAATCCTCAAACAATAATATTCAAGAACCAATGTACTCCCACCTTCCAGACACTTCCACCCTCCAATCCCTCTCAGACTTGGGGAAGGAAGCGGTCACTGACCTCCAGGTTCTGTACATCTCTTGACATTAATAATAGAATTGTTGAGAATCTTGCTGATGGTTTTCCTTAGCAGAATGCCCAGAATCCCACGTGAGTGAAACTTTGTTTAAGGTGAGGAGACTGGTTTCTTGCAGGAAGTTTCATCTAAAGGGAAGATAACTAGCAACCTTTAAACAAAGGACTTCCCCTCAGCAATAATATTTATCAAGATACTAGCTTCCTGTCCTTAATCAGCCTGAACTGTTTTCAAGAAATGAGAATGGCTTTTAGGTAGTGGGGAGGAAGTGACAAAGAATAGTAATCAAAAGTTATTGGCCTGAGTCTGTGCCCCATCTGTCTCAGTTTTGGCTCAGCTATAATTTTGTTGAATTTCTTTGCAAGTTCTGGAGAAGCTGTGTGAATGGCAATAGGAGTTAAGTTTGGTAGTGGCGACTTCTGCTCAGTACTTTGGACCGATACCTGTGCCGTCACAGATTTGAGGCGGGAACTTGGTAAGAATCAAGCCAAAAAATAATTTTTAATAAAGCAAAGAGCTCCAAAGGAGATTATATGAAACTCAGAAAAATTCTGAAAGTCGAGTTCACATAATTTAGTTCCAGCATTCACACGATACTACTGCCAAGAAAATTAAATTGGTTTTGAAGAATGTAATCATTTTATGATTTTTTTAATTATATGTTCAGAGAATGAATATTGATTTAAAAAAAAAAAAAAAAGAATCTTAGGGCTATAATAATAAACTATTTTGACTTCTGTCATCAAAACTTAATATGATGGTCCTGGTGATATAAAGCCATTGAATATGGGAATATATATAAAATGGCTGCCATATATCTAGGGTTTAACTTGGTTCTCAGAAGAAAGGTCTGGCAATCTATTTCCGAAAGGTTACACTCAAACCCAACCCATCACTGCTGAGTGGATTTCGACAGATAGGAACTCTACAGGTTAGTCAGTGAAAATCCCAGGGAGCACAGCTCTACCCCAAAGCACATGGGGTCATCGTGAGTTGTACCAACTCAGTAACAAAACTCAAATGGTTTTGGTAACTTGCACTAGGTGCTGTTCTTAGATCCTTATGTACAGCAACCCACTTATCCTTATACAATCCTAGGAGGAAGATAAGAAATGGACATAGACTAGTTATGTAACTTACCTAAGGTACAGGTGTCGGAGCTAGCGTCTAAAATCAGCAGTCTGGTCCCAGTGTCTCTGCTCGTAACTCCTACACTGCTGCCTTTCAAAACACATGTGAGGAGCTATAACGAAAGCATAGGTTTTGAATCTGTACAGGGTTAAATAGTGTCCCCCCAAATTCATGTCCTTCCAGGAATCTCAGAAGGTCACCTTATTTGGAAATAGCGTTTTGCAGGTGAAATTAGTGAATGAGGATAAGATTACTCTAGAGTAAGGGGCCCCTTAACCCAATATGATGAGTGTCCTTCTAAGAAGAGAATAGACACCGAGGCAAGATGGAGGCCGAGACTGACTTCAAGACCCCAAGTCAAGGAATACTTCGTGAACCAGAAGCTGGAAGGAGACTGGCACTACTCACGTCTTGATTTCAAATGTCCACACTCCAGACAGAGTACCTGGGTTATGCAAACAGGCTTGAGAGGTGGGAGGTTCAAATCCTCCCAGAGGTGTCTCAGAATAAAAGTCTTCAAAAAAACCAGTCTTGAAAACACTATGCTCTGACATACCTGGAGTTGCTGTGAGTCAGGGTTGACTTGATGGGAACTGGTACTGTATGGCTCTAGAATGGTGAGAGAATGAATTTCTGCTGTTTGAAGCCACCCAGCTTGTGGTACCCAATTCTGCAGTTCAGAGTCCTGGTGTGGCACTGTACCATAAGCACTGGACTGTTAACATGAACGTCAGTGGTTCAAACCCACCATTCCTCAGAAATGCTATACAGGGTCACTATGAGATGGAAAGGACTTGTCGGTACTTAACAACAAACAACAGAATCTTACCAAACATGGTTCCACATCCCAGATGTCATTGTCATTGCTGGTTCCACATCCCAGATGTCATTGTCTTAGACTCTAACCCAATCAGATGAACAAACTTTCCCCTTATGGAGAAGTCAGGAGGAGAGTAGAAAATATTGGAGGGTCTCCCTCCAGTCTACATGTCTCTACTTTTAGTTCTGCTGAACCATTTGGTTTAACAGCTAAAACCAAAGTGTGAAAAAATAAAACTAAAAGTATGATGATACTTTTAGGAGGGGAGTGTGGCGCCCTCACCCATGTGATGATTTTTGAAACTATGATTACTATTCCTTAGGACTGGCTAGAGAGCTAGCGAGGCAGCAAGTTAGAAGCTTCTCCAGAGGTCTGAAATGGGCTGAACAGGATAGCAAACCCAACACATAGTCATAGCTTCAGAGGATAGACTCTGCATTCTTTATCTCACTCTGATTTAAGCCCAGATACGCTACCAGTCTGGGGCATTAGCAAGGCTTGTACAATGTGTCAGGAGCACCCAACATGGAGAAAGTCCAGCAATTTTTAAAGCACTCAAAAGTTGAAGATTAAATTTTCAAAAAGAAATTGAGAAGCCAAAGTGTTAAGTAAAATGATTTCCTCATCCCAGGCTCATTCCTCAGCTCAGCTGTACTCACGTGCCTGATACGTTGCTAAGTGGAGATGACATTTTCTTTAGAAACCTTATTACTGAGGTAACTTTCCCCAAGTTTTCCAAATTTAACCCAAGCTGTTCAGATTCCAAAATTCCAGAAGGTCAATTCAAAACATAATGACAGCAAGCAACCTCATACACCAACTAAAAGGTTAAAACTACATGACTGTAAGCCATGACCTTTTCCAAAGAAAAAGGAAGTCCCCGAAATTCCAGCCCTGGTCCCTGAAGAAAGGTATGTTGTTGTTGTTGGTGCCATCGAGTCAATTCTGACCCATAACAACCCTGTATAGGGTTTCCAAGGAGCAGCTGGTGAACTTGAACCACCGACCTTGCAGTTCAAAAGACTTTGCAGTCTGATGCATTAGCCTACAGCACCACACCAGGACTCCGAAGAAAGGTATAGATAAGAAACCGGAAAGGAACTAAAAAAGGAAACACTATCTGACTGTCAACTTTAGCAGGATGTCGATCACTCCAATTCAGTCAGCCCAAGTCCATACCAGTAAACCCATCGCCTTGGTTCAGATCACCTTCTCATCATCATAACTCCCATTTGGGGGAGGGGTGTTTGAAACGTTGTTAACATCTTGCAAAAATCAGAAATTTTCAATGGTTGCATCTCTAGCACTGTTTTTCCAACCCCCCAAGACTCCCTTCTTCCTTTCCATCCTTAAAATCTCTTCTTACCCATCTTTAACATTTTTTTTTAATTTATGAAAATTTTGAACATACACAAAATTAGGTAACAGTGTAATGAACTCGTAGGGGATCTATATCATGTAGTTTCAGCAACTGGCATACTCCCATCTTGTTTCCTCCGTACCCACACCCACTTCCCCAGGCCAGCCATTCAAATGTGTCTTGTTATTTGGCATCCTGTTGATTCTGACTCAGGGCAACCCCGGGGGAACAGAGTGAAAATGTTCCAGAGAGTTTCCATGGCTGTAACCTTTCAGAGACAGTTTCCAGGATTATCTTTTGAGGTGCCTCTGCACAGGTCCGAAGCACCAACATTTTGACTTGTAAGCAAGCATTTAACCTTTTGTGGGTAGCCTCTGCATGTGTATTCTATGTCAATAAGAAGGGGTTTTTTTGTTGTTGTTTTTTAAGTAAGCTTGGAGAGGGAAGAAGCCGGCTAACTGTTGTTGCATGGAGGGGATCACAATCACTGAGATGAACCAAAGTTCATGATTTATTGGATGTCCAATTGATGCTCCTATCTGTAAACCTTCACTCAATTCACAACAAATGTTAAAAAAAAAAAAAAAAAGCAGCAGCAGTTTAGAGAGATTTAGGAACTTGTCTAAAGTCACGTGTCAGGGCAAGCGTTAGTACAGCTTGAAATCTGCATCTTCTGCTTGGAGCGCTGACCTCTTCCTTCCATACACTGTTCCTTCTCTTATCACCCTCAACACTTTACTCTGCTGAGTAAGACTTTGGACTCTTGATTAAAGGGAAAACTCTTTCAGGTTAATCTGCCAGAAGTCCCGGAGCAATGTCTCCTGGTAACCCCTGCATTACTTACCTGTGTTATAATCTAGATCTGTGGGCATATCATCTCAGCATGCTGGAACCCTGCCATCTATTGAGTTTGGGATAGCCGACCTCTCTCCAAGCTGGGTGTCACCCTCCTGCCTCCTCCCCACACCCTTATTCTCATTCTTCCTTCCTCAAACACCCTAGGTCAAAGGATCACAAACTGAAAAACTTGCAGACACTCTATGCAATAACTGTGGTAGGCAGAGTGATGACTAAGGTTCTCAAGAGGCACAGTTCTTCTCTATTCTCAGGGGCAGCTACGTGGTGGTGGTTGTGCACCACTGAGTTGGTTCAGACTCTTAGCAACCCTGTATAGGATTTTTTGAGGTTTTAAATCTTCAAGGGAGCAGAAAGTCTTGGTTTTCTCACTTGGAGTGGCTAGTAGATTAGAACTGCTGACCTTGCAGTTGGCAGCCTGGCTTGTAATCCACTATGTTGCCAGGACTTGTTAAACAGGGTATTCATTCCTATTTTATATATATATGAGGAAAAAAAGATCAGAAAACGTGTCTTAGAGTGAAGTTGAATTTACAGGACACTTTCTACTGTACCTTGCTTCCTTATACTTTGAGGCTTCATGCCCAACATTAAAGTGAGTCCCTGGGGTTAATAATTTCCCAATAGTGAACCAGAAGAACCCAGACAGAACCATCCTTTAATACCCCTTGTTGTTGTTGTTGTTGTTGTTGTTAGGTGCCATCCGGTCGGTACTGACGCATAGAGACAGCAGAATGAAACACTGCCCGATCCTGGGCCAAC